>NC_139168.1:29957051-30557051 GCF_965202585.1 Thalia democratica | reverse complement strand
CAAGAGAAGCGGTCACTAAGATTAAAGTTAAGCCAATTAAAGAACTTCGTGAGGACATTGCAGTCGAGCTCTTAAAAATAGGAGGTTTGCTTTAAAATATCATTAAACGTTTTACAAGTTTTTAGTATATAACAATTTACAACGATCAATTAAGGACCTCCAATAGATGAAAGTCACTCAAATTGCTACATTTGTGGAAAAAGAGATGTAGTAGAAGATACATCATATAGAAGAAAGAATGATAGTTGGGTAAGCATAAGTTTTCAGAAGTAACACATGTTAAGCCATATTTTAATTTAATTCTTCTTTTACAGAGTCAATGTGATCACAAGAGATGTAGAAGATGGTTCCATGATGTTTGTTTGAAACTAAACAAAAAAGTTAACAAAAAAGATTTGTTTTTTTGTCAAATGTGTTCAAGTTGTTAATTAAGTTATTGTAATTTCATGAAATTTGGATAAAGTTTTCAGTTTTCCTTAAAAAATTTTGTTTTTTAGTGATAAATAGCATTTTCGTTTTAAAATATTTTTGAATGTTTTGTATATGTATTAAAGTTAAGTTTCAATGTAAAGTATACAATTTAAGAATAGTAGTATTTTTTTTTAATAATTCAACTTTTTACTAACTTTAAATTTATCATAAATACAAATGATTTAATAAACTATAGTTTGAAAAAAGTGCTCTATAATATTATATTTTAATAATGTTAACAGCTAAGTTATTATAATAATTATGATAAAAGTTGATTCAAAGCATTATGATACACTTAATAAATATGTAAAAGTTTAGTTAATTTTTAATAGAATTGTTGGTTCTAGAGCAAAAAACATACTGAACTGTATTGAAATATGAAAAAATAAACAAGTTTATTAGAGTTGTCATTACTCATAAAAGTGCAATAAAATGTCATTAAACGACAAAAGTAAAGAATATACGTGTGATATAACACCTTCAAGAATGCAAATATAAAGTTTCAATGTTTTAAGTTAAATAGAAGTGTTTTTTTTTTGAAAGTATATATTTTTTTTTAACAACGAAATATGCGTTGAAAAATACATGATTAGAAATGTCACTTAATGACAAAAGTAAAGAATATACGTGTGAAATGACACCTTCAAGAATGCGAATATAAAGTTTCAATGTTTTAAATTTAATAGAAGTGTAGTTTTTTTTTGAAAGTGTATATATTTTTTTAACAAAGAAATATTTGTTGAAAATCTACTTTATTAGAGATGTCACTAAATGACAAAAGTAAAGAATATACGTGTGATATGACACCTTCAAGAATACAACTATAAAGTTTTAATGTTTTAGGTTTATTATAAGTACAGTTTTTTTTTGAAAGTGTATACCATTTTTTAACAACGAAATATGCGTTGAAAAATACTTTATTAGAAATGTCACTAAACGACAAAAGTAAAGAATATACGTCTGAAATGACACCTTCAAGAATGCAAATATAAAGTTTCAATGTTTTAAGTTGAATAGAACTGTAGTTTTTTTTGAAAGTGTATATATTTTTTTAACAACGAAATATGCGTTGAAAACTACTTTATTAAAAATGTCACTAAATGACAAAAGTAAAGAATATACGTCTGAAATGACAACTTCAAGAATGCAAATATAAAGTTTCAATGTTTTAAATAAAGTAGAACTGTAGTTTTTTTTTGAAAGTGTATATATTTTTTTAACAACGAAATATTTGTTAAAAAATACTTTATTAGAAATGTCACTAAATGACAAAAGTAAAGAATATACGTCTGAAATGACACCTTCAAGAATGCAAATATAAAGTTCAATGTTTTAAGTAAAGTAGAACTGTAGTTTTTTTTTGAAAGTGTATATATTTTTTTAACAACGAAATATTTGTTGAAAAATACTTTATTAGAAATGTCACTAAATGACAAAAGTAAAGAATATACGTCTGAAATGACACCTTCAAGAATGCAAATATAAAGTTTCAATGTTTTAAGTAAAGTAGAACTGTAGTTTTTTTTGAAAGTGTATATATTTTTTTAACAACGAAATATTTGTTGAAAAATACTTTATTAGAAATGTCACTAAATGACAAAAGTAAATATATACGTCTGAAATGACACCTTCAAGAATGCAAATATAAAGTTTTAATGTTTTAAGTTAAGTAGAAGTGTAGTTTTTTTTGAAAGTGTATACCATTTTTTAACAACGAAATATGCGTTGAAAAATACTTTATTAGAAATGTCACTAAACGACAAAAGTAAAGAATATACGTCTGAAATGACACCTTCAAGAATGCAAATATAAAGTTTCAATGTTTTAAGTTAAGTAGAAGTGTAGTTTTTTTTGAAAGTGTATACCATTTTTTAACAACGAAATATGCGTTGAAAAATACTTTATTAGAAATGTCACTAAACGACAAAAGTAAAGAATATACGTCTGAAATGACACCTTCAAGAATGCAAATATAAAGTTTCAATGTTTTAAGTTAAGTAGAAGTGTAGTTTTTTTTGAAAGTGTATACCATTTTTTTAACGAAATATGCGTTGAAAAATACATGATTAGAAATGTTACTAAATGACAAAAGTAAAGAATATACGTGTGATATGACACCTTCAAGAATGCAAATATAATGTTTCAATGTTTTAAGTTTAATAGAAGTGTAGTTTTTTTTTTGAAAGTGTATACCTTTTTAACAACGAAGTATGCGTTGAAAATTATTTTATTAGAAATGTCACAAAACGACATAAGTAAAGAATATACGTGTGAAATGACACCTTCAAGAATGCAAATATAAAGTTTCAATGTTTTAGGCATTGTATAAGTATAGATGTTTTTGAAAGTGTATACCATTTTTTAACAACGAAATATGCGTTGAAAAATACTTTATTAGAAATGTCACTAAACGACAAAAGTAAAGAATATACGTCTGAAATGACACCTTCAAAAATGCAAATATAAAGTTTCAATGTTTTAAGTTGAATAGAAGTGTAGTTTTTTTTGAAAGTGTATACCTTTTTTACTAACAAAATATGCATTATATATATTTAGATATCAAATATAAAATTTAAATGTTATTTATTAATTTTTCTATTCAAAAAGAGTTCTAGTTTTGCTATATATTTGTTTTAAACCCTAATATAACATATAAAGATTCTTTTATTTCTTAGAACATGAATGCAAAGTTCGAGTAAGGTATTTTAAAAGTTGTTAGTTTTAGATTACTAAACTCTAAAAAAAAGTATTTGTCCTCTCATTTAATTACAGTAATTAATTTTAAACGGCAGTTACAAAACTTAAGTTTAATTTATTTGTCATAGTCTAAAATATTTAAAATGTAATCTTTTTTTGAACGTAATTTTACTTATTTTCATTAAAATTTGTTGCCGTTGTTTATTGCCGTTATTTATTCGTTTCTAAGTTATTGTGTTAAAACCTTAGATTGCATAAATTAGCTTTTTAGTATTAAAATTTGTTTTTATTTATTTATAATTTATTGCGTTAAAACTTTAGCCTGCATAAATTAGCATGTTTACCAATAATTAGGCTAAAAAAAAGTTAGCCTGCAGTACGTCAAAATATTGACCTATAGTAACCTTTTTTTTTGAAAACTTAGCCTAGAAAAACTTAGCCCAAAAAGATAGCAGTCTCAGTTAGTCATGTGCATGACGCCCAACTGAACCCTATAGCTGAGGTTGCAGCAATCAGAATCTCTGCCAAAATGTCAGGGTAGCTGAAACCACAACTAAAGTAGGCAAAAAAACCTTTTGAATGCCAGTGAGTCATTCCTTTCATTATAACATTTTCAATATCATCAAAAACTTTTTGCCATGGGTCTGGTTGATCATTAGCTTCAACTGGTAGTATAGTATTTAAAAACCCAGGGCTGAAACTTGATGGAAAAGTTTTTTTGCTGTCTAAACTTTGATGGTACTTGATAACATAATCTATCATTACAGCTGATGCTTCCCTGAACTGATCCAGACTTAAACCAAGAGAAAGAAAGTTTAAAGGTCGTTTACTCTCCTGAGTATCCTCTCTTCTCAGGAAAATTTGTTATGGTTTTGTTTTCTTTATCCATTTTATAAAATTGTGTATACTATAATTACTATTAGTATAAAAATATTGTTTACATTTTTGATTTGTTGTCTATAGTTGACAATTTTCAAATAAAACTGTAGGTACTTTTTTTATCCATAACGTTTTTTTTTATTTCAGTCCCTTGTAAAATAAAATTATGTTTTACTTGAAATACGTGAAAGTTTCTTATGTTTAACAAAACTGTTTGTCTTAAACATTAGAACATTTAAACTTAAAGAAAGTGTAATTTTTTCTTAAATTTCGAGGTATATTTAATCATTTAACATCTATAAATTTTACGTTCTAGATTTTATTTAATAAAAATTAACTAAAAACTGTTTGTCGTTAAAATAAAGTAAGGTTTAAGCAAAAAAAGTCGCTGTATTGTTATTGCATATTTGAATATTTTTTTTTATTGTAAATTTTTTAAAAAATCTACAAATGCTTTTATAAAACTGTTTTTTTTATACAGTTAATTTAGCATTACACTAAACTACAAGTCTATCAGGTGGTGTATTTATATCGTCTTTGTTCCCAACCACTGCCCTATAAGCTGTTCTCTTTTCATACTAGGCAAAAAACAATTAAACACCATAAATACACATCTAACGTCACCTTCTCTTTTAGTAAAAGTTCTCTTATTCAAAAAAACTGGTGTTGAAAATGGAAAGTTGCGCATTTTAAGTTTTGCTTAAAGTACTCATTCATAGAAAAAAATATTTTTTTTTATTTAATAAATTAAACAAGAATTTCTTTTAATATTAATAAACAAGAAGCAGGTTACTAAAAATTTTTTTAAAAGGGTAACAGTAATATCCTATATTTAAACAACAAATGGTTAAAACATAAAAAAAATAAAAAAATTTTGAACATCTTGTTTTTTAGGTTGTATAAACTCAAGAAACTGACATCAAGGGAAGTAGAAAAGTATGAACAAAAACATTCTTAACTATGCTTAAAAACTTAAAGTTTCGTATTATATTAATGTTTATAGAACGACAAAAATAAGCGCTCAAAACGTTTGGTAGGGACCCGGTTTACGAAAAAAACCTATTATAAACAAGTACTAATTATTAACTCTTCAACAATTTTGACCCTTTTTGATATTAACTAAAAACATTTTCACAAAATAAGATTAAAATTTAAAAGAAAGGATAAAGTGCTTAATATAGAAACTAAAAATTTAATCTATCATTTGGAACATTGTCGATTTCACAAAAGTTTCTACACAAATTAAGTTTATGTAAATTTATCATAACATTTTACAAAAAATAAAGACCTTTTTAAGTTTTTTTGCTAGATAACTTTCTTTTAGGAAATAAACTTTAAGTGAATTAAAACTTCTTTAATATAATAACAAGTGTACTAAATTTTTACGTTAAAAATGCACAAAAACATAAAATCAAAGCAAAATTGTTCTTCCTAAGTTTAAAAACATCCTTTTGTTAAATAGCTTAAGAAAACTTGTATAGATCTATAAAAATTAAAAGAACACTGTCAAGAAACTACAGGAGGAATGATATTTATTATGAACTATTTGCTTGTTTGAATTTTTAGCTTGCATCTTGCGTTAAGATTTATTAATTAACTCCTTATATCTTTAAAACTGTTAGAATTATTTTATCGGTAAATAGTAGCTAAGATAAAACCTATGTAACATAATTTATATATTTATATATATATATATATTCAAGTTTAACATCTTGAAATAAACCTTTTTATATAACATACATATAAAAATAAGGTTAATATTTAAACTTGAACACCTTCTACTGAGCCCACTTGAAGGGCTTTTAAATAATTTATTGAAATGACGATTTTAAAAATGCTGGAACATATGTTTCATAAAGACAAAAAAGATTGTCTCTAATCTTCAGCCAGTTCAAATTTAGAATAAAAAGCACTTTGGTAAACAAAGATGCAAAAGTTTACAAAAAAACAAAAACAATATGACGTAAGAATTGAACATTGTACATTACAAATATTCAGCACAAAAATCGATCTACCATCTAATTAATTAAACAACTAAAATTGACGAAAACAACAGTTTATTGACTATAAAATACTTTAAAATTTGTTGTATTTTAAAAGGAGCTTTTTCATATGTCGACAAGACGATATGAATTCACTCCTCTTATTTAAACAACCTTCCTTTTTTAACGCATACATAACGGCTGTTGATTCTTTTAAGCACAGCCTATAAACAGGGTTATTACCATCTGCTATTGGCTGTGCTCTTTTTATCTTCTCACAAGTTAATTTAAAATCAATGTTTTTGCGCTTAAAGCCGCAAACATACTTCGAAAGCTCAGTTTCATTTTCGTATACACCACCTTTAAAGGATTTTTTATGATTAGCATACCGAAATCTGAATTGAGTGGAGCATAAACCGATGTAGAACTTCTTTCCAAGGTCAGAGTTAACTGTTGCCAATTCTTCTGGCTTTATAGTTGAAAGGCTAAAAAAACAAACGCACGCCTTCTTCAAGTCCATGGGGTTACGAGTCACTATTGAATCACCAATGTTGACGACTGACTACCTGGATGTGAAGCTCAACTTGTATGATCTCTTCTATATGCCTTATTAAAAGCAAAACGTAAAAATTATGTATATAAATAAATGTTCTAGCCACCCAAAAAATATTATAAACCAAATACCAAAAATAATCAATCAACGTTTAAATAAAAGATCAAGCAACGAAGAAAACATTTTAAAGAAAAAGCAAGATTATGAACTAATAATGAAAAAATGTGGTTACAATGATAAACTTAATTTTGAAACAACGGAACAAAAAAACAATACGACCAATAAAAGTAAAAGAAAGCGAAATATAATTTATAATCCCCCATTCTGTAATTCAGTTAAAACAAACATCGGCAGAGAATTTATAAATCTAGTAAAAAAATATTTCAACAAAAATAACCCATTATCAAAGATATTTAACAAACATAATATGCGAATCAGTTATTCATGTACAGTAACCTCTCGCTTATTTACGCACATTGTGTCCACAGAAAAAGTGCGTAAAGATATGAGAGATCGTAAAGAAACGAGAGGTACCAAATATACTCAATATAATGGCTGTTTTTTAATATTTCTTCTAATTAAAAGCAGACTGGGAACTTTCCCACTTTTAACTATTTGTTTACTTCATTAATAAATATGAAAACAACAGATAAAACTATACATATATTTAAAAAAGAATTTGAATTTCTATAAAATAATAATAATATGAGTAGAAATAATTTTACTATTTTAATAATAAGTAGAAATTATCTTTATCTTTATTTATATGTGACATTTATATTATACTACTTAGCAAATTCAATTTATAATCAAGCATTTCTTTACAATTATAAAATGGTGTTTATTAATATATAGGGCAAGACTGCTGTATAATTTCTTTGTGTTTTAAACTCTCATTATTTCATTATACTTTCATCATCAAACACAGTCATGTTTATTTCAGAATTTTGATTTAATCTCTTATTGTTAACAAAATTTCTGATATACTGAGTTATAACTAAATGTTTATCAATTAGTCAAGGAAGATAAATTTAAAGTCTAAAGATATAGAGAGGTGTGTTAGCATTCTAAAACATATTTTAATTTAAAAATATACATTAAACCTAATTTGTGCAATATTAAAAAAATAAAAATTTTTATTTTCTGAATTTATAGAATTTTGAAATGCGTAACTAAACGAGAGTGCGTAACGTCACGAGTGCGTAAAGATCCGAGAGGTTACTGTATGGCGAATTTGGAGAGATTAATTAAGTCATATAATCAAAGGATTTTAAACAAAAGTAATTTAATCAAAAATCAGTGTAATTGCGCTGGTGGCTGTAAATATAATTTGAAGGGGGGCAATAGCCGGTCAGAGAACATTATTTACAAGGCAACAGTTAACTCTGACCTTGGAAAGAAGTTCTACATCGGTTTATGCTCCACTCAATTCATATTTCGGTATGCTAACCATAAAAAATCCTTTAAATGTGGTGTATACGAAAATGAAACTGAGCTTTCGAAGTATGTTGCGGCCTTAAGCGCAAAAACATTGATTTTAAATTAACTAGGGAGGTGATAAAAAGAGCACAGCCAATAGCAGATGGAAATAACCCTGTTTGTAGGCTATGCTTAAAAGAATCAAAAGCCGTTGTGTATGCGTTAAAAAAGGAAGTTTGTTTAAATAAAAAGAGTGAATTTATATCGTCTTGTCGACATATGAAAAAGCTCCTCTTAAAATACAATAAATTTTGAAGTATTTTATAGTTACTAAACTGTTGTTTTTGTTAATTTTAGTTGTTTTTAGTTAGATGGTAGATCGACTTTTGTACTGAATTTTTGTAATGCACAATATTACTCAATACTGTTTTTTGTTTTCTTGTATAACTTTTGCATTTATGTTTAGCAAAGTGCTTTTTATTCTAAATTTAACTGGCTGATGATTAAGGCGTCTATTCTTATGAAACACTTATCAGTATTTTTAAAATCTTATTTTTCTAATTAAAATATATATATATAAGTAAGATGTTATTATAGTTTTAAAATTTCATATATAATCTACAGGATTTCTGGATTACAGGTGTTTTGGCAACCCTGCTCAATTTTTAAGGAAGTATATCTTCCAATATTTATAAAAAGAAAGAAAACAAAATAGAAGATGACAATCAAAACCTACTGTACTCAAATACTACACTATATCTCAAAAATTTTTTCTAGCATTAAAAATCTGTATAAGGCTACTTGTAGTTTACTTAAAAATCTGTAAAATAATATCAAGTTGTAATAGTGATCTACACCCTTCCTGTAATTACACTAAGTTTTTTTTTTCCTTCCATTTTTTCTAAATTTAACATATTTTTTAATTACAAGTATTATTTACTTTTCTAGAAACAAAAAGTAATCAGATTTTTAAGTTATTCTAGGATTTTATACAACATTTCAAGATTCCAATAAACATCTAGGTTTGATGACCACCCTTTTAGCTTTATTTAAAACTAAAAAATGCTAAGTTTTATTGAATTACATAACTTATGTATAACTAGTTTAAATTTTTTTATCACTTAAAGTCATTGATAACAAACTATAAAGGAAAAATTAAAAAAGAAATAGCTTAATTTGTTTTTGAGTTTGAAACTGTAACATACACAAAAAACATCAGACTTAAAAATTATAAATTTCTAACTTTAATAACAAAGAGAAATGTTTTGTACTATTTTATTGTTTTTCGTTAAGATATAATCATTTTCATATTAAAAAAATACACAAAGTGAATTTATCATAGGCCTAGACAGCAATTTTGCTTTGTTTACAAAGTTTAAGCTTTAAAACTACCCAAGGTAAAGTTAATGAAGTCATCAAAATATTGGGTACTTTTTTTTTGTGAAATTGCTGCAATAAAAAGTACCCAGTATTTAAAACTACCCATAAAAAGTCCTACCGTTTTTGAACAGTTAGAAAAACTATACTTATCTTACAAAAAACTTGGTCTGTTCTACGAACAGATGCTATATTTGTTTAACTAAGTAATATAAACAAAAGTTACAATATAGTAGTATTAAGTTCGGATAAATGCTGAGTTTTAAGCAAATTAACTGGTGATTGCTTCACGTAGGTCATAAAAATCTTTGAATAAAAAATTTATAGACTTTTGACTAGTTTGTAATCATTTGATTACAGTTAGTAATTAAAGAAGATTGTTATCATAAAAAAATACTTTCACGATTAACATCAAAATTAACTTTTTTGAAAACTAAACTTTTTAATAATGTAAAAGTTTAGTTTTCAAATTTTATAAGTTTAAAAACTTTCCTTTTATTATTTTATTCTAATTGTAAATTCTTCTTTTCGAATTTGTATGCACCACATCAAAATTTTACTTTATCTTTACTTTTTTCAAAACTTATTTTATTTTTTATAAGCAAAAAAATTTTTTTTTTTAAATAATATAGCTGTTAACTTTAAAAAATGTTTTTTTAAGAATTTAAAGTTTGAAACTGTATTAATGTGTATGTTCGCTGTTCAGTTGTTATACTTTTGATAAAAAAAAGATAGTTTTATTAAAATGTTTTATATCCTAAAAAATTACACTAGAAACAGATAAGAGATAAGAACACTTTCTAAAAGATTAAAGAATGTATAATACAAACTAATAACATAATTTACACGAACCAGAAGCTCACTATTTACCTTTCATGTTAATCAAACTAAAGTCGTCATTAAAATAACAATAAAAAGATGGTTCAAATAATATTGAAACGGAATAAATAGTTAATCAAAAACTTCAACTTATTATGTTTAAAATAAAAGAAATGAAGATGTTTGAAAAATTAACCTATTAACAAATTTCGTTTTTCGTTAAATTTGAAGTTATTTTAAACAAAATTCATAAATATCAATTTAGTGTTTGTGCATAAGCATATTTACTCTGAAATATAGTTTAATTTTAAAATATTTAAAACTTTTAACTTCATTTTAAAAGCCAAAAATAAAGTTTTTTTAGAGTCAGAACAATTTTAATCGTGAGTACTTGACACACATTGTAACTTACTTTTAATTAGAAGTTACGCCTTAAAAAAAACCAGACATTTTCATTTTCAAAAACTTAAACCTGTTTTTATTTCTATACTTTTGAATTCATCGATCAAGTAGACTACGTTTACAGAAAATGGATTAAATCTATCATTATAATCACCTTTTATTGTTACATAAAACGAAACTAGTTGTATTACTATTTCCGAGAACAAAAAAAAAGCTTGTTGTTTCAGTAGTTAACTTGTAATGACATATTTTTTAACAACTTCATTTCTAAACACCTAACTACTAGGCAGGGGCGTAGCGTGGGGAGGGACACTGGCGCATGCGTGCCACCCAAACAAGAAAAGAAGTAAAAAAAAGAATGTAATATCTTTATCATATATTGTTTATTTTTTCTGCTTAATTTGCTTTTATTCAACATATTTCTGTTAGAAAAAGGGTAACATTATTATATTTTAAGTTAAAATAGCTTCTTGTACTTTTTTTCTTTGTTCACCCAGGCATGAGTTAGTTTCTTTAAAGTTTATAGTAGTTTGTATTGCGAACAACAAATTTTTATTCTCTTAAGTGCCATTATTTGACAGATATCGTTAAGTACTAAATATGCAAAAGTCTTCAAAAACCCTTATGTTTAGCATCACATTTTAAAATCAATTAAATTTGTTAGAACTTATAACTTAGTACTACATCTAAGAAAAAATATTATAAATATTAATCTGTTTTTAACTTTATACACACATACTAGTCAATAAACCATTTCAAACTAGTTTTAATTTTATTTGAAAACATTTATACGATAAAATTCACATGTGAGTTAAGTAAAACTAATCAGTTAGTAGAGTGAGTTCAAACGCGAATTTATCTGAATAAAACAGGTAAATACTAAAAACAGCAGGTAAATGTAATAAATCAGAGTTGTCTTTAGCATTAAAAGTTAACCAGCAAACAAACGCGCGGGAAAGCTTCACCCGAGCAACTTTCAAAGTTGGCGCTCGCAAATAAACTCGTACGGATAGTCCTCATAGTTGATTAAAATATGGTGGTAATCCGGTAGAGCCGGTTGTAAAATCCAGTAAAGGTGATTGTTTATCTCCGGGTACCCGTAGTCGAGACCTATATCTATGTCGACCTCTTGACCGTCGCCAACGCGCTTCCAATTGCCCAAAAAAGAATCAAACGTGAAGCCAAGTTTCAATAGGTTTTCGCCAACGAGGCCCAGATAGTCCGCTAATTCCCTGTCAAAAGTGGGTTCGGGAGGTTAGAAAACAACTGTAAACGTCTATTTTGAGTAGTAACTGTACGCGAGCTGTTAAATGTACCAGCAAAGTTTTATTGAAAGCTCTTAGTTGTTTTTATTTTTTTAATAAAACGCTTTTCAACAAATGATAGAAAAAATATACTAGCTAAATTCAAACACAATTTATTCTACAAAAGTATACTTAATAAAAAAAAACAATACGCGTTTACCAATTGCCAGTAAACAAAGCTCTTTTTATGTTTTGCTCTTGTTAAGCTGGTGTATAAATATTAGGTTTTGTGTTATTAAACTTATACTAACTTTCTACCCTCCTTGTTGAGAAGTCTGGGGTCGTACTGGATAATGTCTCCCTGGTACGTTTCTTGACAGTACTGCCTGGCATCATCAAAGTACTTATCTTCATTAACAAACCAGTGTTCATATTCTGCAAAATAAGGAAACACTTTGATGAATAATATGCTTAATTTTTATTTTAAAAAAGTTAGTTAATAGGTAATTATTGTTTTTTTTTTGTACTTTTAATGTTTTAATGTAATAAAGATTTTTTGAGATAAAAAAAAAAACTTACTCGGTCTAGTTCCACAGGAGTCACCGGAGCACAGTTTTTCAACTGAAAAATATTTATCTTTGTTAAATTAAAGCGTGTAAAGTGTTAAAGAACCTGTACACAATACCTAAAAAAAAGTAAAAAAGAGCGTTTAGATTATTAATATATCTGAAAAGAATGTGGTTAGAACTATGGCATCGTAGTTAAAAGAAAAATTAAATCTACAGTTTTTTCACCACAATTAGTAAATGTTGACTATCCAAACTAAATGTAAAAAAACATATACATTTTTCTTTAAAGGTACAATCTATATTTCGGTAGAAAAAAAGGTATTTAAATGAGATTTCTATTGATTGAAAAAAAAAATAACCAAGAAAGTTGATTTATAACGTAAGAAAACCAATACAAAAAAAAAACAGTTACCAAGACTTACAATGGATTTTCATAACAGAGCAGCTGTTAAGGATATCGTTCCAGCAGCAGCCCACGCGGATACATTCGGCCCTGGTTTTAAGTTTGGTTTAATACAATGTAGTAGTCAAGTTTTTGTTGTGTATATAAGTGAGTTAAATAAATAAAAAAAGTTTTTAAATTTTTTTGTGGTAAACTCTTGGCAACATAGAAAGACAACTAAACAAAACTGCACTGATGTTGTTTAATAAAACTTCAAGTTTTTTGTTTAAATAGGTTTTTTGCTGTTCAATAGAATAAACATCTTGATTTTATTTACAAATGTTTTTTTGTGTAGTAAAACCTTCTTACACATTTCACATAACTTTTATTTCTTTTATGATATACGTTTGTTTTTACAAACACTGTAGAGCTGTTCATACTTTTGGGCATTTGTTTAGAAGTAAGAAACACATTCATACATCAAAACTTTTGTATACTAAAACAATATTTTTGAATAAACAAATATACAACTATAACTGTTTTTGTTCAAAAAAAAAAATTGATGAGACAGTTTTGTACTTACTTCCATTAGTATTTAAGCATGATTATCTACAATTTGTTTAAATAACTTACTTCGGTTAATTAAAAACAAACATTGCTCTAAAGATAAACATGCTGCACTATAACACAGTGTACGCACTTCATTACTTTGATCAAGACATAAAAAAGTCAAAACTATTAAATTCGGTCTTACCTATCATTCGTCTCAAACTTGCATTTTTCGTTTGTGTCACAAGCAGTTCTGAAACTCGATTGCCCGGAATTTTCTGTTTTGACATATAAAAGTTAAGAGTTATGTTTTCAGAGTATTAAAAGTTTAACATCAATATTTCAAAACCAAAAGAACACTCACTTAAAGCATTCAAAGGTGAAGCAGTCGCGGCAAACTTCATGCTGAGGCAATCGGCGTTACCCAGAACGATTAGAACGATGGTGGAAATGCAAAAAGTCCGTTTCATGATCCAATGAATTCTGAACAATTCTGAACAACTATTAAAACTAGTTTTATAAGCCCACGCAGAGAAAAAAAGTTTCAAAGGTTTGTAAATTTTGGTTTAAAATAATTCTATAATGATGCTGTGTAAAACGGACATACTTTGTCTAAGGTTATAAAGTATTAACTTTAAATAGCAGTAAAACCCGTTTTAAATTTATTTAACAGTTACTGTCAGTACAAAAGTATGTTTGTTCTAAAAAAATGTTGACTCAATACTTAAATGTTTCCATGATAAAGTGTTAATAGTAGTTATAAACTATACAAAGCTAGCACAAAATACATTTTTGAAAATTTATGTTGTTAACTCTATAAAATTTAGACTTATAGTTATAAAATATCATAAAAAACAACATAACTACACAATCCTATAATTATAAAATTTATCAGTTGAGTTAACTGAATATGAGGTGCTAAGTTTGTACACAATTGACAAGTTCATGATAAATATTTTATAAACTAAATTTTTAATTTAAATAAATTTTTCATAAAAAAACTACATCAAACCAATTATCGTTGTTGCTTTAAAAAGTATAATGAGTAAAATAACAACTTAACAATAATTGTAATAATACAGAAAGTTAAAAAAAAAAAAGCTAAAGTAAAAAGTATAAAAAATGCTTTCAAACAACAGTTTTTTTTTAGACATAGTTTGCAATAAAATAAAAAAGTTTACAATGTAGTCTGTTTATTTTACACAAAACTGTTTAATTTAGGCCTATTTAATAATATTTAGATTTTGTTCAACAAAAACTACATGCTTCTATCATATCTATCAATCAAATTCCTACACCTAAATCTTATTTTAAGCATTGTTTTCTAAACTCGTTTTTGAAACCGCCTCCATTGCACAATTACCCCTTTTCTAGTCAATTGACTGTTTAATTTTTGCACTTTTACTATTCATTGCCTCCTAACAACCGAAAACACCCATATGGTTGACTAAAGGGGCGATATCTTTTACTTTTGGAAACTTTGTTAGCCACATTTTAAGTTTTATTTTGTATTTTACTCGAGAAAAATGAACTTTGATTTTAGCTAAATCTGACCTCAGGGTCATTTAATTTAAACCAAGTTTAATTTAGTAAAATAGCAAGCCAGTTAAAAGTTATAAGCCTGACCGAAATTTAACAATCTCCCACTTACAAGTTGTCCCCAAAACATTTAAAGTTTATTTCATTTACTTTTGTCTGGTTTTCAAATTAAAAACTAAAATAATGACCTCTGAAAACTTTGAGTTTATTAGATCTAGTTTTTTGGGTTTATAATATATGTTGTTATTTTTGTCAAAAAATAAACTTTGACAAAGAACATTTTCTGAAATGAATTGAAAGTTTCAATTTTTTAACTTAAATAACTTTACTTAATTACAAAATTAAAGCTATAATTGAACATAAATTTCAATTGACCTAAATTTACACATAACCAGACGCATATATAGATTTTTTTCTTTTTTTCCTTGTTTTTTTCCTATGATGAATGAATACAGGGCGCGGTTTGATACGATCAAAATTAATTTTAAGATTTCCATAAACTTAAAAATTTAAGACCGTTAATAAAATTTAAGACCGAAGATAATTGTAATTGAATTTCGTGTAAAAGTGGTTTTAGTGTTAAAAAATTTTAATTTTGAGCAGTTCACACACACATTGTAACTTATTTTTAATTAGAAGTTACGCCTTAAAGTAAACCAGAAAATGCATACATTAAGAATTCGAAGTAGTTTTAATTATAACTTATTTTTACACCAAATAATTTTGAATTTACCGGGCAAAATAGACTATATTAAAGATAAATACATAAAAATTGCCATTTTTAATGACCTTTTGTTGTTACATAAAACCAAACTAGTTGTACTACTATTTTCGAGAACAAGCTAAAAAAACTTGTTATTTCAGTACTTAAGTTGTTATGACATATTTTTTAAGAATTTTTTTTTTAACACTTGACTACTTGGTCAACTTCGTGAAGTAAAGTTCGTCTGTCTTAAAGTATGTTTGATAAATAACTTGTTATGTTATAAAAAAAAAACAAACTGACGTGTTAAGTTATTAAGAGAAAATAATAAGATGTGTTTGAAGTAAGCAATATTTTTTGTGTACTAAACTAAAAAAAAAAGTAATTTACATTTAACAAAGTTTTAGAAAGTAACTTCTAGTAAAGAATTTTACTATACGAATATTTATAATAGTCAGAAACTAATTTTTATTTTATGTACATTTTCAATATATTTAAATTTTTAAGTTTTCTTTTGTACATTATCGAATTCCACGCTATTTTGTAACGAATAAAAGTGAATTTATATGATGTATTATATATAATATTTATAAGAATATAAAATAGTAAAAATATATTAAAAAAAAAAGAAAATTAGCAAAACTATTAATTATATTGAATTATTGCAACTGTTACTTGATTAAATAGTAACATTATTACTGTTTAAAAAATAAGCTATTTAAATGAAACTCTTAGCAAAGACATTGTTTATTTAACTGAAACTGTTAAAAAAAGCTTTTGAGTAAGCTATTTTAAAGCTTAAGCTTTTTAACTTCAAGCAAAGTATTTGTTTTTACTTTGACTTAAAGATCAAAATTCAAAACACTTTTATGTATCTAGCTCTCGTATGATGTTATGTAAATAAAAATAAAACACGCAACTTCTTTAAAACAGGACGACTTAAAACGCAAAAATTTTGTTTAAGTTTTATAAAATCGGATATAAGTTTTTATAAAATTTGAAACCTGGTAGTATATGAGCAGAAAAACTTTCAAAAATAGTTTAAACTAAATATTATGTATAAAATAAAACTTGTACTAATTTTACAGAAAATTAATAAAAATACTTTATACCTCACCACAAAAAAAAAAGACTTACAAAATTTTAAAAGATCTCTGTGGTTTATATGACAACAAGATTAAGATACCGATAATAATTTTAATTGAATTCGTGTAAAAGTGGTTTTAGTGTCAAATCTATTTAATCGTGCGCAATTAATAACTTTACTTTTATGGCACATAACCTATATTTCGTATTAATTTAGAACAACATGACCAATAATTTAATTAGATGTGTTTTAAAACTAAGTAAGTTATGTAAAGAAAATTCTTCATACACTAGTTGTGAAAGTTTTAGTGTCTAAAACATAATTTTAATAAAATTATGTTTACTACCCTTGTTATACGTACTTAAGCCTAAGAAAAATTTGGGAATGTTTGCTTTTAAGCTATATGACCCGGAACATTACCTTAAATTTCTCAAAAAGCACATTTGAGTTTTAAAAAAGATAAAAATGTTTCAAAAAAAATCTAAAAATATTTTTTTGAAAACTACAGTAATATGAAAAATAAAAACAGCAAAAAGAACAATCACGTATAAGCTTTTTGAATAGCTTGTAAAAGCGTTGCAAGCCTTAACTTTTTCATCAGTTATACTCTGTTCAGGAGCTTCGTTTTAACTGATATAAGCACAAGTTTATCCCATTTAACTTACAAAACATCTAAAATATTTGAAGCTGAAAAAATGAAACACAGTTTTGTAAACGACTAGTTTAGTTCATGACGTTTAGTTTTGATTTTATTGTAGTTAAAAAAGTCAATTTCAGCTTACAAGCTCACTGTGGACATTTTAAGTGTTAATGACAAATTTTTGAAAATTCATGATCGTAATACATAATAACTTGTTTTAATATTCTGAGTTTAGTAACCAATAAATTTCAATAGTAATATATAGACACGAAAAATGCATAAAATCAAGTTTAAAAATTACTTATCGTAAAATTAATTAAGTACTTAAAGATTTTCATAAGAATCAATCTGAAACGATTTATTTGTTTTTTAATCAGTTAATATTAAGCTTTTGTAAAGAACTTTTATATATTTTTATACAATTTCAATAAAGTTACAATAAATTATAATCTTCCACCATGAAAAACTGTATAAAAGTACTATAACAGTTTTCATAAAAGCTTAGCATGAATTTATTTTAACAAATCAGACAGCTATCACAGATTAAGATTATCACTATACCTTTTTACTGTAAATCTTTATTCTCCTTCATTTTCAAACTATTTGGAAATTTTATATTTTTATTTAACTTGATTTAATATTACTTTAAATTTTCAAACATTGGCATTTTTGGTTTATTTTAAGGCATAAATTTTAATAAATGAAGTACGAACAAATAATTAAAGCAACATGATAATTAAAAGAAGTTTATGCAAGTTTAAAACATAAAAACATTAGTTTGAAGTATTTAAGTTTTTAATTGTTTTAATTATGTTAGAAAAATGATGTCTGATATTAAAGATCAATTCTAAATTTAAAAAACTAATTGTTAAACAAAATTAAATATTTTAACCTAGATGAAAAATATTATGATGCTTCTTATTTATATTATAACACGTTTATTAAATAGAATGCAGCTGTGCGAATTTCTGCTTTAAGTTGAGCATAGTCACAAACATAGTCATATTTGGTGCAATATTTAAAATTTGCACTAAAGTTATTGCTTTTTCATTCTTCAAAAGAATTACTAAGACAACAAAATAAGACTAAAATAAGTACTGAAATTACAAGTTTTTTTTTAATCTGTTCTTGAAAATAGTATTACAACTAGTTTTGTTTTATGTAACAACGAAAGGTGAATAAAAGTGACAATTTTAATGTATTTAGCTTAAACATAGTCTGTTTTGACCGATGAATTCAAAATTATTTCAAGTAAGACTTGATTACAGTTTAAACAGCTTAAAGTTTTCAATGTAGACATTTTCTGGTTTATTTTAAGGCGTTACTTCCAATTCAATACAAGTTACAACGTGTGTGAAGTGCCCTCGATGAAAATAATTTGATATCAAAACTTTTTTTTACACGAAACTTGATTACAATCATCACCTTAATCTTATTGTACTTTAACCGCAGTGACTTAAAAGCAGTTACATAAAATTGCTTAAAATTTATTGTTATACTTAACCTTCTTTTTGAAAATGCGGTTTTTAACATGTTTTTAAACCGTTTATGGAAGTTATTTCTTCCAAATTTACTCGAAATAAAATTAATAATAAAGAATTTTAAGGATTTTTTATTTATTTTGAAGCTGAATCTTGTGGAAAATATTTTTTTAATACTTAAATAAATTATAACTAAACAATAATTTACAGACAATTAGTAAACAATAAGTTACATAGTTTGTAATATTGAAAATTTTCAATCTAAAACAAGGGAATTTACCTAAGTTTTACAAATTTAACAAGTGTAATTAATTTTAAATTAAATTTACCTCGGGTAAAAACCGCTGGTTTAAAAAATCATATATGTGATTTTTAACATATCTAAATTTGTATGTTTTTAAATGCCAAAATTTATTCCATATAAAAATTAAATATCAATGCTGCTTTATAAACGAAGTGTTTTAAAAAGTTTTTATTTTAATATTTATTTTATAATTTATCAATGCAATTGAAACTTTTAATTTTTAAAAATTTCAAATTAAATCAAATTTAGAGTGTTTAAAGTTTAAAGTTTAAAGTTGGTTTTTACAACTGTTGATTATATACTTGTTGACGAAGCTCTTAATTACACGATTTAATTCTATTCAATTGTATGACGTAAAATGTAAAAAAATCAATAACTCTTATCTTTGTTTTATTTTTTCAAATTATTTAAAATTGGATAAACTTCCATAAGTCTTTTTTAACTTAATAAAAAAATTAGTTAATTAAAACTAACATACATGAAAACTGATAAACGTTTTCACAGCAAGGAAATCTCTATCTTCAAAGCATTGTTAAAAACAGTTGTTTTGAACAATTTCAAAACTCTTATAATGTACCTACTTTACATTGTACAGTACATAGTAGGTACTTTTCATAATAATAATACTATAAGGATATACATAAAAATATTATCAAGTAATTAAGTGATACTCTTCAAAACAGCCATTAAAAAAGTGTAGCTGTTAAAGTACAAATAACCTTTAAACACAAAACTTAATTTTAAATATAGATAGTCGTCATTTAAACAGCAACTTGTTAAAAGATAATTTAAATTACATTGAAACATGATATATATTTTATCGATAATTTTAAATTAATTTCTTAATATTTTTTTTTTAATCCAAAATTTAAAGTTTTAAGAATTTTTTTTCCTTAATTTGTACTAATTATAAAAAATACCGATATAATTATTTTTTTAATGTCTGTGGTTAGATACTTTTTTAATAAAGCTGTAAATTTGATTAAATTGAAATTTTAAAATTATTAAAAGGTTTAATTGTATTAACAACTTATAAAATAAATAATAAAGAAAATACTTTTTAAAACACGGCATTTATAAAGCGCCAATGATAATTAGTTTTTATATGGAATAAATTTTGGTACTTGAAAAAATACAAATTTATTATTAGATTAGTTAAAAATTACTTATATAATTGTTTAAACCAGCAGTTTTTAACCCGGGGTAAATTTAGCCCTATGGGTAATTTCCCTCGTTTTAGATCAGGGTTTCCCAAAGTGGGCCAAGTGGCCCCTTTGGGGGCCATGACAGTAACTCAGGGGGCCACGAGCAGCAAAGGGGTAAGAGGGGGGGGGGGCCATGAGCAGTAAAGGAGCCACAGAGGGGCTATGAGGTCATATTTTAAAAGTTACACTAAATATTCTTGAGTTACAGATGAAGAGCAAAAAAAAAATTTTCGGTGTTTTTTATCGTAGTTTATGAGTAATCTTGTTAAAGGGGGCCATGGCTTTTTAAATTTCTTTAAAAGGGGCCATTTGCAAAAAATTTTCGGAAACCCTGTTTTAGATGCAAAATTTTCTATATTATAAACTATGTAATTTAATGTTTACTAATTGTGGTTAAATTTTTATTTATTTATATACTATAATTTATTTAAGTATTAAAAAATAATATTTTCAACAATACTCAGTTTTAAAATAACTTTTTTTTTCGTCAAAATCATTTATTATTAATTTTATTTCGAGTAAATTTGGAAGAAATAACTTCCATAAAGGATTAAACTAAATAAAGAAAATAGTTAAAAACCGCTATTAAAAAAAGAGGTTAAGTATAAGAATAAATTTTAAGCAATTTTATGTAACTGCTTTTAAGTCACTGCGGTTAAAGTACAATAAGATTAAGGTGATGATTGTAATCAAGTTTCGTGTAAAAAAAAGTTTTGATGTCAAATTATTTTCATCGAGGACACTTCACACACGTTGTAACTTGTATTTAATTGGAAGTTACGCTTTAAAATAAACCGGAAAATGATTTGATTACATTTAAAAACTTTAAGCTGTTTAATCTGTAACCTAGTTTTACTTGAAATAATTTTCAACTCATCGGTCAAAACAGACTATGTTTAAGCTAAATACATTAAAATTGTCATTTTTATTCACCTTTTGTTGTTACATAAAACAAAACTTTTTGAAATATTACTTCCAAGAACAAACTAAAAAAAAACTTGTTTTTTCAGTACTTATCTGAGTCTTATTTTGTTATCTAAGAATTTATTTTGAAGAATGAAAAAGCTAAATAGGAAAAATTTTAAATATTGCACCAAATATGACTATGTTTGTGACTATGCTCAACTTAAAGCAGCAATTCGCACAGCTATTCTATTTAATACACGTGTTATAAATAACAAGCATAATAATTTTTTTTCATTGAGATTTTTTTTTTTACACGCTAGTAATTTATGACTATTGTTAATAAAAAACCTTACTTAACAATTTAAATGATCGACAGAAACATCGGCGAAAATCTACAAAGCCTGTACTTTCGTATGCCGTGAGACAAGCTCACGTTAACATAAAGTTTGATCACACCAATTCGATCATCAAACTACAAGCTTCCGGTAGATTGAGACCGGATTCGTCTTTATTAACATTAGTCATCCATAACTGAAAAACTTGCAGTCATTGTGGCTTGCTGATGAGTGCTAATAAGGACGAAACTGGTATCAGTCTACCGAAGGTTTGCAGTCTGATAATCGAATAGGTGTGTGTGATCAAACATTATGCTAATAATTTATTTTTAATTCAAATTTTTAAACATTATTAACAAAACATTGTTTCACTCGCTCGAACCAAATCAAACGAGATCATCAGTTTAATAAAATCTGTAAAAAAATTTACAATTACATGCAAGAATTGATCATTTTCCTTGTCATTAAGTCGAGAACTTTTATTGTTATCTATAAATTAAATGGTACACAATAATTTATTTTAGCAAACAATTTTTTATTAGAAAAACTCAACATAGAACGTTTTTCTTTTTTATTATTATGTTTTCGGAATAAGTCTTGTTTTTTTATGAAACGAACAATGAGTTGAACTGCGTAGAAATTAACACAAAAACATTTGCACTAACTGTCAACTTTAAATATAATATGTTTTAATTTTGCATTTAACGCCAATTTTTAATGCTCAATTTTCACTCTCTGAGCAATTGCTTATTGTATCAGACTAATTGAGTAAAATTCGACAGTATAAAACAAGTTTATTGCATTTTATCACAATAAAAGCTTCTTAAAGTTTTAAACTTTAAACTAATGTTTTTATGTTTTAAACTTGCATAAACTTCTTTTAATTATCATGTAGCTTCAATAATTTGTTGTACTTCATTTATTAAAATATAAGCTTTATAATAAACGAAAATTTATATATTTAAAAATTTAAAGTAATACTAAATCAAGTTAGATGCAAATATAAAATTTCCAAATAGTTTGAAAATGAAGGAGAATATAGATTTACAGTAACAGGGTATAGTTTTTTTTTTAGTTTGCGTATTGAACATATACATATTGAACACTTTAACATTGATCGCTTATATCTCAAAAAATATATTGAATTTCGAAAAACATGTAGGCTAGTTGTTAATGTTTAAAACAAGACTAACTGGTTTATGCTAGTCGACTTAAACTGTCAATTTATTGGTTACTAAACTCAGAATATTAAAACAAGTTATTAAGTATTACGATCATGAATTTTCAAAAATTTGTCATTAACACTTAAAATGTCCACAGTGAGCTTGTAAGCTGAAATTGACATTTTTAACTACAATAAAATCAAAACTAAACGTCATGAACTAAACTAGTCGTTTAAAAAACTGTGCTTTATTTTTTTCAGCTTCAAATATTTTAGATGTTTTGTAAGTTAAAAGGGATAAACTTGTGCTTATATCAGTTAAAACGAAGCTCCTGAACAGAGTATAACTGATGAAAAAGTTAAGGCTTACAACGCTTTTACAAGCTATTCAAAAAGCTTATACGTGATTGTTCTTTTTGGTGTTTTTTTTTTCATATTACTGTAGTTTTCCAAAAAAATATTTTTAGATTTTTTTTGAAACATTTTCATCTTTTTTGAAAATAAAATGTGCTTTTTGAGAAGTTTAAGGTAATGTTCCGGGTCATATAGCTCAAAAACAAACATTCCCATATTTTTCTTAGGCTTAAGTACGTATAACAAGGGTGGTAAACATAATTTTATTAAAATTATGTTTTAGACACTAAAACTTTCACAACTAGTGTATGAAGAATTTTCTTTAAATCACTTACTTAGTTTCAAATCACATCTAATTAGACTATTGGTCATGTTGTTCTAAATTAATACGAAATATAGGTTATGTGCCATAAAAGTAAAGTTATTAATTGCGCACGATTAAATAGATTTGACACTAAAACCACTTTTACACGAATTCAATTAAAATTAGTATCGGTATCTTAATCTTGTTGTCATCTAAACCACAGAGATCTTGTAAAATTTTGTAAGTCTTATTTTTTTGTCGTGAGGTATAAAGTATTTTTATTAATTTTCTGTAAAATTAGTACAAGTTTTATTTTATACATAATATTTAGTTTAAACTATTTTTGAAAGTTTTTCTGCTCATATACTACCAGGTTTCAAATTTATAAAAACTTATATCCAATTTTATAAAACTTAAACAAAATTTTTGCGTTTTAAGTCGTCTTGTTTTAAAGAAGTTGCGTGTTTTATTTTTATTTACATAACATCAAACGAGAGCTAAATACATAAAAATGATTAATAGTTTTGCTAATTTTCTATTTAAATTTTTTATATTCATTTACAATTTTCTATTCTTATAAATAATATATAAGATATACTATATATATTTACTTTAATTCGTAATAAAATAACGAGGAATTTAAAAGTTTACAAAAAGAAAACCTTAAAAACTGAACTGTTCAAAAAATGTACATATAATTAGAATAAGAAATAAAATTAGTTTCTGACTATTATTGTTAGCATTTTTTAAAGCGTTGTAACGCAAAGTATTAAACTTTATTTGAAGTTAGTTTCTACAACTTTATTAAATGTAAATACTTAACTTTTTAATTATTCAGTACACCAAAATATTGCTTACTTCAAACACATCTTATCATCTTCTCTTAATAATTTTTACAACAGTAAACAAGTTAGTTTTTTAAAATTTATATAATAAGTTGTTTATCAAACATACTTTAGGACGGACGAACTTTACTTTACGAAATTCACCTAGTAGTTAAGTAAGAAAACAGGTAAGCCGTACTCCGGGGTCCAAAAACAACTCCAATTAACTATTGTTTCAGACAAAGCTATACTTAAATTTTCAAATACAAAAAAGCTAAACAATAGCCCTTAAATAGCTGTCTAATGAAACAATAACCAAAACCCTTTAGTTGCAAAGCTTTCGTCCTTTATTTAGACATTTTCAATGCAAAAAATATGGCTGTAAAAACAAAAATTAAAACATAAAATATATATATATAAAAAATGTTTTTAATTGATAAAATGACATCTATTAACAGCAAACAAAACACTTTATATAAAAAATTTTTACTAAATAAAAAACACATTTACTTTATTCCTATAATATTAAAAAGAGTTTTGTTTTATAAAATTACATATGTAATTAATATATAAATGTATGTTAAGAACTACTAAATAACACAAAGATATACAAAAAAATATACAAAAAAGATGCATCTAACAATATGTACTTTAACTACTCTACCCCTATAAATCACTGTATTGTGTTTTAGCTAAATTAATATTTGGTTTGAGTTTATTTATCCAAAAATATTCTTTATAGTCAAGGTTCTTAAAATTTGGTTCTTCCAAAAAAAAAACTTCATACGCGTCATCAAAACAACACTCTTTCTGTAGATCGTTCTTGTGTTTAACATAGTAGTGTCTATATAAGGCATTTTCATCTGTTATATCGTTTGGGTTAAAATTTGACTTTGATCTATTCCAACTATATCTATGTGCTGTCCATCTTGTACTGAAGCTATTTTTAGTTTGTCCTTATTTAATCTATAAAAATTGAAATTTCATTAAAAAAATGTTTAGACTTATATAGTTAATTTAAAATTTCTTTATAAAAAATTATTCTAGTTTTAATTATTTTATAATATTGTTTCCTTATAGAAAATTAACTTTTTATATAGTAAGTTAGTTATGTCTAAAATATTTTTGTTTTAAATAATAGATTTGTATAATAGATTTGATATTCAATTTGTAAGTTCATAACATTTAAATAAAATTTAAAGAGAATTTCAATTTTAATTTATAAGTTAGTATAAATGGAGTTCTTACAAATTTTTCTTTTAAATTTTAAACTATTTACACTATTATATCTATTTATAATAAAAATATTTTTTTCAAGTAATTTAGTCTATAAAAATTGTAATTTCACTGAAAAAATGTTTAGACTTATACAATTAAATTAAAATATCTTCAAATTTTATTTAAATGTTTGCCTGATGCTGCAGGGATTCTAATGATGGTTTTGAAATCTCTTTGAGTTGAAAAAAAAAAAAAATCAAGAATCAATTTTGTGGCCAACAGAAATAGAAAAATTAAACAACTTAAATAAAAATATTAAAATACCATTAAATTATAAAAGAATAAATTGCCACGTGGTGTAGTTGTTTAAAGATGATTTTGAAAACTCTTCAAATTGAATTTTTAAGGTTTAAACTCAGTTGGTTGACACATAAGCAAAAAATATAAATTTTTAAGCACAAACACAACATTATTATATAACAACATAACACAAAAGCTTCACACAACATTATTATATTAAGAGTATAAGTAAAATAAAACTTAAGTAATTATATTGGACATTTTTTAAGTAAAATTGTACTTACTAGTTCAAAAACAATACTTAATCAAAATTTATTTACACTAAGTAACAATTTATAACGGGAACTAAGAGCATATTAGTAAAAAGTTTCCTAGAAACAAAATGCTACTTTAAAATTTTCACCTATTATGACGTTACAATTAAAATTTTATTTAAAATCTATTTCAGTTGGGCAAAAAAGAGCATTTTTTGTTACTGCAACTTTTTAATCTTTCAGTGTTATAAATACAACATTTATTATTCACAATTTATCAAATAACCAAAACAAAGTCAATAAACAACGTTTTTAGTGATATAATAGATCTTTTTTTTTTTTTTTTTTTTTTTCAGGGGGTTCACAGGAAACATGAAACCAGTCAAAGCACGTCCCTGGTTACCCGTACTCGCCCCTTTGCAGAAACGTTAAAACTAACTGTCCCTTGTATTAGATAATTCCCCTTTATTTGCTAATTAGCTGTTTACGTTTTGTAACCTTGCAAATTTTTTCCCCTCATAGCCAATATTGTCTCTAAACCTGACTAAAGGGGTGATATCCTAAACTTTTAGAAACCCTGTTCTATACACTTTGTTATTTTTAAATTTTGTTTGACCAAAATGGATACTTTTCTTTAAGTTTTACTACAGCATCATTTATTTAAAACCAAGCTTATAAAAAATTAATAAAAAAGCAAGCCTATAAGTAAAAATATACGATTGTCCAAAATTGAAAAATTTTTAAATGATAAGTTATAGCACTTTAGTTTACTAAAGTTTTTCTCAAAGGTATAATCTTTTTATAATGTACTTTATATTTAGTTCTAAATTAAAAAAAAATCAAAAAGTCTAAAAACTTCAAGTTTATCACATCTAGTTTGCTAATTGTATTAATGTATGTTTTTGTTTTTGTCAAAAACATTTCAAAAATGAGTGTTTTTTAATCAATTTCAAGTTTTTTTTCACTTAAACAGCATTACACAATTAAAAAAATAAGCTTCAACTTGATATCAATTTTGATTGACCTAAATTCATACCTAACCAGTCGCATTCAGACACATGTTTTTCGTTTTTTAACTTGCTTTTGTCATGATCGATACAAAGCGCGGCTTGAAACTTATGTGATTAAAAGTATTTTTTAAATAAACCGAAAACCAACAAGTCCAAGAAAGTTTCAAGAACTTATATGCTTTTGCGTATTTTTTGAGGTTTTAAAGTACGTTTTGTTTTGTAATTTAATGACACTATGAGTACGTTTACGTAGAATCCAGTAGTTTTATAGATTTTTTGGAAAAATAGAACGTACTTATCTATTTTCAAGCTGTCTTCACGTTTAAATTTTTGAGGTTGACTTTATTCCTGAAGTCTTAAAAACTTACTTTTTTATATACATTTTTTTAAATTCAGTTTTTACTTTATATTCAAAAAAGTATAATACTTTTAGTTTGTGCGATTATACTTAATTTCAATTTCAAAAAAGTAGCACTATAAAAATAATTTGTTTTTTTTTAAGTATTGTTCAATTTAATAGAAATGCATAACAAAAAGTTTAACACCAAGATTCAATACAAAGCTATGTGTTAGATAAAAAATAAAAATGTTTTACTTTTAAAAAACTGCTTCTAATTACTATAATCGAATGTTTTTACAACTGTTGATTATATACTTATTTACGAAGTTCTTAATTACACGATTTAATTCTATTCAATTGTATGACGTAGAATTTAAAAAACTCAATAACTCTTATCTTTGTAGTTTTCATTTAATTAATTAAAACTGGATAAACTTCCATAAGTCTTTTTTAAACTTTGATTAAATGTTACATAATTAAAACTAAGTATATATGAAAACTAATAAACGTATTTCACAGCAAGCAAATCTCTATCTTCACAACATTGTTTAAAACAGTTGCTCTGAAAATTCTAAAAACTGTCATAAAGCACCTATTTTTGATTAAATTAATTTTTTTTTAATCAATAATTAATATTAAGAAATTTTTAATTTTACTTTTCCTTAATTTGTACTAATTATAAAAAATTCAAATAAAATTATATTTTTATTGTCTGTGCTTAGATACTTTTTAACATAGCTTTAAATTTGATTTAAAGTAAAATTTTTTAATAGTTAAAAGTTTTATTTGGATTGATAACTTATAAAACAAATTACACAGTAAAAACTCATTAAAACACGGCATTTATAAAACACAAATGGTATTTAAATTTCTTATGGAATAAATACTGGTACTTAAAAAAAAAATTATAATAAGATTTGATAAAAATATTTATATAATTGTTTAAACCATCGAAGCCCTATAGGTAAATTTCCTTGTTTTAGATGGTAAATTTTTTTTATTACAAACTATGTAATTTAATGTTTAATAAGTGTCTGTAAATCGTTATTTAGTTATAGTTAAGTTTAGTAAACTTTTAGTAAACAGTTTCAAAATTGCTAATTTGTTAACTCAAAATTATCTATTGTTTATTTTATTTCGAGTAAATTTTGAAGAAATAACTTCCATAATATAAAGAAAATAGTTAAAAACCGCTGTTTAAAACAGAGGTTTAGTATAACAATAAATTTTAAGCAATTTTATGTAACTGCTTTTTAGTCACTGCGGTTAAATTACAATAAGATTAAGGTGATGATTGTAATTGAGTTTCGTGTAAACAATGTTTTAGTGTCAAATTATTTTTATCGAGAGTACTTCACACACATTGTAACTTATTTTCAATTAGAAGTTACGCCTTAAAAAAACCAAAAAATGCCGACATTTAATAACTTTAAGCTGTTTAAACTGTAACTTAGTTTTACTTGAAACATTTTTGAATTCAGCAGCCAAAACTAACCATTTTTAAGCTAAATACATAAAAATTGTCATTTTTATTCACCTTTAGTTGTTATATAAAACAAAACTAGTTGTTCTACTATTTCCGAGAACTAACTAAAAAAAAACTTGTTATTTCAGTACTTATCTTAGTCTTATTTTGTAATCTAACTAATTCTTTTGAAGAATGAAAAACAATAACTGTGGTGCAAATGCACCAAAGGTGACTATGTTTAGTGATTATGTTTGGTGATTATGCTCAACTTAAAGCAGAAATTCGCACAGCTGCACTATGCTTAATGTACGTGTTATAATTAACAAGAATCATATTTTTTTTTCATCTAGCTAGGTTAAGAAGAAAACTTTTATACCGCTAAAGAATTATAATTATTCTTAATAAACCACCTTACTAAACAGTTTTTATGATCGACGAAGATGTCTACTTTGGCGAGAGTCTACAAAGCCTGTACTTTCGTATGCCGTGAGACAAGTTCACGTTAACATATTTAAGTTTCAACTTGATATCAATTGTGAGGTTTGATCACAACAATTCGATCATCAGACCACAAGCTTCCGGTAGACTGAGACCGGTTTTGTCTTTATTAAGATTAATCAGTCAGCCACAACTGCAAAACTTGCTGTCATTGTGGCTGACTCATGAGTGCTAATAAGGACGAAACTGGTCTCAGTCTACCGAAGGCTTCTGGTCTGATGATCGAATAGGTGTGTGTGATCAAACCTTATGCTAATAACTTACTTTCAACTCAAAATTTTATATTCTATTAACAAAGCAATATTTCACTCGCTAGAACTACATCAAACGACATCATCAGTTGAATAAAATCTGTAGAAAGTTTTACAATAACATGCAAGAATTGATCATTCTCCTTATCATTACGATGAGAACTTTTATTGTTATCTATAAATTAAACAGTACACAATGATTTATTTTAAAAAACAAGTTTTTATTTAAAACATAATGCTCAATTTTCACTTTCCGAGCAATCGTTTATTGTATTAGACTAATTGAATAAAAGTCGACAGAATAAAACAAGTTTATTGGATTTTATCATTAAAAAAGCTTCTTAAAGTTTTTTTTACTTTACAAATCAAAGTAAATACTTAGTTATGTATTTATCAGAATTCCAATCAATCATAAAAACACACTAAATAACAATTATATAAAATAATTACTAATTCTTTTGTAAAAAAGCACACAATTTGATATATATAATATAAAAAAAACTTTAAAACAACATTGTAAGGATGAAAAATTAAAACATGTTTTTTTATGTTATAGCAAAATATTCTAAACAAATTAAAAAGAAGTTTAATTAAATTTTACTTTGTAAGTATTTTTGTGATATAACTTACTTTTGATAAAATTTATAATAGTGCTATAAAGTTTTAAGGTTTTTTTACAAGAATACTTTTATATAACAACTAGCTTTTTTAATTTAAATTTGATTTTTAACAGCAGACATATAATTTTTCTAATATAATGAAAATAGTTAAAAAAAAAGATTTAAACCAATGTTTTTATGTTTTGATTTAAACTAATGTTTTTATGTTTTAAACTCGCACAAACTTCTTTTGCTTTTCGTAGAGCTTTAATTAGTTTTTTGTAATTCATTTATTAAAATTTACGCCTTAAAATAAACAAAAAACGCCTATTTTTCAAAATTTTAAGTAATATTAGTTGAAGTTAAATACAAAAACTAAGTTTCCGAGAAGTTTGAAAATAAATTGCTTTGAAAATGAAGGATAATATAGATTTACTGTGAAATGCTTTAGTTTTTTTTTAGCTTGCGCCTTTCATTAGGAACATATTGAACACTCTAACTTTGATCGCAAGTATCTCAAAAATTATATTGAATGTTGAAAAACAAGTAGCTTAGTTGTTAATAATTAAAACAAGACGAACTTTTAATTATTCCCACCTCTGTACGGCCTTAACAGTGTAATGACAATTGTAAATTTGTCTTTGCTTTCAACAATGATAAAACATTATTTAGAACACAGCCTTTGTAAACACTTTTGAATTTGAAAGCTTACCTATGAGGTCAGTTGTTATTCAACATTCGGTACTGATTGTGGTTGACAATTTTGAGTTGACAAATTAAGTACTGGATTAACAAGTTTTAAATTTATTATCGGAAATAGTAGTACAACTATTTTCTTTTACGTAACAATAAAATGTGATTAAAATGATAATTTTTAAGTATTTATCTTTAACATAGACTATTTTGACCGATGAATTCAAATTTATTTGATGTAAAAATAAGTTACAATTAAATTACTTCGAATATTTAATGTACGCATTTTCTGTTTTTTTAAGGCTTAAATTTTGATTAAATTAAATTATACCGCACCAAAAAACAATGTATTAAACGTTTTACTATTTTTTTTACCTACATTTTTACGTACATAGTGAAAATAGTTAATGCAATCTTATTTAATACCATTTAGATGTTTTATTAATAAAAAGTACTTGTGTCTACTATGTCTATCAAGCAGTATCATACATTTTAATCTTGTTTAAACAAGGGTTCCCTGTACTCGTTTCTACAACCGCCCCTTTATATTAGATATACCCCTTTATTTGCTAATTAGCTGATTATGTTTTGCAACCTTGCAAATTTTTGCCATTCATGGCCAAAATTGCCTTTAAATCTGACTAAAGGAACGATATCATAAACTTTTAGAAACCCTGTTCTATACACTTTGTTATAGACTTTGTTGAGTTTGAATTGAGTTTTGGTGTGAAACTTTTTGTTTTGTTTTTCTATTATCTAAAGAGCATTAAATTGGACCATACATAAAAAAAACAATTTATTTTTATACTGTTGCTTGTTGGAATTTTAAAAGCATAAACAAAGGTTTTATATCATTTTTGGGCAAAAGATTAAATTAAAAAAAATATATACAATAAACTACGTTTTTAAGACCTCCTAAAATTTAAAGCCAACCTAAACAGTTTAAACGGAAAACCAAAAAATGTGAAAACAGCTCAAAAATAGATAAACACATTCTAATTCTGCAAAAAATCTATAAAACTACTGGATTCTACGTAAACGTAATCATAGTGTCATTAAATTACAAAACAAAACGTACTTTAAAACCTCAAAAAATATGCAAAAGCATATAAGTTCTTGAAAATTTTTTGAACTTGTTGGTTTTCGGTTTATTTAAAAAATACTTTTAATCGCATAAGTTTCAAGCAGCGCTTTGTATCGATCATGTCAAAAGCAAGTTAAAAAACGAAAAACAGCGAGTCTGAATGCGATTGGTTAGGTATGAATTTAGGTCAATCGAAATTGATATCAAGTTGAAGCTTAATTTTTTTATTTGTGTTTAAGTGAAAAAAAGCTTGAAATTAATAAAAAAACACTCATTTTTGAGATTTGATTTTTAACAAAAACATACATTATAAAGTTACCAAACAAGATGTAAACTTGAAGTTTTTGGACGTTGTGATTTTAGTTTTTTAAATTAAAAACAAAAAAAAAAGTACACAATAAAAAGATTATACCTTTGAAAAAAACTTTAGTAAACTAAAGGGCAATAACTTATCATTTAAAGATTTTTCAATTTTGGACAATCCTATATTTTTACTTATAGGCTTGCTTTTTTATTAATTTTAGCTTGATTTTAATTAAATGACGCTATAGTAAAACTTAAATAAAAGTATTCATTTTGGTTAAACAAAATTTAAAAATAACAAAGTGTATAGAACAGGGTTACTAAAAATTTAGGATACCGCCCCTTTATTCAGGTTTAGAGGCAATATTGGCTATGAGGGGCAAAAATTTATAAGGATGCAAAAAGTTAACAGCTAATTAACAAAAAAAGGGGAATTATCTAGTATAAGGGACAGTTAGTTTTAAAGTTTCTGCAAAGAGGCAGTTGTGGAAACGAGTACAGGGAACCCTTGTTTAAACAAGATTTAGAAGTTGGATACTATTTAATAGACGTAGTAGACACAAGTACTTTTTTTTTAATTAAAACATCTAAATGTTATTAAATAAGATTGCATTAACTTTTTTCACTATGTACGTAAAACGTAGCTAAACTTAAAATAAATAGTAATACATTTTTTTAACGTATAAAAGAAATATAAGCTTTCACTGATTGTGACTAAATAAAAAAAAGAAAATTAATAGAAAGTATAATTTTTATTTTAGACATTTAAAAACATGAAACTTTTTAGGTTATAAAGCTATAATTTTATTTAGATGAATAAAATTAGTTTCATTTTTCATGTACTTTTATATCAAAACCATTACTAGTTTATACAAAGAAGGTGCTTAACTAGATAACTTTTATGTTTAACGCTTTATAGTTTTAGGTTTTCCAGAATTATTTTCGTTTTTATCTTATATAGATAACTCTATTCAAACTCTAGTAATTCAAGTCTATTTTATTTTAAGTTTAAATTATAATTATGATAAGCAGTTTACTACTTAATGCTGCATTAAGTTTTAAATAAGTTAACTATATAGTTAATTAACCAGTCTCCCTTTTTTTAAACATCATCTCAAAACCTAAAAATAGTGTTAACCATAAATAGAATTAAAAAAGAACATATCTAATGCAGTATGTATATACATGCAATCAAAATTTTAATAAGAAGATTTTGAATAATAGTTAACAAAAGCATTTACTCCAGATTTAAAGTTTGTTAGTGCTCAAAAACAGAATAATCAACAGAGCTCGGTAGTTTAAAATTGTTTGAAAAGTAATAATACTATTAAACTAATTTATTTGTTAAATGTTTACAACATCAAACAATTTGTTTTCTAATACTTTAAAGTGTATATAACTTTATGTTAAGTCATAAAATTTAAAAAAATGATAAACACTGAAAAATAAATTTTTGTTTTATTTGATTTAATTTAAACCCAAATAATGATACATTTCTCATAGTTTTTATTTTTTGTTTTAAAATTATTATTAATATTATTTTATATTATTAAATTATTATAAAAATCATATGTTAAAAAATAGTTTGAATTGTACATAGGGCTATTAAGTTTTTCTTTTATTTTTGCAAGCTTTTTCTAAAGAAATACTGTTCTTTAAAAGTTTTTTGTACTTAGTAGTTTAGTTTTAGTTTTAAGATTTCTTTAGTATTACAATTCTTGTAAAATTAATGTTCTACTCTTTAAATTTATTGTAATTTCAAAAGCAACTACCGTAATTGATTTTATGTAAATTTTGTCAAAATTTTACAAAAATAAAAATTTAGTTTATAAAATATTTTTCTTAAACGTGTTAAATGTGTACAAACTTTGCAACTCATTTTCAGTTTACTTAACTAAAAAAAAATATATTTTTTAGACTGTTTAAGTAAAACTTTTATTGTATAATTTTCCATTACTATTTAGTTAATATTTTTTTTTAGTTTTATAGCGTAAACAACATAAAATTCTAAATAAATATATAAGTCAATAATTCACAGGTTAAACAACAAAAAATGCCTCAGCATTGAGTTTGTCGCGACTACTTCACCTTTAAATACTCTAAGTGAGTGTTCTTTGACTATTGAAATATTGATGTTAAACTTTTTATATTTTAAAACATAACATCTAACCTCACTACTTAAAAATAGAACATACCGCAGAGTCAACTTTCAGAACTTCTTGTGACACAAACGAAAAATGCAAGTTTGAGACGAATGATAGGTAAGACCGAATTTAATAGTTTTGACTTTTTTATGTCTTGATCAAAGTAATGAAGTGCGTACACTGTATTATAGTGCAGCATGTTTGTCTTTAGAATAATGTTTTTTATTAATCAACCGAAGTAAATTATTTAAACAAATTGTAGATAATCATGATTAAATATTAATGGTAGTAAACACAAAACTGTCTCATAAAATTTTTTCCTTTTTTGATACAAAAAAAACTTTCAGTTGTATATTTGTTAAATTAAATATATTGTTCTTGTATACAAAAGTTTTGATGTATCAATATGTTTCTAAGCAAATGCCCATAAATATGAACAGCTCTACAGTGTTTGTGAAACTCAAACGTATATTATAAAATAAACAATTAAACATCTAAAGTTGGAAACTATTTTTCACTGAAAGAAAAGATCAACAAGCTCTACAGAAATTGCATCATTTATAAGTTTCAATGTCCAGGTGACCTGGATACCCAATATATTGGAGAAACGGAGCGACAACTGTTCGTCAGAATTAAAGAACATACAAAACCTACAAATAGCGCAGTTTTTTCACATATAGAACAATGTAGAATCTGTCAGAATCATAATGATATTTTTAATTGTTTTGAGGTAATTAAATTTTGTAAAAATAGAAATATTTTACTTGCAGTAGAGGCTATTATGATTAAAAAACTTAAACCTAAACTTAATCACCAACTAGGTCCTGATAAAGGATCTAGAATTACAATTAACATTTTTAAATAGTCCATTTTTGTTCTAATTATCTATTTTAGTTTTTATGATTAATTTGATTAGTTTTATATTGATTGCTTCTTTAGTTTACTCGTATTGTGTTTGATTAATTAGTTTTTGTGAGTATTTATTTTGTTTTGACAAGGAAATTAGTTAAATTTTGAAAGCATTGCTCAATAAACCGTTTAAATGAAAAAAGTTTTGTTATTAGCAATTAATTGGTACATAAAATCATGTAAACACCTTTCGCTATATTTTGTTTATAATAAACAAAAGTTATGTATTAATTTTTGTGTAAGAAGGTTTTACTATACAAAAACATATTTGTAAATAAATGCAAGATGTTTATTTTATTAAACTGCAAAAAATCTATTTAAACAAAAAACTTTAAGTTTTATTAAATAACAACAGTACGCTTTCGTGATATATTTTAGAAAAAGTATAAACATCATTTGTTTATTAATTTATTAATCATTAGTTGTCTTTTAGATTGCCAAAAGTTTACCAGAAATTTTTTCAAAAACTTTTTTATTTTTATCTAACTCACTTATATACACAAAGAAAACTTGACTGTTATAATCTATCAAACCAAACTTATAACCAGGCCAGCATGTATCCGCGTGGGACGCTGCTGGAACGATATTCTTAAGCGCCGCTTTACCATGAAAATTTATTGGAAGTCTTAAAATTGTTTTTTTCTGCATTTTTGAGTAATTATTTATAATGTTTTCTATGGTTATTTTTTCATATGTTGAAAATCAATATTTTTTTATTTAGTAAAAATCTTATTGAAATATCTTGTTTTTTTTGACCGAATTATAGATAGGATCTTCAAATAAAAAGTTACCTGTTTTTTTACATTTAATTAAGATATTTAATATTTACTCGTTGTGGTAAAATAAAAATTCTTTTAACTATGATGCCATAGTTCTAACCACAATCTTTTCAGATATACTTATATTTAAAACGTTCATTTTTATTTTTAATTATGTATTGTGTACAGGTTCTTTAATACTTTAAACGCTTTAATTTAACAAATATAAATATTTTTCACTTGAAAAACTGTGCTCCGGTGACTCCTGTGAAACGAGTAAGTTTTTTAAAAAAATGAAAAAAATTCTATAATATTCTAAAACATCAAAAGTACAAAAAAAAAAACAATAATTACCAATTTGTTAACTTTTTTAAATAAAAATAATAAGTTGATCAACATAGTTTTGTTAATGAACCGAAGAATGTTCTCCATCCGACACAGTACTGCCAAGACAATTACCAGGGAGACATTGTCCAGTACGACCCTAAATCTCCACCGTGGAAGGGAGATGGTCAGTATAAGTTTAATAACACTAAACCTAAAAATTATACATGAGTTTAACAAGAGAAAATCATAAAAAAGTGCTTAGTAAACTGGCGGTTGATAAACAAATTCCTATTTTATATCTAAAACCTTTTAATTTAGTATATTCTATTTAAAAGATTAAACTCCGTTTGAATTTAGCTAGTATATTTTTGTTTCATATGCGTCATTATTTTGGAAATTTGTTTTATTCAAAATATAAAAACAATTAAACTTCCAATAACTGTTGACAGCGAAATAGTGGAGAGTGTAGGTTTCACTAAAATAGATTCGCACCACGTAGTCAATGTGTTTGGTTCTTCGTCGGACAAGTGGAAGCGCGTTGGTGACGGTAAAGAGGTCAATATCTAGTGGGAGTATTTTAGGAGCTACCCGCCCACTCAAGTGATTAGTAGTTGTTTTTACTTCTACTGGTTATACCATCCGCCACAGATCAACAACAACCAGCTGCTTATTGACCACAACCAAAGAGATATTTTTTTCGAGCGCACACTTTGAAACTGTTAGTGTTCGGCCGAAGCTTTTCCGCGTTTTTGTCAGCTTACTTTTCATATTAAATGCTACTCTGATCTTTTTATATTTATCTGCTTTTTTTTTTGCTTGTTATCAGTTTTATTCAGGTAAGTTCGCATTTTAACTGCTAAGTTTTATTATATTCACATGTAAGTTTTATCGGTAAATATTTTAAAACAAAATTTTAACATGTTTTAGTTTGTTTATCTACAAGTATGCATTGAGATTAAAAACGTATAAATATTTATAAAACCTTTTCTAGAAAAGGTTTTAAAATGTTACCAAGTTTTAAATCCTAAACAAGTTCAATTGTTTCTAAAGAATTTAAACTTTAACCGTTTTTATATGATAAAGTTAAAATGTTTTGAGAGCCTTTAAAAAAAAGGTTTAAAAAAAAATGGTATGTAACATATTAAGTTGTAGGCTAACGGTAATAAATTTTACGCTCATTGTTTATAACTTACGGTAGTATTTTATTTTACGTTAGAGCCAACATTTGATTAGTACTTTATTACTAGTTTCAACAAATACTAAGTCTAATAATAAATCCTGTAGATTTTACTTTTTAAATTAAAACACTTTGTGCTCAATACTGTTTGTAAACTTATACAAACGGTTTGCGAGATTAAAATCAATTTACTCTAATAACTTATCATACTTAAATTATTATACATAAACTACGAGTAACAATAATAATATAATGAAGTTATAAAGAATAACAGAATTCATCTGCTAACAGCTGAAGGCTACTGAGCCATGTCTCAACGTTGTTTAGAATAGAATACAGTAATTTCGGTTGGGTTATTATATCGAAAACCGGTCCTTGAGTTGATAAATGACAGAAAAATATTTAAAGCTTGCTTTGCAATTCTAATACATCAGAGTTTAATGAAGAATTTTAACCTCATAGACTGTATAAAGGATTATTGTGTTTTTGATTAAAGTATTTTGTATTTTTTTTGTAAAAAAATTATGTAAGTAAGGTATCATTATAATATAAAACGACCCTTAAACTTAATAAATTAGATGTTTTATTTTCGTTTATGTAACTATACATTAACTTATTAGTTATTGTACTTTGGAATATTATAAGAAATTTATTTGTCAAAGTGCTAGCTACTTTTGTTGTTACCAATTTTAATAAAAGTATTGATTGTATAAAAATTAAACTTACACAAGTCATTATTAACAATGGTCGTTTTCTCGTATAATAATAATAAATGTCTATTTCTCAAAGAAGATAGTATAATACTGCACTAATCTTTTCTAAAAGCTAATAATTTGTACTCTTAATTAAATTTTCGTATTTTATTTATCTTATTATGTTTTTTATACTTAAATAAAAAGACTTTACCAATTCCTTACAAATTTAAAGTAAGCAAAAAACTATACTTTTAGTTAGACAACTGTGTTTTTAAAGAAAAATAATGCTTAATAAGATTAATATCTAAGAGCTTGTAAAACAGTCTTAAAATGATCATATAAACATTAGTATATAAAAAAGAATTATATTAACTACAAAAAAAATCAAGTTAAGATAAATAGTAACTTAAGATAACATATGAACAGAAAATTTTGTCATAAAACGAAGTTCCTTTTGTTGCAACGGGCACTAATTTTTATTATCATATACTATTCAATTAATATACTAAATACAATTCTGAAAATCTTATTTCTGGTAAAAGCTAAACCTAAGAAAAAAATAATCTATGATTTCTTATCTTTTTTTTTTGTTACCGCGTACAAAACGTAAAAGCTGACTTTTTTACATCGTCTAAGGGAAAGTATTTGTTTAAAAGGTTATGCACAAACAATATATATTTACTGCTAAAAATTTTTGCTTTTAAGTCAAAAAAGTACAAGTATGACTATAAGCAATCAGAAGTTAACAATTTGTTCAATTTATAAAGTGAATATAAGATTTCTAAAGAATTTTTCTTTCACAAAATAAGGTTTTATAAATAAGGTGTAAACTGTACAAGTTTTATGATCAATATCATATTGAAACAAAAAACTTTGTAACTTTATGCCTTAGTTAAAAAATAAGTTTGAATTTTCGATTAATGTTTTTAGGAACGAACTTTATTTAGTTTGAAATAAATAAAATTAGATCTCGTAAAATTTATGACGTTTGAAAAATTTTAACTACATTTTTGATAAATAGGCTCTACTTACTTTTGATCTTAAACTTTTGCTTGAAGTAAATTTTTATAAAGATAAATTAAATTGTTCTTTATAACTTTTTGTTTAAGAATAAAAATGCTTTTTACTTGTTTAATTTTTAGGTCAACAAAGTTAATTTTTGAAACTTATTTTTTTTACTTGACAATTTACTAGTAGGTCAATATTAATTATTTTTCTAAATTTTTCAGTAATATACTTTTATGCTGCGATAGTTCATCGCAAAGAAAAAAAATACTTAGAAATACTTTTTTCTCTAAGTTTGTAATATTATTTTTTTTTTTTTTAAACTTATCAGTATTAATGCTAGAGGTAATAGATAAAAATTAGATGTCTTAATTTTTTTATTTAGTTTTTTTTGTACATTTAATTTGTAGCATAACAAAAAGTTATTTTAAACAAATGTTTTTATCCGTCCTATAACAAAAAATTAATCATACTTATTCGATCATCAGACCCATGCGAATTTTATGATCGAAGTAGTATTATTAAACCTTATGATAAACTTGAGCTTGTCTCACGGCATACGAAAATCCAGGCTAAGGCTATGCAGACTTTGTTTTTGTTGATCGTACCCGTCCTTTAGATTTACTTCAGCTTAATTTGTAAAAAACAATGAAAAAAAAGTGTTTGAACTCTGTAAAAATAAATAAAAATGTTTTAAGGATAAAAGTGTATTCTAACAGAATAACTTTGAATTCTTTTAAAAACAGTTATTATTTGGTTAAACAGCAAATTTTTTTGTTATTTAAAACTTATTTTATTAATTAAGATTAAGTAAAGCTTTAACCAGGGGTTCGGCAGTCTGTTGCCAGTAAGCTAAATATTTTTTTTTGAATGGAATAACCCGCCAAACCATAAAATGGTGAAACGGCCCCTAGATAATCTGATTAAAGGAAAAAAACAAAAAAAAGTCTCAGGCATAACTGGCCAGTTATTGTAGTGCTCAAAACACTGGATATTCTGGGGTCTTGAATTTTAAAATAGTACAATACTAATTTTAGGACTTGTAAAGAGAAGTAAAAAAAGTCACGTTGTAGCTAAAACTAAAACTGCGGCGCGTTAAGGTTATTTTTTCAAAATTTAGCCCGCGACCACCAAGTACATGCTGATTCCTGGCTTAAACTTAATTAATAAAAATTAAACGGATTATTTTATAAAAATTAAGTATAAAGTTTTATGCATTTCTTAATCAAAGATAAAAACGCATGTAACAAGCGATTAATTTTTTTACTGTAGTTAATATAAATAAATACTGTATTTAACAGTACTTACTAACTTTGAACTTTTATTAAATAAAGTTTATGTTTGTTAACTTTAAAGTGAAGTTTAACTTGTAGAATTGTTTCTTTTAAATATATTTTAATACTTTTTACTTGTTTTAACTTAATTAAAGCATTTGGATTAAAAGTTCTAAATCTTTTTTTATTACTCAAGATTAACTACAAGTATAAGAAGAATTAAGGTTTTGATGAGACACTTCTAATTTTTTAGAAACTTTATATTTATATAAAGCACTGTAATAAAAAGTAAAAACAAAGCAAAAGCTTGTTTTTATTACTTGTAAAAGTAAAAATACAATAGCTTATAAGTTTAACGTTTTATAGGTTTTATTTTTAAGAGTAAAATTTATAAATGAATAGTAAGTACTTGCAACACAATTTGATTATACGTTAAAAAAAACAACACTGTAATAAAAAGTATATTTTACGTTTCAAAAAGATAATATTATTTTAAATATAAAAAAAATGAAAATAGTTGCGCTGTCTGTCTTGCTGTTTATAGCGGTGAGCCGAGTCAACTGCACAAATAAAAAAAAAGCTGACCCGGTGCTGGGTTTTTATGTTACCGACACGGAAACCGAACAACCGAACGCGTCCACTTATGAAGAAGCGCTTGCAGCAGGCGAGGACGTACAAATGCAGATGTACAACATCATGATGGGCGGCCTCACAGAAGCGCAAAGGGTTTCGGAGCCTAAATACTTTATAGTAAGTTGATCTTTTTTCTGTTTCATTCGCGTTTAGATTATCTTTAATATGATGCGTGTTTTTGGTTTTATTGGTTTTATAGCTGCATATAAACTTACTAAATTTCAACATACTAAATAATTAGAACCACTAACGACGATAAAAAAAACTTGTTGTTGATTTTATTTTAAAACAAATAGTTTAAATAAAAATCCAGAAAAAAAGGTAACTTTAATATAGCTTTAATAAAAAGAGTTTCAACTTTATTTACCAAAAAAGAACACTTTATCAAGTTTGAAAATACATCTGTAATCAAGCTCTTGCTAGAATTTACTTGTCAAGATATTTTTTAACATATAAATAACAATAGAAATTGTTATAAAAACTTTATCTTTATCTATCAAAATCGTTTTACGCAACAGGACAATTCAATTTGGGAGGAATTCAACAGCGTACTGCATTATTTGGCAGTGGACTCCAAAACGGACGAAGAAGAAGATCCAAAAAAGTACGATGGAAGTTGGGGACAGTGGATGCCAATGACAAAATGTCTGCTGATCAGCTCTGACAAAGACAAAATCAACTCAGTAAAATTTATGGACGAAAGAGAGTACACCAACCACAAAAACACTATTAGACCTTTTGGCACCAATTACACGGCTTGGGTTGACAGCTGGAAGGCGGTAGAGAGTTGGGGTAAACCGGATAACTGGACAGTGCCCAGCGATTGGTTGACCGTTGAAGAAATGGAGCTGGCCAACAACAACAGAAATTCGAATTTTTACTTACAACTTTACGGCACTAGTTAGAAAAAATGTTACAATCAGTTTATTGCTGATTTTTTTAATGCTTTTAGTTACATTAATAGCCTACAAACAATATATTTCATTGATTATGCATGTTTATTTAAACGTGTTTAAGATAAACTCATTGAGTGCAAAACTATTTTTACAAATCACTGTTTCAAGAAATGTTTTTACTGTTTTTAAAACTTCAGATTGTAAAAAACAACAACAAAGAAAATTAATTTAGTTATGTTAGATAAGCTTTATAAAAATAGTATTATAACAATTTGTGAGTTTATTAGTAATAAAGATTTTATTGTAAAGATGTCTGTGGTCATCAATAATGTATTGACACAGTTTTTATTCATCTTAAACGTTAACTAAAGTTTAAACTGTGCCAAAATTATTCACGATTTTTGAAGTTTACTACTCTTATACATATTTTATGACTTCAAAAATAAATTTTGAACAAAAGATATTTTCAAAAAGTAATGAAAACTTCTTATAACTTTTTACATTTTTTTATCCCTTTCTTAAAATAACCTAGAATTTTTTGTTTATGTCTATATTTCTAAATATATTTCAATTGCTTATCAGTATATAAAAAAGTTAAGGCTTAAAAGTAACAATACTGAGTTATAAGTATATTTTATTTCAGTTAACTTGTCTTTGGTTATGTAACATAAAAACAAAAACTAAATCTATTAAAAATTAGCTTATAGTCTAATTGAACAACTGTAACACATTTAAAAAAATCTACATCTGTCGGAAACAAACGATAATTTAAAAAAAATCAACTACATATTACACTTTAAAAATAATTATACACAACTGTTATTCTAAAAAGTTTTTACTTTCACTCATGAGTTATAAAAATAATTTTTCATAAACATAGTTTAGTTTTTTCAAGTTGTAAACTCTGTATACAGCTGCTAATTAAAAATAAACTCTTATAAGTTATGTGTTTTATTTTTCTTAGCAGATGAACTTAAATGAGTTCTGTCAGAAAATGAATAATAAATAACGAAACTATAGAAGTTTCAGCAATAATTTGTTTGTTTCACGGTCTTTCAAAAACTAACCTTTTTTGAACTTGAAAGTCATTTAAACAAAAGCTTTCATCATCTTTTCTTACAAAACAGCTGAATTTTTTATTACTATCAACAAAGTTTATAAAAAGAAACATATGGTGAGAAAGTTTTTATAAAAAAAAATTGCGCTTTTTGTTGAAAACTAGTATCAAGAACAAATAGTTAAAATAAAAATTAACAGTCATAAAAAAATATTTTAAATACTTTAATTTTCAAAAAAATTTTCATGTATTTTTTTAAAATATTAAACTAAAATATTTTATACAAAAAAAAAATAAAGTTTAAGGACATAATCATTATATATAATGTATAGAAATAAATTTATTGTTCTGAATAACTGTTTTAAAACTAATTTTACATCAAGTTTAATACTTCTCATGGAGTTGTAAATATTTTATTGTATCATACTTATAATTTAAGTGCCGGTTGAAAATAGTTAAGAAGCAAGCATGTTAAAAAAAATTAACTGTTAAATGCTACCTGCTTTTGTTTAAATAAACTTAAAGTTTAATAATTTCTACTGCATGTTAGTTATAAACTTCTTTCTTGACTACTAAGACGTTGATACAAAAAAGTACACAAAAACATTAAAAACAAAAAACTTAAAGCTAAACATAAGTAATTTTTTTTTGGCTACTAAACGACTGAAAAATTTAAATGAAACCTGAGATTAAAAAAAAAGTTACAATAGTTTAAAACTTTAAACTATCTAGTTAATTTTTAATTAGTTTTCAGTTAGTCTAACAACCGGTTTCTTAAACTAATTTAAATTATTAAACAATGATCTTGCCAATTTAATGACAAAATTGTCAAACCAAAGGTGTAAGATAATATAAAAGCCACTATCCTAGCTTATTTTGCTTAACTTTTTATTGTGACAGTAATTTTATATTTCTAATAAAATCATAGTAACGCATATAAGTACAATTTTTTGTATATACTTAAGATTGAGTTATAAGTATGTTTACTAATATTAGTATAGTTATATAAAAGTTTAATAGTTGTAGATCATAACAACAATTGTTTGTGCTGCTGTATATTATTAGAAAATACCTACTTTGTTCTTCAAATTGTTTCAAACTAAGCAACTTTTACTGATATCGTATTTTATTTTATTTACTAATAAATTTATATTAATAAAAAATTGTTTTTTCTTGTAAATTTTGTATCTATGCAATTTCACATACAGAAAAATACAGGAACATCTAAACTTTGTACGTTCAACCTGCTAGCCTTTTTACTTATGCAATTTTTGATTGAAAAAAAAAACTGTCTAATTTTTTTATATTTTAAGTACTTAAAGTTTGCGTTTTACTCAAAAAGAACAAATACTAACTAAAATCAAGCGCCGAACAAATTCAGCGGTTTTTTTTTTTGTTTTTTTGAATTTTGTTCGTGTTACGCCAAGCTAGCTTTTAGATGTTTTGCAACTGGCATTTTGCTGTTGAATTGATCAAAAAAATTGTCAAATCGACCTCGCGACGAGTTTAGAGTTCTATCTCCGGTTTCTATTGTACTCGACGTTTGATTCGCTGCAAACAAATTGATTTTGCCCTTTTCAGTTTTGACAATAGCTTAAAGCGCGACTGTGAAATCTTTTAATTGAATGCAAGCGTCAAAAATTATGTGGTGACAAAACATATAAAAGCTTTATATTTTGTATGTGATTTTTTTAAACTTTTAAAAATATTGTAAATTCTATATGGTTATATTAAACATATTTTAGACTTTTAGATAGTTAACTCAGCGAACCTTGATAACATCATATTATTACATTTTTAAAGTAACCGTAAGTTTAACCTTTGTTTATTTTAACAATTTAACTGTTCATTAAAAATACTATACTATTCAGCTTAATAAAAATAAAATAAAGTAGAGGATTTTTGGTCTTTATTTGGGTGTGCAGAACATTACTTTTTTAAACTAAATTCAATTTAGTAAACAAATAACAGTTTTAAAACACTACAAATTGTTTATAAAAATTTTTTTTTGATAAAAACCTTTAAAAAGATTGTAAAAATGCCTTTCTGAGATAGAATAAACTATAAACAAAAATTACGTACAATAACTTTCACTAAAAAAGACCAATGTAATTAATCTGTAAGTTTAGACATATAAGTAGCATGCTTTATAAAAGGTATAATATATTACTAAAGTTTTATGCGACAAACAAAAACAAATTTTGCTCGAACAAAATCACAGATATCATTGTATTGAAAACTATAAAAAAATGTGAATCTGATTGTATTTGGCTGCCAAAAAAAAAAAAGTTCACCTTTTTACTGTTCGATTTGTCAAATCGAATGAATGAATACATCATTCAGCTAATACAATCACATTTGCGAGTTACCTCTCTACTACTTTGTGTTTTACCTTTCACCACCTTTTGCCAAAAAAAGTAAAAAAACTGAAACGTTCTGTAGTGTTTTTTATGTTTCTTACATTTATTGAAGCTAAACTAGAAATTCTGTAGGTTTACAAGCTAAATTTTATCTGTTTTAAAGCATTTTTTTTAAGTCATTTGAAAACACGTTCATGTTATATTTTGAATGCGTATAACTACTTTGCTATTTTTGATAGAAACTTTTGTTTTAATTTTGTTCAATTGTATAATTTTCATGATAAAACTTTTTTTGATTCTATAAGAACACCAATTTTTAAAAGTAGAATATTATTATCTGTTTGAAATAGTAATATTCTTTTTTAATGAAGTTTATTGAAAATCTTAAAACTCTTTTTAATGTTTTTAATATTCATTTAGTTTAGTTAAGATCTTTTTACGAAAAAGTGGCCGACTTAATCAATGGAATTTTTTCGTGGCCTATGTTTGTAAACTTATATAAATTGATTTAACTTGAGAGAACAAAACTTTTCATAAAGATATTTACAACCAGAGCCATTGTTACTTACATCAACTTTGGATAGTATTATATTTTCTACTTTTAAAGAAATTACCTTGTTTTGCAAAGTTGTCTAAATGAAATAAAATTATCGGATTAAGGCTTTTGCTTACCTGTAGTTTGCTTATTTTTAGCTTAGTTTATGCAGTGACTACTGTAAAAACTTTTAAACTTGATGAAAAAAATTACTCATGGTATTCAAAGTTTACTAATATACTGTTTCGAGCACATACTTCTTGAGGATTGATCTTTTCTGGTTCGATTTAAAATTAAACATTTAATAAAATTTAAACATAATTATCAAACAATAAATATTTTAGCAGATATATTTAGACATATTATTTTTGATAGTTAAAAAAAATTAAAATCTTTAAAAGACAATAACATATTTTGTCTAGAAGAATAAAAAAAAAATTAAATTTGTAAGTTTATAGCAATTAATGGCATACAGCTGAAGAAATAGAAGAAATTTTAGATTACTCGATACTGTTAACATGTAATTTATTTCTCTAAAAAACATTTTTGTTTAAAGATCAAAAATACAAACAAAAAATATATGCAAACATTTTTTTATTACTTCAAATGATTTTAATTTGTTTTTATTCTAACTACTAATAAAGATTTCTACAAAACTTACAACATTCAATGTTTTTTGTTTTTGATGTCAGCGTTAGGTAAAAATGTAGAAAACTTTTTTGTATTCTTGATAGTGATCATTTATAAAACCAAAAACTGGTTTGACTTTAACAAAATATGTCTAAATATGTAAATATAATTTAGTTAATAAATTTTTAAAATTGTTTAAAGTGATTAAAAATAACTAAATAAACATCAAAATATTTAAAGAATTGAACTACAGTCCAGAAAGATTAAACAAAAATATCAAAACTGAACAGGATTGTCAAAAACTTCTTCCTTGGTTCTTGCAGAAGTCCTGTTCACCTTTCGTATTGCATGTGCGACCGAAAACACAAAGTAGACCACTATTGCAACGAAACATATAAAATAAACTCCAACCAAATATTTTGCTACGCCTGTTTATTTTATAAGTTGAAAATTTTTTAAGTGTATCACTTTTGTTATATTTAAAAGTAGAAAATAATGGTAGTAGTCGCAAAGGAACAACTTTAATATGTTGTTTAAACGTTAGTTACAGGCTTCAATGATTTAAGGCAGTAAAACAAATTTTATATGAAAGTGCTTTGAAATCTGAATATCGAAGTCTAGAGTTGTTAGCAGGTATCGGCAAACTTTTATAAGTAGAGGGCTGCACTATATAAAAAAAATCTTCTACGGGCCGCATTTATTTAAACGAATTGTCATAAAAAATCTATAAATACTATCTTAATCCTTAAATGTGATATAATAAGCAATAACAAAGCCCTATTAAATAATAGTTTTTAAACTACTAGTTTAATTAAAAGTTTTAACAGCAAAAATTTATTTTACTGTTTTAACTAAAAAATAGATTTAAGTATTAAAATGGCATTTTACACAGAAAGTTTTATAGTTATTTTTACTTATTTTTTTCTATAAACTTTAAAACTTCTGTAAGTTCTTTTAGTATCTTGATATACAGGATTTCAATTAAATGTTTAATACAAAAAGTATAGAATTCGTATCTTTAACTAAAGATATTTTATGTCTAAGCATAACTTAGGTAACCACAAAAGTTTACTAGTGACTCTTTTGCGCAGAGAAATATTTTAGCACAGCGGCAGTCTTAGATGAGTGGAATTTCTACCCAGGAGGTAAGAAAGGCACAACTTTTAAGTTAAGTGACTATAGAGCTAGGGGAAAGGGTTAGAATCTAGGTATCAAATGCGAAGGGTTAGGTCAGGGGTTAAATATTAGATATCAGTTGTAGAAAAAAGCAAACCGCGCAAATCTAAAAGTCGTACGAAAAGTTTACAGTGCAACAGTTAAGTTTAAAACACAATAAACTTGTATTGAATAATTGATTTGTAAACAGTTACAAAATAACGTATAAAATAATACTTTACGGTAACATTTTAGTACTTGATTCAATTTAAAAATCTAAAAAAGTGAAATACTCAACTAACTCAAATTTTTCTTTTCACCAAGTCCTTCTGAGCTTGTAGTAAGAGAATGGGTTTCAATTCCATTTTGAGGTAAAATAGATTCAGTCACCACTTGATTTTTTGGTTCTGTTGCTGTAAACAAAGTATTAAAAAAATAATAAACAATCGAGCTTTTTACCTAACTAGTTTATTAAATTATCAACCTGTCTCATAGAACTATACAGTCAGAAATTACGTGTTAGTTTATATAGATCTTACTAAATGTAAAACTTTATTATCTTCTTAACAAACGTACAGTTCTAATTAACAAAAACTTAATTTATATTAATAAAAATGGTTAATTTCTTTTTTTTTAATACTTTAGAGTAAACTTTCCTGTAACATTTAACTAACAACGTTTCAATAAACTAATAAGTTTGAAAAAAATTTTTAAAAAAATTAAAACCCTTACCTTCAATTGATATTGAGTTTAAAAAAAGAATTATTGTAAACAAAGTTTCTTGAACAAATAAAGTTGTCATGATCTATAAAGACAGAACGGAAATTTAAAGCTGTGTTGCACCATAATTCAACACTGCAATGTATAGTTTTGCTGTAGGCAATTATGACGTAGAAAATTATTTCAATTATTTCCACATTTATTTCAGTCTATGCTTATAAAAAACGAAAACTTTCATTGTTAAATAGCTTTTAAGTTATTTTTTAACAACAAACTTATATAAAAATAGTTGTGAATATCAAATATTTGTTGGAATATTTTTTAGTTAAAAAAATATTAGCTACTATTAATATTCTAGCATTTATCCAGTCTAGGTTGGAGGAATTACTACTGTATATTTTTCTCAAACAACTTACTTTAATTATTTCATTCTTTTAAAGCAGGGTTTCCCAAACTCATTTACTAAATCGCCCCCTTTTCAGAAATTTGAAAAATAATCGCCCCCCACGATTTTAAAAAGTAGTTTTTCTTTTGAGTACAAACTTTTGAGCCAAAAAATTGTGTTTAAAATGTAATTTAGTCTGGTATTTCTTATACACGCACTTTTGGGCTGTGTTCAAAGTAGTTTACAGGGCTTGAGAAAATAAGTTATGTTGTTTTCTTATAAGCCCAGTAAAGTGTATTAAAATACTTAAATACTAAATAGCCTTGTGTAATCAGTAATCAATCCTGTTTATTTATGAATTGTTTTGAAACTAATGAAAATTTTAGGGTAGTGGTGGACAACTTTAGTAGTCAGCAATTCATATTTACTAAAACATGTTTTCTTGTTTCAACTCGTTAAAAAAATGTAATTGCGGGTTGCATAATTTAAAAAAATAACATATAGAAAACTAAAAATCTTGAGCATAATTGTAATAAAATGATTTACTATTATTGTGATCTAGGAAATACTAATGTAACTGAAAACCAAATTGAAAGTGTATTTCAAAATCATAAGCATCAAAAAACTAAATTTCGTTTATTTTGCAAAGTATTTTCAAGTTACTTGGCGGGTCGAAATTTGAATGGATCTGGACCGTAAGTTACCCATCTGAAATCTTAACTGAAACCTGACATTATAACTATCTCTCATTTAACGAATTTCGGACATTTAGAGTGAATACTATGTAAATTATTTAAGTCGCACAAAATACTTAAATTATTTTATAAATAGGCATATTCTAAAATTAAATACCAGAGATTAAAAAACTATAAAAGAATGAACAATTTTTTTTAAACATAATGAAATAGATATTAAAACATTATTGCTGATCCGGTTTTAGGAAGTTTGACTGACTGGTTGATTATCTCACATAAAAAGTTGGTTTATCAATAGCTTCTGTCAATGCAGTAAAATTATTACTTTCAATGCTAAGATATATTATAAGCAAGTTAGTTGTAAAATTAAAAATTCAATTCTAAACTTTTTAAACTTTATGTTTTGTAGTAGAATACAATTAAATAGTATTTGACTTAAAATAACCTTCAGGAAACTAAACCTTAATTTTAACATTTTTTTTCTTCATTTACATTCAAAAAAAATCAAATGTTTTACAGTTAATTCTGTGAATAGAAAGTAATCAATTAAAAAATTCTTTTTATTGTGTTAAAACTTTGTTTTGTAACTGTAGAAGTCTTTTTGATTACTTATTTAATACTGTTTAATTTTATTTTTTCTCTAGTTATTAGCCTATAATAGTTTACCAGAAGAAAATAGTGAAAAACTAAAAGCTAGTGTTGAACTATTGAAATAAACAACATATTCTAATTGCTAATATATTAAAAAATAAAATAAAACACAAAACAGTTGCATATTTAGTTTAAAATTGCTTAATTTTATTTGATAGATTTTCTAACAGTAATAAATCAAGTTAGAAAATAAATTTGACGTTAATAATCTTTTAAATGAAAAATTTGAAGTCATTTCAAATAGAGACATCAAATCTATACTCTTTTAAAACCAAAAATAATTTTTGAAATAAAAACTTAATTGGTTATCAAGGTTTTTTTATTTATACAGATTAAACAAGTAATAACAAAAATATGTCAAATAAATTTCTTTCAAACAAATACTTTAACTATTATGCTATAAAAACTTTTAGTGTAATGTAAATCGACAAATATAAACTAAAAAATAAACCCGGTCAAAACAAAGCAATTAACATATTTAAAGCATAATACATTTTATAAATACAGTAGACTTCCTTTTCAATTCGCACTTAGAACAAAATAAAAAGTTTTAACTCAAAAATTATTACCATTTTTTTACAAAATGATAAATTTAAATATGTTATATGCAATAACGTTATGAATTAACATGAAATCAACTAAAACATAAAACAAACATTCATAAAAAAAAAGATTTATATGAGCTATTAAATATTGTGTATTTTTTGTTTTATTAATACTTAGTTAGTAATAGACTTGTTTAAGTTAAATTTAAGAAAGTATAAGTTTGCACTTTTTTGGGTAAAAAGTGCGAATTCAAGAGGAAGTCTACCGTAATTAATATTTATTAGGCATTATGCAAACCTGTTAAAGAATAAACAACTTAAAAGAATTTTTTATATAAAAAGAATACATAATACAATACAAAGACTTAAAACAATACAAACCAGGTTAAACAAGAAGTATTTTAAAAGATCAAATAAATAAAAAAAACTTTCATAAAATAATTTCTGCTACTGAATTCTAATATAATGCGAAGGATGAGGTTCATGAATGCTTGCAAGTTTTTATAATCTGATTCTAAATCAGTCAAATAAAGCCTCAAGTCACCTCCTTTACAAATATTTAGATTAGATATTTTGCTCAAGATGTTGTTAACTAAACTGAAAGCTTTCTCAACAACATAGCTAGAAGGAAATACTATACACAACAATCTAAATTCCTCTCAATGATTAGATACTTTTGCCTTAGTTTTTGTTGAGTCCAAAAGCTTTCATTTCGTTCTTTGGAAACATTTACTTTGAGTTAAAGGTCAGTTTGTAAGTCCGAGAAGGTTTCCTGTGAGTCGTTTACTTCAAAAAGATCTGCCACGAAGGGATCCATATTTTTATCTATATGATAGCTTTTTTGTGTCAAATCGAAATTTTACTTAATATGTTGAAATTGTTAAAAATTCCAGATTAAAATTTTTTTTTGCCTAAATTGTCAAATTCCAGGTTTTTCTAAGTAAATTGGCAACCCTGTATAGTTTTATTTCTTAGTCTAACTAAATGACTTTTCAAAAAACAATTGGAAACATCATGAGGTGATAGTTAATATAGATAACATACATTTTTACAAACCATTTATGATCCTAAATAACATATATGTAAGGTAAAAAAATAGTGAAAAGAATTCCGATCGTCTATGATCTATGTAAGTGTTAAATAAGAAAATATATAATTGAAAATATGTAATTAACTTGAAAGTAGGAGTCATAAGTACTTGATTTTTTTCTCTATATTTTACATAAACACAATAAACATTTTTGTTTAAGTTTTACCACAGGGTCAAAAATTTAACAGCAAGCTAAAATTAGTAAAATAGCAAAATAAAAAGTAAAAGTTTTATGACAACCCAAAATTTTAAAATCGCCCCCTTTTCGCCCCCTTACTAGTTATCGCCCACCCTTTCGCCCCCTTACTAATTATCGCCCCCCGAAATACTAAAATCGCCCCCAGGGGGGCGATATCGCCCACTTTGGGAAACCCTGTTTTAAAGTTTAATATCGAGTTCTCTAACATATAAGTAGCTCCAGCTGTTAAAAATTAACATTATTTTATAAAATTTTGCAAAGTAAACTATTTTGTCTGAAAAGCAATACTGAACCTGAAATTTTATTATCATAAAAGCTTTGTAAAAATAACTAAGTGTTTTTTGTTAACTAAAACGCAAAACTTAATCGTAACTCAACCTGTTTTCGTCGTTAACAATACTATTAACGACGAAACCGGTCGTAGGTTTTCTCGGATGCTATTCTTTATTTCTTTTATGATCTTTAGATTATATTCTTTGACCAGATATAGCTTAAATCTGATGTAATAACATCTTAACAAGTGCATTAAGTCTTGCAGTTAGTTCTTAAAATCTAGAGTGCTACGTATATACCATAATAGTTTAGTAACAACATCGGCGAAAGCCTACAGAGCAGAACCGTAGAATTCTGTATGCCGTGAGATAAACTCAAGTTTAACAAAAGGGTTGATCAAAACTAATTCAATCAACCCCTTTTGTTTTCCGTAATAATAATCACTTTATAGTTTTCAATTATACAATCACTAAAAATTTTAGCAATTTGGTAGATGATATATAGCATAATTGAAATGCTAAAATGCTATGTAAGTATTGTAAAGTTTTTTTTGTAAAGTGTTTTGGAAAAGCTTATAAACAGCTATTTTTTGACTATAAACAAATATAAAGATAAACTAATGGCATTTTAGGCTAAAATTTTAATTTAAAACACGCCGTTCTAAATACTAAATTGTTGAATATAATAATAAAACACTTTACAAAGATGGTATGTAGCACTTTAGAGCAGGTTTTCCCAAAATTAGCCATGGCAGAAATGTATGGGCCACGAGCAGCAAAGGGGCCAATGGGGGCGGTATAAGCAATAAAGGGGCCACAGGGAGACCATGAGGTCTTAATTTGAAACACTGGATATTCTGGAGTTGATGATGAACAGCAATAAAAAAAAAGTCTAAGGTGTTTTAAATGGTAGTTGTTTAAGTAATCTTGTTGGATACTAGAAATTAAAATAAAATCAGAAATTCTTGGAAGAATTAAAAATAACCAGGAACAAATAAAAAAACCTGGAATAAATTTTAAAAAAACTAGTGTTCACTATTTAAAATATCCTGGTAAATCTATAAGTTCATAAATATCCTGCTAAATTAAAAGGTTCTTTTGAGTAGTGAACTCTAAAGACCTAGCTAGAGAGTCTATTTTACTCTTTTTCAGATAATATTTTTACTACTTTGTATATATTTTTTTTTGTGATATATATTTCATAACATTTTATTTAAAATGGTAGCTTGGGAGTAAATTTATACTTGCTATCCTTATCAAGAAAGTTTGTTGTTTTCAATTAAGTGGATGGAGCATTACGTTAATGTTTGTAACTTTTACAAAGTTTGAAAAATTAAAGCTGTAACAAGTATACTTGTGGTAGTACTACTTTTTATTTGTTTGCTTCATAAAATTTTTTTACAAAACATTTTGTTTCAGTTATTTACATACCTATGTATATGTCAACTGCATTGTTTATTTTTGTTAAATGTTTGAATGCTTTACAGTAGTCTTTTTTTTAATTTTATATATTTTTTATCGAGTATATTTAGTTTTTACCTCAATGTTTGTTATTATTGTAGGTAAAAAAAAGTTTTGATCACAATATAATTTTAGCTTTAAATTTTTAACTCAAGTATAAGTTTACTATACTTTTAACTTCATAAGATATTAAAGACTTAAAAATTATTTTTAATGAAAAGTGTTTTTATTGTTCAATATAAACTACATTCTAATCATGTATTTTACCTTTTATCTAATTATAGTTTAAAATTATAATTAATTAGTTTAATTTATTATTATTGTACGACGTAGTTCAGGAAAAGAGAACAATCCATCAGGTCCACTGACGAAATGTGCAGTTTTAATAATAAACAAAAGTCACCTTAACAAATGAAGTTTACATGTATTTCATATTTGTAAAAAAAACAATCTTAGTAGTTAATAAAATATCTAATAGCTATACATAATAGTTTAAATATCATGGTGCATAAACTGTTTTAAAAACATACCTTTTTAGTATTTATCGGACAAAAAAAATTGATTTCTAATATTATTATTTAATATCTAGCGTAAAAATATATAATTTAGTTATTAAAACTTTTTTGCATGTTCTATTTAGCTCATTAAAACTTCATAAGCTCTAAAATCAGAATTTCAATACTTATTGTCGAGCAAGATAAAAATCGTTTTTCTCTTGTTTGTATTCAAGGGACTGTTTAAAATACTATAACTTAAATCTTATTCCTCTTTATTGAATACAGGTTTAAATATGTATATTTTCACATTTTATCCTTCAGACTTTAAAGCAGAATTTCCTAAACTTTTTTTTCAAAAGGCCCCCTTTAAAGAAATGATAAAAGCTAAGGAGTAAGTTCTCTTTTCACTTTTTGGATGAATGGTATGCAGGTAGTCTGGTTAAAACTCCACTGAATAAGCTATTTCAACTTATTTATTTTTGTTTAAATAAGTTAGACAACTCATTCAATGGTTTTGTGTGTAAAACGTTATAGTAGACAACTAAACTTAAGATAAAATTAATGCATTTACGAATTACAGTCACCTCTAGCGAATCTATGCAGTGTGTCAACAGCAAAAATGCGTAGCTAAACGAGAGAACGTAAATAAACGAGAGATAGCAAATTGGTAAAACCTGGAACAAGAAAAAAATTTAAAAAAAAAGGAATTATAGATATATATAAAATATTATTTATGTTGCTAACACAATAAAATTAAAAGATTTAAAATTATTCAAATATTTTAGGCGTTTTTAAAGAATTCCAAAATGCGTAACTTAACGAGAGTGCGTAACAAAACGAGTGCGTAGATTCGCGAGAGGTGACTGAAGTGAAAATATATTGTCCTTTAAATGTATTTTACTCAACTGCAACCTGAAACTTTTTTAATCAATTTATTTAAAGCCACTGTTTTTCAAAATTTAACTTTGAAATAAACGAATATAATAAAATTCTTAATACATAGCAATAATTTAAACCTAGTTATAAAGTCTTTGTTCTTTATTTTACTAATATGAGCTTACTAGATGCTTTCTATAGATAATTTCAATTTATTTGTGTAGAAAAATTAAACTTTAATATTGAAAATAATTGAAACAAAAAGAAAAAACATACTTTAAAGCGAGAAAAAAGTAATACTATTGTTTATTAAACGATAAAAAAAGCGCTCAAAAATTTTAGTTGAAAGACCTGGTGTACAAAGGAACTTTTCGGTTATCAAGTCGTACACCACATACTTAAAAAAATTCTTACGAGCTAATAAACTTAATTTTTATCATTTAAATATTTAAACCTTTAGTAATAAAACAAACAGTTTAACAAAATGAAAGAAAAAATAAACTAAACGAAAATTAATTGAATTTTGTGTAAAAATGTACTTAAAAATATGTTTAGTTAGATAAGAACTAAAAAATAGATTTAACTTTAAATCAACTTATAAAAGGAGATAAACAATACGTATAGCAAACATTTTTAAACAATTTGTGCTATCACTTAGAACAAGGAGCGTTAACTTGGCTTCAATGGCTTTTTTTGTAATTTTATTTTTTAACCAAACTTTAAAACTAATTATTTTCAATTTCTTTAATGCTAACTTGTAACTTTTTTTTTATTCTAAAAAACGTTCTTTTGCTTAGCTTTTCACAATAATTTTCATCGAATTGAGGTTTTAGTTTTGTTGTGGGGCCGCTTTAAAAATCTAATGTTTTTTTTGCTTTTATTACTCTACATTGTTTTTCTCCAAAAATTTTTTTATTATTAACATGCTTATTAAATTGAGTTTTATAACGTTATTAATTTTTTTTTTCAAAAAAGAAAAAAACTTATAACATATGCTTTAAAAAAAAAATTAGAAAAATTCCAAGTTTGCACGGTTTTAGTTCTTTTTTTACATGGTTTTACAGCAAAAGAAAATTATTTTTAAATCATTTTTATTTTAAACAGACTTATATAATCAAGTTTTATAACTTTATTTAATTCTTTCCCAACTTATTATTATTTTTCAAATATATGACCCATTTAAGTTTTACCTAAACTTTTAGTATTTGATCAAGAAATCCCTCAAAGTACGTAAACAAAAAAATCAGGTAAAACTTGTATAGGTAATATATTTGAAAAATAATAAGCTTGAAAAAATTTAATAACGTTATAAAATTGGAATATGCTAAAAGTGGAATATGCTAAAAAACATTAAACTTTTAAAGGGGCCCCACTACAAAACTAAAACCCCAATTCGATGAAAATTATTGTGAAAAGCTAAGCAAAAGAACGTTTTTTAGAATAAAAATAAAGTTCCAAGTTAGCATTAAAGAAATTTAAAATAATTGGTTTTAAAGTTTGGTTAAAAAGTAAAATAACAAAAAAAAACCATTTAAGCCAAGTTCACGCTCGTCTTAGTAAAGTGTTTCTCACATTGTGCAATTGTAAACAGTAGTGTGCATAAAAATTATTTACTGTACACAAAAAGTTTAAATGTTAGAAAAAGTATTATATAAATAACACTTGATTTATTTTTTATACTATATATATCAAATTATAATTATAACACAAATTGACAGTTATTTATACACTAAGTAACACGAGCGTTAACTTGGCTTGAATGGCTTTTTTGTATTTTTTTTTTAACAAAACTTTGAAACCAATTATTTTCAATTTCTTCCATGCTAACTAGGAACTTTTTTTTTTTATTCTAAAGAACGTTCTTTTGCTTAGCTTTTCACAACAATTTTCATCTAATTGGGGTTTTACTTTTGAAGTTGGACCCCTTTAAAAATTTTATGTTTTTTTTACTTTTTTTCACTTTGCAACGTTTTTATCCAAAAACTTTTTTTTTTTAATTCCAGTTATTTTAATATTAACAAACTTATTAAAATAAGTTTTATAACGTTATCAATTTTTTTTTAAATTTTTTTTCTATAACATATGCTTAAATAAATTTTTCAGAAAAGTTACAAATTTGCACGATTTTGGTTTTTTTTACATGGTTTCGTAGCAAAAGTAAATTATTTTTTTACTAATTTTTATTTTTAACAGACTTATATAATTAAGTTTTATAACGTTATTATATTTTTTACCAACTTGTAATTATTTTTCAAGTATATGACCCATTTAAGTTTTACCTAAATTCTTAGCATTTGATCAAGAAATCCCTCAAATTACGTAAACAAAAAATTTAGGTAAAACTTGTATGGGTCATATATTTAAAAAATAATAATAAGTTGGGAAAAATATAATAACGTTATAAAACTTAGTTATATAATTCTGTTAAAAATAAAACTTATTTTAAAAATGATTTAATTATCCTATAAACCTTGTAAAAAAAACCAAAACCGTGCAAATTTGGAACTTTTCTGAAATTTTTTTTTAAGCATATGTTATAAAAAAAAAATTTGAAAAAAAAAAATATCTTAAAACTGAATTAAATAAGTATGTTTATAATAAAATAATTGAAAATATTTTTGGAGAAAAACGTTGCAAAGTGAAAAAATGCAAAAAAAAACATTAAGTTTTTAAAGGGGCCCAACTACAAAAGTAAAACCCCGATGAAAATTATTGTTAAAAGCTAAGCAAAAGAACGTTCTTTAGAATAAAAAAAAATCCAAGTTAGCATTAAATAAACTGAAAATAATTGGTTTTAAAGTTTGGTTACAAAAAAAACTGCAAAAAAAGCCATTCAAGATAATTTAACGCTCGTCTAAGAAACTCAAAACTTTAAATATTTATACTTTTTATTGTCATCTATTTGTATTTATAGTGTGCAAAAAATATTATTTTTTATTTTCCACTAATTTACTGTGAACAGCTTTAAAAAAAGTTGAGAACCACTTCATTAGTATACTACACTAGCAGCTTTATATGTTAGCAACAATAAATTTAGTTTGATAATACTTTATACTTTATAGAATAAAAAAAAACTATAATGTTTACAAATCAATATTTTAATAAAATACAAGATATTACAATTTAAAGCAATATTAGTTCAAAAAGTTTTATTTAACTTTTGTAAAAACTTTAGAAACATTTTAATCAAAAAGTATTTACTTTGTTTAAAGATATGTTTTTTTTTCTTTAGTACATGCATGGTAGGCCAAAAGTCCTCTGAATAATATAAAAATAAACTGTTTGCAAAAAACTACAAAACAAAACTTAAACACTTTAAAAAATTAAGAATAAACTTAAACTATTTATTTTTATGTGATATCATCCTTAATGATTAGGAGTATTATTCTTTATCAAACTTTATTTTTGCAGATTTTTGATCAATAAGATGTGGCTTCCTGCCTCGTTTTGAATCTCGTGGGTTGCTTCTGTTGTTTATCCAAGTGTTGATTATTTGAAGAAATTTATTCTAATAAATTGAGCTTTAATACTACAGAAAACTCTGCATGTTGATTATTCTCCTTGTCAGTAAGGACAGACTGGACATCTTAATGAAAATAAATAGTTTAAAATCAATATTAGTATTTTTTCTTACATTTTATAAAAATATTTAATTTCTGCTTTATAGTTTTTTTGCAAACAAACCTTTTTAGAACTAGTCCTAGGACTTTAGGACCATCCTATATATTTAAGTATTGAATTTTATAGCTAACAATTATAAATAAAACTTAACTTACACTGTCAGATAAATAAAAATTGTAGTTCAAATATTTTACGACTTTGAATGATTTTAAAAGAAAAATTGTTTAAAATTCCAGGTTTCATGGTTTATCTTTCATAATAGTAATAAATTTCATGAGATTTTAGCATAATTTTAATTTACCTCATTTTTGACTTGTTTTTAAAATAAATTTTAAGGGCTTTAACCAATTTTTAAACCTGGATAAAAATATAATACTATTGTAATATCATATTTAAAAGTCACTGCTATTTTAATGTTTTATTTTACTTGAGGTAATAAATTATTAACTTTAATAAAATACGTTATCATTACAAAAAACATAATTTTATAACACAATGATTATTCAAGTAAAGAAAAAAATTAAATTATATTTTTAGCATTTAAGTAGAAACTATTAAGTTTGTAGGGGGTCTAACATTTATTTTTTACGAAAATTAACATTGACTTTTATTGGAGAGCTTAGAGTAAATACTACAAAATACTTTTTATTAGACAAAAAAAATCAACTAACTTTAAAAATATAACCAGTTAGGTGAAAAAATCTGAAACAACATGGAATTAAAAACTTTCAATGTCAATTTTCTTGGAACTTTGAAAATTCTACTAAAAATCCATCTCCTCTTTCATTTTTAAAGCAACTAACTTCAAATTTTAAAGAATTTTTTTTATCAATCTTACAAACAACCTGTAGGAAACTGATTTTTGAAAAAATAAGAATTGAAAAAAAGTATGATCAAAAATTTAATAATTGAATTTTTTGAAAATTTTTTTTTTAGTCTAATCTTTTTCCAACAAGTTGTTCTAAGTATATTAAAAATTAATCTGAGAATTTTTTTTTTTCAAAATTGCCAAAAATTGAAGAAGGAGATATATTTTAAGTGAAATAGTTACATTTACCTTATTAGTTTGTGCCTCCCATTGAGAACCTATTGAACTCTTTAACTTAGATTGCCTATATTTCAAAAGTTAGTTCGAGTTTTAACCAAAGGTAAAAAACAACTGGTAGCTTAGCTTATTACGTAAAAGTACTGTTTAACCTACCTTATCCTTTTAATAAAGAACATATGTCAATTTTTTTTCTAAATACTTTTTAAATCAACAACAAAAAATTGATACTTCTAACACAGAAGTATCAAGCTAAGAAGCTTAAACATCTAAGTTAAACAATAAAGTATATTCAAGAAAAGTTTTTTTTTTAATTCATGTTAAATTTTTCAGAAACTACCTTTCATTAATGGACATCAAAACATTGTAATTATTAAAAACTTTAAAAAAGACTTATGATTTATATTATTTAGTGTAATATTAATCACAAACAACTTATTTTGCAACTAATGTGCACAACAACTAAAAACACATATATATTTTGCAGAGGTTTATTTAGGCTGTCAGATATTTTTAACCACTTAACAAAATCCAAAGTAACTTATGAAATAGAAGCCATCAAAGCCAGTGAGCTCAATAGAATTTTTATGGAAGCAAAAAAGTATTATTTCACAAAAAATCTTTCTTCTTATTAATTTTTTTAATTAATCTTCTTCAAACTTTCAAAGTAAGTCCAATACTAATATTTAAAATTTTTAATTGCAGGATTTTAGAATGTTTAAATTAAAAGTTTTCTTAAAAACATCTTTTTTTAAATTTTTTGTTGTAGAGTTTTTTTCAAACTCTAACATTTAAAGTCTTTTTAACTATATATGGAATATATAGTTAAATATAGGAATGCTTCTTAAAAATTTATGGTTTTTAGCTCAAAAATAAAGGAGAATATAGATGAATTTAATTTTAAAAAAATAATTATAAAATAGATATAATATAATAATAACTTATGTTCTATAAAAACTGACTTATAGTGTAAATTTTAAGCTTTAATATGAAAGCCAATGTTAAATTTTCTTAAAAAAATTGCTACCCCCTCCCCAATTGTTGCCCTAAATGGTTTTTTTGTCAAGATTCAAGGTATATCTAGGTTGTTTTTAGGAAAACATTTATACCCTAGGCTATTCCTGGATTCCAGGTTAAATTGCTACTGTGCATACTACTATTGAAACTTTAGTTAATTTTAATCAAAAGTTAAACTATGCTGTAGTAATAGAGCAATTTAAATGATACTTTTTTAGTATAATTTACAGTAAAAAAACATTGAAAAAGTTAAATTAGCTTTGGAAAATATAAGCACACATTATTTTTAGTAACAAGATAGCAGCTTATGTGAAACAGCTTAATAAAGTGCTGAAAATTATCTAACAAAATATTTAATCTACCTTAAAAAAAAATTTAAATATAAAGGTTTTAAAACTTTTTTGATTATGATCTACAGGAAAATATAAACAATAAAACTAAACTTTTAAAACTGTAAAATTTATTGTAAAATATATGTAAATCAAAGTTTCAACAGCTTGTTTCCACAATCTTTACATATTTTCCAAAACATATCAATATCAGTATAGTTGTTGTAGCACCCAGACACAGCGAGCCTTAGAAACCTTTTGTTTTCTACAACTGACTGAGTCAAATGAACCTCCCCAGAACTGTTGATCAACTCATACAGTTTGTTGTTAAGGTCGTTCAAGTCATCTTCAGATGTAATGTGCTGAGGTTTTATTCTGAAACACACCAGCCCAAGTGTGACCTTGAACAAAACTTCATACAAACTGTCTTTTCTCACAAGTGATTCAAAGTAGCAAGCTCTTTCAGAGCTGTTTAAAACGTGCTTTCTTATTCCACTTACTCCCACCATTCTCATTAAAAACCAAACTTTAATTGAACTAAATTTTTTACTCAATGGAATTTGCCAGTGGCGGTAATCAATAGCTGTGTCTTGGTATTTGTGACTGAGATATACAGTGTCAATACTGAAAGCTGCATTCATTAAGCTCTTATCTTTCACCCAGAAGAACCCACAAGGGAAACTTAACATCCAATTTTTGTGGGCATTAAAGTTTATAGAAGTTGCGTACTCTAAACCTTGTCCATAGTGTTGAAACTGCGGGCAAACCAAAGCACTACCAAGATAGGCACTGTCTACATGCAGCCACAAGTTTTCTTGCTTGCAAATCAGCCCAATCTCGTTTAAATTATCAATACTTGCACAAACAGTTGTGCCTAAAGTTGCACAAACATAGAAAGGTATCAAACCTTGTTTTTTGTCTTCATCAATCTGTTTTTGAAGAGTACTTCCACGTAGAGAGATGTTTTCATCTACATCTAAAAATCTCATTTCAACAAAACCAATGATTCCTGCTTTTTTAACTGAGGAATGAGAGTATTTTGAAGTGTAGCAAACAAGTTTTGACAAAATGCTGAACTTGTTTTCATTTTTGTCCCTTTCAAGGTGCTTGCCCACAGCCAGGGCTCTTGCAGCTAATAATGACACCAGTGTGCTGTCACAAGCAGTGTTTTGTATGCATCCAGCTCCTGTGCCTTTCCCATTGTCATAAATGAAGCACGATGGAAGGTTACTTGATTTTGCAACCCAATCCATGACACCCAACTCCAGCTCAGTTAGTGATGGGCATGACGCCCAACTGAACCCTATAGCTGAGGTTGCAGCAATCAGAATCTCTGCCAAAATGTCAGGGTAGCTGAAACCACAACTAAAGTAGGCAAAAAAAACTTTTGAATGCCAGTGAGTCATTCCTTTCATTATAACATTTTCAATATCATCAAAAACTTTTTGCCATGGGTCTGGTTGATCATTAGCTTCAACTGGTAGTATAGTATTTAAAAACCCAGGGCTGAAACTTGATGGAAAAGTTTTTCTGCTGTCTAAACTTTGATGGTACTTGATAACATAATCTATCATTACAGCTGATGCTTCCCTGAACTGATCCTGACTTAAACCAAGAGAAAGAAAGTTTAAAGGTCGTTTACTCTCCTGAGTATTGGGTATACTCTTCTCAGGAAAATTTGTTATGGTTTTGTTTTCTTTATCCATTTTATAAAATTGTGTATACTATAATTACTATTAGTATAAAAATATTGTTTACATTTTTGATTTGTTGTCTATAGTTGACAATTTTCAAATAAAACTGTAGGTACTTTTTTCATCCATAATGTTTTTTTTTATTTCAGTCCCTTGTTAAATAAAATTATGTTTTACTTGAAATACGTGAAAGTTTCTTATGTTTAACAAAACTGTTTGTCTTAAACATTAGAACATTTAAACTTAAAGAAAGTGTATTTTTTTCTTAAATTTCGAGGTATATTTAATCATTTAACATCTATAAATTTTACGTTCTAGATTTTATTTAATAAAAATTAACTAAAAACTGTTTGTCGTTAAAATAAAGTAAGGTTTAAGCAAAAAAAGTCGCTGTATTGTTATTGCATATTTGAATATTTTTTTATTGTAAATTTTTAAAAAAATCTACAAATGCTTTTATAAAACTGTTTTTTTTTATACAGTTAATTTAGCATTACACTAAACTACAAGTCTATCAGGTGGTGTATTTATATCGTCTTTGTTCCCAACCACTGCCCTATAAACTGTTCTCTTTTCATACTAGGCAAAAAACAATTAAACACCATAAATACACATCTAACATCACCTTCTCTTTTAGTAAAAGTTCTCTTATTCAAAAAAACTGGTGTTGAAAATGAAAAGTTGCGCATTTTAAGTTTTGCTTAAAGTACTCATTCATAGAAAAAAATATTTTTTTTTATTTAATAAATTAAACGAGAATTTTTTTTAATATTTATAAACAAGAAGCAGGTTACTAAAAATTTTTTTAAAAGGGTAACAGTAATATCCTATATTTAAACAACAAATGGTTAAAACATAAAAAAATAAAAATTTTTTGAACATCTTGTGTTTTAGGTTGTATAAACTCAAGAAACTGACATCAAGGGAAGTAGAAAAGTATTAACAAAAACATTCTTAACTATGTTTAAAAACTTAAAGTTTCGTATTATATTAATGTTTATAGAACGACAAAAATAAGCGCTCAAAACGTTTGGTAGGGACCCGGTTTACGAAAAAAACCTACTATAAACAAGTACTAATTATTAACTCTTCAACAATTTTGACCCTTTTTGATGTTAACATTTTCACAAAATAAGATTAAAATTTAAAAGGATAAAGTGCTTAATATAGAAACTAAAAATTTGATCTATCATTTGGAACATTGTCGATTTCACAAAAGTTTCTACACAAATTAAGTTTATGTAAATTTATCATAACATTTTACAAAAAATAAAGACCTTTTTAAGTTTTTTTGCTAGATAACTTTCTTTTAGGAAATAAACTTTAAGTGAATTAAAACTTCTTTAATATAATAACAAGTGTACTAAATTTTAACGTTAAAAATGCACAAAAACATAAAATCAAAGCAAAATTGTTCTTCCTAAGTTTAAAAACATCCTTTTGTTAAATAGCTTAAGAAAACTTGTATAGATCTATAAAAATTAAAAGAACACTGTCAAGAAACTACAGGAGGAATGATATTTATTATGAACTATTTGCTTGTTTGAATTTTTAGCTTGCATCTTGCGTTAAAATTTATTAATTAACTCCTTATATCTTTAAAACTGTTAGAATTATTTTATCGGTAAATAGTAGCTAAGATAAAACCTATGTAACACAATTTATATATTTATATATATATATATATATATATATTCAAGTTTAACATCTTGAAATAAACCTTTTTATACATACATATAAAAATAAGGTTAATATTCAAACTTGAACACCTTCTACTGAGCCCACTTAAAGGGTTTTTAAATAATTTATTGAAATGACGATTTTAAAAATGCTGGAACATATGTTTCATAAAGACAAAAAAGATTGTCTCTAATCTTCAGCCAGTTCAAATTTAGAATAAAAAGCACTTTGGTAAACAAAGATGCAAAAGTTTACAAAAAAACAAAAACAATATGACGTAAGAATTGAACATTGTACATTACAAATATTCAGCACAAAAATCGATCTACCATCTAATTAATTAAACAACTAAAATTGACGAAAACAACAGTTTAGTAACTATAAAATACTTTAAAATTTGTTGTGTTTTAAAAGGAGCTTTTTCATATGTCGACAAGACGATATGAATTCACTCCTCTTATTTAAACAACCTTCCTTTTTTAACGCATACATAACGGCTGTTGATTCTTTTAAGCACAGCCTATAAACAGGGTTATTACCATCTGCTATTGGCTGTGCTCTTTTTATCACCTCACAAGTTAATTTAAAATCAATGTTTTTGCGCTTAAGGCCGCAACATACTTCGAAAGCTCAGTTTCATTTTCGTATACACCACATTTAAAGGATTTTTTATGATTAGCATACCGAAATCTGAATTGAGTGGAGCATAAACCGATGTAGAACTTCTTTCCAAGGTCAGAGTTAACTGTTGCCAATTCTTCTGGCTTTATAGTTGAAAGGCTAAAAAAACAAACGCACGCCTTCTTTAAGTCCATGGGGTTACGAGTCACTATTGAATCACCAATGTTGACGACTGACTACCTGGATGAGAAGCTCAACTTGTATGATCTCTTTTATATGCCCTATTAAAAGCAAAACGTAAAAATTATGTATATAAATAAATGTTCTAGCCACCCAAAAAATATTATAAACCAAATACCAAAAATAATCAATCAACGTTTAAATAAAAGATCAAGCAACGAAGAAAACTTTTTAAAGAAAAAGCAAGATTATGAACTAATAATGAAAAAATGTGGTTACAATGATAAACTTAATTTTGAAACAACGGAACAAAAAAACAATACGACCAATAAAAGTAAAAGAAAGCGAAATATAATTTATAATCCCCCATTCTGTAATTCAGTTAAAACAAACATCGGCAGAGAATTTATAAATCTAGTAAAAAAATATTTCAACAAAAATAACCCAATATCAAAGATATTTAACAAACATAATATGCGAATCAGTTATTCATGTATATGGCGAATTTGGAGAGATTAATTAAGTCATATAATCAAAGGATTTTAAACAAAAGTAATTTAATCAAAAATCAGTGTAATTGCGCTGGTGGCTGTAAATATAATTTGAAGGGGGGCAATAGCCGGTCAGAGAACATTATTTACAAGGCAACAGTTAACTCTGACCTTGGAAAGAAGTTCTACATCGGTTTATGCTCCACTCAATTCATATTTCGGTATGCTAACCATAAAAAATCCTTTAAATGTGGTGTATACGAAAATGAAACTGAGCTTTCGAAGTATGTTGCGGCCTTAAGCGCAAAAACATTGATTTTAAATTAACTAGGGAGGTGATAAAAAGTGCACAGCCAATAGCAGATGGTAATAACCCTGTTTGTAGGCTGTGCTTAAAAGAATCAAAAGCCGTTGTGTATGCGTTAAAAAAGGAAGTTTGTTTAAATAAGAGGAGTGAATTCATATCGTCTTGTCGACATATGAAAAAGCTTCTCTTAAAATACAATAAATTTTGAAGTATTTTATAGTTACTAAACTGTTGTTTTTGTTAATTTTAGTTGTTTTTAGTTAGATGGTAGATCGACTATTGTACTGAATTTTTGTAATGCACAATATTACTCAATACTGTTTTTTGTTTTCTTGTATAACTTTTGCACCTATGTTTAGCAAAGTGATTTTTATTTTAAATTTAACTGGCTGATGATTAAGGCGTCTATTCTTATGAAACACGTATCAGTATTTTTAAAATCTTATTTTTCTAATTAATATATATATATATATATATAAGTAAGATGTTATTATAGTTTTAAAATTTCATATATAATCTACAGGATTTCTGGATTACAGGTGTTTTGGCAACCCTGCTCAAATTTTAAGGAAGTATATCTTCCAATATTTATAAAAAGAAAGAAAACAAAATAGAAGATGACAATCAAAACCTACTGTACTCAAATACTACACTATATCTCAAAAATTTTTTCTAGCATTAAAAATTTGTATAAGGCTACTTGTAGTTTACTTAAAAATCTGTAAAAAAATATCAAGTTGTAATAGTGATCTACACCCTTCCTGTAACTACACTAAGTTTTTTTTTTCCTTCCATTTTTTCTAAATTTAACATATTTTTTAAGTACAAGTATTATTTACTTTTATAGAAACAAAAAGTAATCAGATTTTTAAGTTATTCTAGGATTTTATACAACATTTCAAGATTCCAATAAACATCTAGGTTTGATGACCACCCGTTTAGCTTTATTTAAAACTAAAAAATACTAAGTTTTATTGAACTACATAACTTATGTATAACTAGTTTAAATTTTTTTATCACTTAAAGTCATTGATAACAAACTATAAAGGAAAAATTAAAAAAGAAATAGCTTAATTTGTTTTTGAGTTTGAAACTGTAACATACACAAAAAACATCAGACTTAAAAATTATAAATTTTTAACTTTAATAACAAAGAGAAATGTTTTGTACTATTTTATTGTTTTTCGTTTAGATATAATCATTTTCATATTAAAAAAATACACAAAGTGAATTTATCATAGGCCTAGACAGCAATTTTGCTTTGTTTACAAAGTTTAAGCCTTAAAACTAACCAAAGTAAAGTTAATGAAGTCATCAAAATATTGGGTACTTTTTTTTTGTGAAATTGCTGCAATAAAAAGTACCCAGTATTTAAAACTACCCATAAAAAGTCCTACCGTTTTTGAACAGTTAGAAAAACTATACTTATCTCACGAAAAACTTGGTCTGTTCTACGAACAGATGCTATATTTGTATAACTAAGTAATATAAACAAAAGTTATGTAATGATATTAACATTTAATTTTCTTATTTTAAAGCGTGTGAATAAATACGGAATTTTCTGTAACAATAATATTAATGATATGCTTTCTCAAAACAATTATACCAATTCTCAAAACAACTCAAGGGAGTTAATTTCATTCCGACGCGTATATATCGGCGTTTTGTCTTTCAAATACGCGTTAAAGTTAGTTGCAAAGTTATTACGCGGTACGATCAAGTAACGTTTTACTTCAATTATTGAGAATCAAGAAAACGTCTACATAGCGGAGTTGATGTTAGTATTTATGTAACTTTACGATTGTTGATACTTTTTATAGATTTTATTTGTGTCGTGATTTAATAGTTTCTTTCTTCAAAACTAAGAATTATTATTGAAAATAAAGTAAATTGCATTTATTCAAAGTGTGTTTTATTCATAACTTAGGAAATAGTTTTGTAACTTATACTGTTAGTATATTATTTACTTCTCGTAAGTATAGCAGTTAGTAAGTTACTGGAGACCACGTAGTTAAGACAAAAACATAAACATCATTAAAATAACCCATTTGGTTAAAGTTACAATATAGTAGTATTAAGTTCGGATAAATGCTGAGTTTTGAGCAAATTAACTGGTGATTGCTTCACGTAGGTCATAAAAATCTTTGAATAAAAAATTTATAGACTTTTGACTAGTTTGTAATCATTTGATTACAGTTAGTAATTAAAGAAGATTGTTATCATAAAAAAATACTTTCACGATTAACATCAAAATTAACTTTTTTGAAAACTAAACTTTTGTAATAATGTAAAAGTTTAGTTTTCAAATTTTATAAGTTTAAAAACTTTCCTTTTATTATTTTATTCTAATTGTAAATTCTTCTTTTCGAATTTGTATGCACCACATCAAAATTTTACTTTATCTTTACTTTTTTCAAAACTTATTTTATCTTTTATAAGCAAAAAATTTTTTTTCTAAAATAATATAGCTGTTAACTTTAAAAAATGTTTTTTTAAGAATTTAAAGTTTGAAACTGTTTTAATGTGTATGTTCGCTGTTCAGTTGTTATACTTTTGATAAAAAAAAGATAGTTTTTATTAAAATGTTTTATATCCTAAAAAATTACACTAGAAACAGATAAGAGATAAGAACACTTTCTAAAAGATTAAAGAATGTATAATACAAACTAATAACATAATTTACACGAACCAGAAGCTCACTATTTACCTTTCATGTTAATCAAACTAAAGTCGACATTAAAATAACAATAAAAAGATGGTTCAAATAATATTGAAACGGAATAAATAGTTAATCAAAAACTTCAACTTATTATGTTTAAAATAAAAGAAATGAAGATGTTTGAAAAATTAACCTATTAACAAATTTCGTTTTTCGTTAAATTTGAAGTTATTTTAAACAAAATTCATAAATATCAATTTAGTGTTTGTGCATAAGCATATTTACTCTGAAATATAGTTTAATTTTAAAATATTTAAAACTTTTAACTTCATTTTAAAAGCCAAAAATAAAGTTTTTTTAGAGTCAGAACAATTTTAATCGTGAGTACTTGACACACATTGTAACTTACTTTTAATTAGAAGTTACGCCTTAAAAAAAACCAGACATTTTCATTTTTAAAAACTTAAACCTGTTTTTATTTCTTATACTTTTGAATTCATCGATCAAGTAGACTACGTTTACAGAAAATGGATTAAATCTATCATTATAATCATCTTTTATTGTTACATAAAACGAAACTAGTTGTATTACTATTTCCGAGAACAAAAAAAAAGCTTGTTGTTTCAGTAGTTAACTTGTAATGACATATTTTTTAACAACTTCATTTCTAAACACCTAACTACTAGGCAGGGGCGTAGCGTGGGGAGGGACACTGGCGCATGCGTGCCACCCAAACAAGAAAAGAAAGAAAAGAAGTAAAAAAAAGAATGTAATATCTTTATCATATATTGTTTATTTTTTCTGCTTAATTTGCTTTTATTCAACATATTTCTGTTAGAAAAAGAGTAACATTATTATATTTTAAGTTAAAATAGCTTCTTGTACTTTTTTTCTTTGTTCACCCAGGCATGAATTAGTTTCTTTAAAGTTTATAGTAGTTTGTATTGCGAACAACAAATTTTTATTCTCTTAAGTGCCATTATTTGACAGATATCGTTAAGTACTAAATATGCAAAAGTCTTCAAAAACCCTTATGTTTAGCATCACATTTTAAAATCAATTAAATTTGTTAGAACTTATAACTTAGTACTACATCTAAGAAAAAATATTATAAATATTTATCTGTTTTTAACTTTATACACACATACTAGTCAATAAACCATTTCAAACTAGTTTTAATTTTATTTGAAAACATTTATACGATAAAATTCACATGTGAGTTAAGTAAAACTAATCAGTTAGTAGAGTGAGTTCAAACGCGAATTAATCTGAATAAAACCGGTAAATACTAAAAACAGCAGGTAAATGTAATAAATCAGAGTTGTCTTTAGCATTAAAAGTTAGCCAGCAAACAAACGCGCGGGAAAGCTTCACCCGAGCAACTTTCAAAGTTGGCGCTCGCAAATAAACTCGTACGGATAGTCCTCATAGTTGATTAAAATTTGGTGGTAATCCGGTTGAGCCGGATCGAAAAGCCAGTAAAGGTGATTGTTTATCTCCGGGTACCCGTAGTTGAGACCTATATCTATGTCGACCTCTTGACCGTCGCCAACGCGCTTCCAATTGCCCAAAAAAGAATCGAACGTGAAGCCAAGTTTCAATAAGATTTCGCCAACGAGGCCCAGACAGTCCGCTAATTCCCTGTCAACAGTGGGTTAGGAGGTTAGAAAACAATTGTAAACGTGTATTTTGAGTAGTAACTGTACGCGAGCTGTTAAATGTACCAGCAAAGTTTTATTGAAAGCTCTTAGTTGTTTTTATTTTTTGAATAAAACAATTTTAAACAAACGATATAAAAAATATACTAGCTAAATTCAAACAGAGTTTATTCTACAAAAGTATACTTAATTAAAAAAAAAAAACAATATGCGTTTACCAATTGCCAGTAAACAAAGCTCTTTTTATGTTTTACTCTTGTTAAGCTGGTGTATAAATATTAGGTTTTGTGTTATTAAACTTATACTAACTTTCTACCCTCCTTGTTGAGAAGTCTGGGGTCGTACTGGATAATGTCTCCCTGGTACGTGTCTCGACAGTACTGCCTGGCATCAGGAAAATTCTTTTTCTCAGCAACAAACCAATGTTGATATTCTGCAAAACAAGGAAAAACTTTGATAGTCAATCTGTTTGGTTTTTACTTTAAAAGAGATGGTAATTATTGTTTTTTTTTTGTACTTTTAATGTTTTAATGTAATAAATATTTTTGACAACTTTTTCAAACATACTTGTGTTACAGGAGTCCAAATTTGCAACTGAAAAATATTTTTGTTTAATTAAAGTGTGTAAAGTATCAAAGGACCTGTACATAATATATAACAAAAAGAAAAAAATGAGCGTTTAAATTATTGATATTTCTGAAGCGGTTGTGGTTAGAACTTTGGCCTCATAGTTAAAAGAAAAACTTAACTCTACAGTTTTTTTACCACAATTAGTAAATGTTAACTATCTAAACTAAAAGTAAAAAAAACAGATAATTTTTCTTCGTATATCAAATCTATATTTCGGTCGAAAAAAACCACATATTAATGATATTTTAACTAAATAAAAAAAATTATATAAAAAGTTTATTTTTAACATAAGAAAAGTATAACCATAGAAAACATTATAAAAAGTACTGAAACATAAAAGTTACATTAAATTACAAAAAAATAACAGTTGGCAAGACTTACAATGGAATTTCATGGTAAAACAGCTGTTAAGGACATCGTTCCAGCAACATCCCACGCGAATGCATACTGCTCTGATTATAAGTTCGATTTGATAAAACAGTCTAGTTTTTGTTGTGTGTATGAGTGAGTAAAGTGAAAACAGTTTTTTTTTTAATTTGTGGTAAACTCTTGGCGACTTTGAAAGACAAATAATAATAAATAAATAAATGCTGTTTATACCTTAAGTTTAATTACTGTACTGTTGTTTTTTAATAAAACTTAAAATTTTTTAGTTAAATAGATTTTTTGCAGTTTAATAAAATAAACATATTCATTTTTTTTACAAATATATTTTTGTGTAGTAAAAGCAGCTTACACATTAAGAAACAAATTTTATTCCTCTTATAATATACATGTTTTTCCACAAACACTTCAGAGCTGTTTATATTTATGGGCATTTGTTAAGAAGTTAGAAACATGTTCAGACATCAAAACTTTTGTACATAAATACAATACTAGTAAATTTGACTATTACTATTTAAGAGTGCTCGATTTACAAGTGTAAAGAGCTAATAATACAAATAGAGTGCTATAGTTTATTTTGTTTAACAACAGCTGTTTCGAAAGACAGATAGTCAATCTCTTCAGGCTTCAACAAAATAAGAATAAGCACGTTTTAGGCAACTATTTATAAATACAAAATAACTATTCATGCGTAAAAAGAAAGTAAATGAAAGTAAAAAGAGAGAGAAAAAAGAGAGAGAGAAAGTAGAAATGCTTTTTGTTAATTATTTTGATTAGATTAAGTTAGCAATTAGAAAAATATATTGTATTGTAATTATAATAATAATAATATCAGAATGTTTGATTATAGTTAAAGGTTTTGGCAAAAGGATTGGCTTTAATTCTTAATATACTTCGAAATAAAACAAAACATTAAAAAGCAACATATTAACTAGTAATGGTTAAACACAATGCATGAATTTAAGTTGAAACGGAATATTTAACATTTAACAAAACAAAATAATAAAAAACAACAAATAAAACTCAAAATTCAAAACCCTAATTTGAACATTTGTTATGCTAGCTAATTGCTTGCTTCCAATTCATCAACAGAAATTTGTTCCTATGTCTGCAACTGCCCATAAGTTCGGATTTTTTGTTGATACAGTTGTTACTTGCTTGTAATATCTTGAGGGCTTTAACCAATAGACTAGTACAGAAGAAGTACTGAAGTGGTATAAAAATTTGGAAAAGAACAAATACAAATTAATGAAATTTGATATTAAAGATTTCTATCCCAGCATAACCAAAGCACTTCTAAATAAAGCAATTGAATTTGCAAGCAACTACGAAACAATCACTGAACAAGATAAATCCATAATAGACAATGCTGCAAAATCTGTTTTAGTAGACAAAGAAGAAATTTGGACAAAACAAAGCATAAGTGAGAAAGATAATGAGCTGTTTGACATAACAATGGGGAGCAGACATGGAGCTGAAATAAGTGAACTAGTTGGACTTTATATACTCCAAGGCCTAAAGCAAACACTACCTGATAAAATAATAGGAATCTATAGAGATGATGGACTAATAGCTTTAGACAAATCAACAAGCAATGTTGAAATAGAAAAAATAAAAAAGAACTACATAAAAATGCTAAATCAATAAAAATAAAAATAATCATCGAAAACCCAGCGTTTCAAATAAACTTCCTGGACCTAAACTTAAATCTAAAAAAACACAGCTTCTTTCCATACAGAAAACCAAACAACAGAATCAATTATGTAAATGCAAATTCTAACCATCCACCAGCAATTATCAAACAAATCCCAAAGATGATAGAAAATAGATTAGCCAAAAATTCAAGCAGCAAAAAACTATTTGACAGTATAAAAAAAGAATATAATGAAGCGTTAAAACTAAATGGATACAGTCATAACATAAATTATACAAAAATAACCAATGAAACAACTGTGAAAAAGAGAAAAAGAAAAAGAAAATGTATATGGTTCAACCCACCGTTTTGCTGTTCAGTGAAAACAAATGTGGGAAACAAATTCTTAAAAATAATAAAGAAGCATTTTAGCAAAGAAAGCAAACTAAATAAATATGTCAACAGCAACTGCATAAAGCTAAGTTACAGCTGTATGCCAAATATCGAAATGACAATCAAAAGCCACAACAAAAAACTGTTGAATAAAGAAAAAATCACAGATGAGACGTGCAATTGCAGGGACAAAAATAAATGCCCCCTGAAAGGTGGCAATTGTAGAACTGAAAACGTCATATATGAAGCTTCAGTAAGCGCAAAAAACGAAACCAAAACATATATTGGAATAACAGCAAACAAATTAAAGAAAAGAATTTCAACGCACAATACAACAATCAATTGCAAACCTGATAACAGAAACTACAATAAATACGTTAATTCAACAGAACTATCAAAACTAATTCACAAATTAAAAAACGAAGGAGAGGATTACAAATTAAATTGGAAGATCCTAGAAAAAGTAAACAAACAACAACCAGGAAAAACAACATGCAAGCTTTGCTTGAAAGAATCCCTCAAGATATTACAAGCAAGTAACAACTGTATCAACAAAAAATCCGAACTTATGGGCAGTTGCAGACATAGGAACAAATTTCTGTTGATGAATTGGAAGCAAGCAATTAGCTAGCATAACAAATGTTCAAATTAGGGTTTTGAATTTTGAGTTTTATTTGTTGTTTTTTATTATTTTGTTTTGTTAAATGTTAAATATTCCGTTTCAACTTAAATTCATGCATTGTGTTTAACCATTACTAGTTAATATGTTGCTTTTTAATGTTTTGTTTTATTTCGAAGTATATTAAGAATTAAAGCCAATCCTTTTGCCAAAACCTTTAACTATAATCAAACATTCTGATATTATTATTATTATAATTACAATACAATATATTTTTCTAATTGCTAACTTAATCTAATCAAAATAATTAACAAAAAGCATTTCTACTTTCTCTCTCTCTTTTTTCTCTCTCTTTTTACTTTCATTTACTTTCTTTTTACGCATGAATAGTTATTTTGTATTTATTAATAGTTGCCTAAAACGTGCTTATTCTTATTTTGTTGAAGCCTGAAGAGATTGACTATCTGTCTTTCGAAACAGCTGTTGTTAAACAAAATAAACTATAGCATTCTATTTGTATTTGTACATAAATACAATATATTTAAATAAACAAATGTATTACTAAAACTGTTTTTTGTTCCTAAAAAATGATTTTTTGGGACTATTTTGTATTTACTTTCTTTAGTATGCAAGCACGATTATCTACATTTTGTTTAATTAACTTACTTCGGTTAATTAAAAACAAACATTATTCTAAAGGGGTCCGATTTTAAAGCAGCTGTGTTTCTCCTAATATTTGCTGAATCATCAATTAATTTTATTTTTTTGAAATATTTATACCTTTAACCCTACCCCACCTTACCCAAACATATTAAATACTAATTAAAACATAACATTTTATAATTTTTTAATGCTGACTCAGCAGATAATGGAGGATTTCCGTGTAATCAACAAAAGGACTCTTTTAAAGACTAAAATGCCGCACTATAATACAGTGTGCGCACTTGATTACTTTGATCGTGAAAAAGTCAAAACTTTCAAACTCGGACTCACTTTTTTTCCGTGTCAAAATTGCATTTTTCGTTCGCGTCGCACGAGGTCGTGAAAGATGCTTTGCCGGCGTATTCTGTTTTGGAACATTAAAATTAAATTTCATTAAAATTCTAAAAGTTTAACATCGAAATTTCAAAACCCTAAACTCACCTAAAGCGCTCAAAGGTGAAGCGGTTGCGGCGAACTCCAAGCTGAGGCAGTCGGCTCCAACAACAATCAGCAAGGTGACGGTGACGCAAAAAGTTCCTTTCATGGTACAATGAATTCTGTACAACTTTAATTTAAAACTCGATTTACGAGCAGACACTAAAAAAAGTTGTCAATGGTTGTAACTTTGGTTTGAGATGAATCTAAAATAACGCTTTGTAAAATGGTCATGCTTTGTCTAATATTGTAAAGTGTTGATTTTAAATAGCAGTAAAACCCGTTTTGAATTTGTCATAACAGTTACTGTCAGTACAAAAGTCTATTTGCTCTAAAAAAATGTAGTCTTAACACTAAAATGTTTCCATTGTAACTTGTTAATAGTAGTTACAACTTATAAAAGCTAGCAAAAAATATATTTTAAAAATTTGTGTTGTTTAACCTGTAAAATTTTGACTTATAGTCATATAATACTATAAAAAACATTATAGATACATAAGCTTATAACTATGAAAGTTATGAGTTAAGTAAACAGAATATGACGTGCTACATTTAACAAGTCTAAGGAAAATATTTTATTAATTAAGTTTTTGATTTAAGTAGATTATTCATAAAAAATTACATTAAACCAATGATTGTAGTTGCTTTAAAAAAATCCAACGAGTAAAATAACAATTTAATAATAATTGTAACAATACAGAAAATTCAAAAACTAATGCTTAATAAAAAAGTATAAAAAAGCTTTCAAACTTTAGACATAGCTGTCAATAACATAAAAAATCTTGGTAAACAAATTTACAATGTAATCTATTTGTTTTACACAAAATTGCTTAATTTAAGCTTATTTGATAATATTCAGATAATGTATCAACAAAAACTACTTGCGCCTATCATATGAACCAATCAAATTCCTATTTCCAAATCTTGTTTTAAGCATTTATTTTCAAACTCGTTTTTAGAAACGTTTCCTTCGCACAATTTTAAAATCTACTACCACTTTTCTAGTCAACTAACTGTTTACTTTTTGCAGCTTTACTACTCATTGCCTACTAACAGCCGAAAATACCCATATAGTTGACTAAAGGGGCGGTATCTTTTATTTTGGGAAACATTTTTATATACATTTAAACTTTATTTAACATTTTACTCGAGAAAAATAGACTTTGATTTTAGCTATATCTTACCTCAGGGTCATTTATTTAAAACCAAGCTTAATTTAGCAAAATAGCAAGCCAGTATTTAATGTTTTATGACTGTCCGAAATTTAACAATCTCCCGCTTATAAGTTGTCCCCAAAACGTTTAAAGCTTATTTCATGTACTTTTGTCTGGCTTTTGTCCTAGATATGACATTGAACTGTGTCCTGGTGCATGACTCTTTTACCGAAAGGTTTTTTCGCACACTAGGTCCTTGGACCAACTTTTTGGGCGCTTTTTTCCGTTCAATAAACAATATTCAATGACATCAAAAAACTTTGAGTCTGTTGGTTTTATCAATAAATGCTTTCATTTTTGTCGAAAAACAAACTTCAACAAAGAACATCTTCTGAAAGTTTTAAATTCTTATATACTTAAATAACTTAATATAATTACAAAATTAAAGCTATAATTCAATATCAACTTAAACTGACCTAAATTTATATATAACCAGCCGCATTTATAGATTTTTTTTCTTTTTTTCCTTGGTTTTTTGAGCGCGGTTTGATACGATCAAAAATATTTTCAAGTTTGCCAAAACCTACAAATTCTAAGAATATTTAGGTGAAATCAGATTTGTTTGCCTACTTTTCAACGTTTCAAAGTACGGATTGTTTCGTAATGGAATGAAAGTATTTTTACGTTTTATTATTGCGTAGCTTAGAAGATGTTTTTGAAAATTTAGATGTAATTATCTATTTCTAAGCTGCCTCTACTTTACGTTTTTTTGGCTTCATCATTTAAAAGTATTCAGGTTTGCTTTTTAGTCCAAAAGTCTTAAAAACGTAGTTTACTATGTACGTACATTCTCTTTAGTGTAATGTTTTGTTATCAAAACAAAACTTTTAATTGATGCATTAAACTTGTAAACATAACTTTTGAGAAGCTACACTACCAAATTTAACTTTTTTTTATTGTTTCGCACACAAACTCAATGAAAATTTATTTTTCTATCTTTTCAAACGGTGCATTTTGCAATATAAAATTGTTTTACTAAATTCAGTATGATGTAAAACTTTACAATTTTACAATTTTAGTTTAAATACTCACCGCATAAACAGGTAGACAAAACTATACCTATCTTACAAAAACTTGGTCTGTTCTACGAACAGATGCTATAATTGTATAACTAAGTTATATAAAATAAGTTACAATATAGTAGTATTAAGTTCAAATAAATGCTGAGTAATAAGCTAATTAACTGATATTGCTTCACATAGCTCATAAAAATCTTTGAAAAAAAATTTATTGACTTTCGATTAGTTTATTTCATTTGATTATAGTTAATAATTAAAGAAGATTGTTAATATAAAAAGATTACTTTCACGATTAACATCAAAATCAACTTTTTAGAAAATTAAATTTTTTTAATAATTTAAAAAAATGCCTTACAACATATGTTTTATAAGTTTTAAAAGTTTTCTTTCATAAATTATGTTATAATTGTAAATTCTTATCAGTTCTTTTTGAATTTGTATAAACCACATCAAAATTTTACTTTATTTCAACTTTTTTCAGAACTTATTTTATTTTTTATAAGTAAAAAAATTGTTTACTAAAATAATTTAGCCGTTAACTTTAGAAATGTATTTTTAAGAATTTAAAGCTTAAAACTGTTTTAATGTATATATCCGCTGTTCGGTATTTAATTTAATAAATATTTTAATAAAAAACAAATTTAGTTTTTATTAAAATGTTTTATATACTAAAAAAATTACACCGGAAACAGATAAGAGATAAAACCACTTTCTAAAAGATTAAAGATTATAATACGAACTAATAACAGAATTTACACGAACCAGAAGCTCACTACTTACCTTTCATGTTAATCAAACTAAATTCGTCATTAAAATAACAATAAAAAGATGGTTCATTATAAAATTGAAACGGGTTATATATTTAACTAAAAGCTTCAAGTTATTATGTTTAAAATAAAAGAAATGAAGATGTTTGAAAAATCTATCTTTTAACAAAATAATTTTTATCGTTTAATTTGAAGTCATTATAAAAAAAAAGCCATAAACTTTAGTTTTAGTGTTTGAGAATAAATATATTTACTTTGAAATATAATTTGATTTTAAAATATTCGAAATATACTTTCAGTTTGACTCAAAGATCAAGTTTAAAAACAATGTAATGTGTTTAGCTCTCGTGTGATGTTATGTAAATAAAAATAAATCACGTAACTTCTTTGAAACAAGACGACTTAAAGACCAAAAAATCTTTTTAAGTTTTATAAAATCGGATATTGGTTTTAGAAAATTTGGAATAAACTGGAATTTTTTTTTTAAAGGTTTAAAGTAAATATTTTATATAAAACAAGCTCGTACTAGTTTTACAGAAAATTTAAAAAATACTTTATCTCACCACGGAACAACAAGCTCTTACTAAATTTTACAACATCTCAGTGGTTTACATGACAACAAGATTAAAGTACATAGGTATTAACTTTAATTAAGTTTCGTGTAAAAGTTGTTTCGAAGTTAAAACTTTGGCTTACTTTTATGGCACATAACCTATTTGGTAACAAGTTAGAACAGCACGACCAATAATTTTATTAGATGTGTTTTAAAACTTACACACACAAGTTGTGAAATTTTTAGTGCTTAAGACATAATTATTACATCACTTACAATGCTTTAAAACACATTTAGTTATACTATTGATTATTTTGTTCTAAATTTGTACGGAATACTGATATGTGCGATTTGTGTGTTATTAATTAGAAAACTTACGTCTCTAACTTTTATTTATATAACTAGAGCTAAATGTATTGAAATGTTTTAAAGGTTGATTATAAGTCAAAAAAAAAGCATATACTTTATTTAAAACATGAAATCTTAAACTTTAAAATTAACATGATAGTATCGTTTTCTAAATTTTTTTGAAACTAAATAAACAATTTTGCTAATATTTCATTCAAAAGTTTACAGAGTTTTTTGGTTTTTTTTTTTTGAATAACACTAATGTGACTATTTGAATCAAGTAACAGCAATTATTCGGTATATTCAATAATTGTGCCAAGTTTGAAATTGATTTTTTTTTTGATTTTACCATTTTTAATTATAACTGTTTTGTATATAATATCAAATATTTTTACTTTTATTAGTTATAAAGTAACAGGGTTTTGAAAGTGTGCAACATGAAAATTAAAAAAAGAATAAATAATTGAAAAAAATGTACATAATACTATAAATAATTAAAACTAAACAACAAAATGTTGGATTGGTAATAATGTTGTTTCTAATTGCGAAATAGTGTGAAGTTTTGAATATTTTTGTAAAAATAACTTTCAAAACTTTATTACATGGTCAAATTAGGTGCATGACAAATCAAATTTAAACAATTCAAATTCCGACAACTCAATTTACTTTTTAAAGGCCACAATTTAAAAATTAATATATATATAAAGTATATTTAAGTCTTGTTAATACTTAAACTTTTTTCTTTAATTTTGAAATATTTTTGAGGTAATTATAAAATGTGTCTTATTACGTAGTAATTTTTATTAATTTTTAAAATACTTTTTAAAACAAAAAAAGTTTTGTAGGTACTATTTAGACCTACATACGTTTTTTAAAAATTTCTTTTTGAAAGCATTTTGAATATTTTTAAGAAGTTTGAATTCTCGGAATTTCAATTGTCATATATTGACAAATCACCCTAAATATAGTTATTTGGTGTTAAATATCAAAGTTATGGCTTTTTTATTCTTCGAAACACTTAGCAAGAAAACAAGATAAGGCTAAAATAAGTACTGAAATAATTATAATTATAATAATAAAGTTTGATTGTTCAACTTGTTTAGCACAACTAGTTTTATTTTATGTGACAACAAAAAGTGTTTAGAACTGATAACTTTAATGTATTTATCTTAAACACAGTCTATTTTGACCGATGAATTCAAAACTATTTGAAGTTATCTAGGTTACGCCTTAAAAAGCTTAAAGTTGTTTAATGTAGGCATTTTCTGGTTTATATCAAGGCGAAACTTCTAATTAAAAACAAGTTACAAGTAATCTCGATGAAAATAATTTGACACTAAAACGTTTTTTAAACGAAACTCAATTACAATTATCACATTAATCTTATATTAATTTAACCGCAGTGACGTGAAAGCAGTGACATAAAGTTGCTAAATATTTGTTTTTATATCAACCTTTTTTCAAACAGCAGTTTTTAACTTTTTCTTTATTTATTTTAACCCTTTATGGAAGTTAATTTTCAAATATACTCCAAATAAAATTTATAGTAAATATATCTGAGGAAAAAAAGCTATTTTGAAACTGAATCTTAATAAAATATTTTTTTTAATATTTTTATACTGTTACGGATAAATTTTACCTAATTCTGAAGTGCATTTTTAGCGGTGCGTAATCGTTAAAGCATCTAATTGAAGTAACAAAAAGTTGTACATCAATAACTAACTAAATAAAAATTTATTAAATGGACAAAATATCCTAAAATGGTAAATATCAAAAATCCAAAAAATTTATATTTGTCAAGCCGGTAAATAATCAAAACTAGATTTATCTGTTTGTAAATTTTGAGTGTTATGAAACGCTATATACAATGCTTTTATGTAAATCAATTAATTATATTAATATTAATATATCAATATTAATTAATGTAATATTGAACACACTTGCTTCACTTTTTAAGTGTTTTTTATTACCATAAATTACAAAGAATTAGTTAATAATTTTTTGTTAGTAAAAAGCTATAAATAGATTTTTAATGCATAAAAATATGATAATTTTTAAAGTTAGATTTACAATAACATTATCTATGATAGTTGTCGTCATCTCAATAGTATAACAGTTTCGTTTGATAAGATTAACGAAATAAAAAACATTACTGATTTCAAAATAGTTTTTGATTTGCTAAACTTAGTTTTAAACTTAAATTGATATCTTTCCATTAGATGAAATAAAACGCACTCTATTTTTTTTGTAAAAGTGTAGTTTGTTTCACTGCTTGTCGTTAAAAACTTACAGTAGAGACTAAACATAAAATTTGAAATAGTTTTTCACTAAAAACAACAAAATTTGAAACTATAAGAGTAATAAATAATCAATGTAAAGCCTTCAATAAATTAATCAAAAACACATTTGAAGGTAAAAAATGATTAATTTAACTAAACAGAGACAGTTTATAACCAAGTTCTTTTTGTTTTCACAAATTCGGTTTTTATACAATATTGAAATAGCTAGTAAGTATTTCTCGCTTGTGCTCTGTCTATTACCAATAAAAGCTACAATATTTTTTTTTAATTTAAATAAAACTATTTTAGTTTTTTAATTTTCCCAAGACCACTTGCCTGTATTAGTTTTTTACCATTCCTTGAGCATATTAAACTATCGTTGTTTGAAAATAAACAACTAATTATGCTTCATTTTTATTCATGATGTAAGTTTAGTAAGATGATTTAGCCCTAATAACATTGCCTCTTAAGTAAATATTATTAATTAGTTGTGTCAAAAAAAAAGTTAAAAAGAATAAAAAATGGTTTAGTGTACTATTATTAGCTACTCATACCGCAACAGACTTCTATAACTCATTTAAAAATAGTAAAAAAGAAACAAATAAGTTGACGTTAATTTGTCAGCTGTATAATTTAATCAAACAAAGTGTGTTTAAAAATATATTGATCTGCGCACTAAAGCCATTACTTACACAACAAATTACTTTTATTTGTTTTATTGCCATGTGAATAGAAGCTAATAGTCTACCAGGTAGTGTATTTATACCGTCTTTGTTCCCAACCACTGACCTATAAACTGTTCTCTTCTCAGACTAGGCAAAAAATAACTAAACACCAAAAATACACATCTAACGTCACCCTCTCTTTTAATAAAACTTTTCTAGTTCAAAAACCTGGCGTTAAAACAAGGAAAATTGTGCATTTTAAGTTTTGTTTAAAGTACTCAATCAAAAACAATAAATATAAAACATTTTCTAATAAATTAAACCAAAACGAAATTGAAAATTAAAAAACTAATTATAAACAAGAAGGAGGTTATCAAAAAATGTTTAAAAATGGTAGTAGTAATATCCTATATTTTAAAAATTAATGGTTAAAACATAGAAAAAACTAAAAGTTTTCGAATATCTTGTTGTTTAGGTTGTATAAACTCAAGAAATTGACATCAAGGTACGTAGAAAAGTATGTACAAAAGCATGCTTAACTAACTTTAAAAACTTAAAGTTTTATATTAATGTTTATAAAACGACAAAAATAAGTGCTCAAAAGGTTTGGTAGGGACCCGGTTTACGAAAAAACTTGTTACAAACAAGTACTAATTAGTAACTCTTTAACCATTTTGACCTCTTTAGAGATCAACTCAAAACATTTAAATAAAAAATAAGATTGAAATTTTAAAAAAAGGTAAAGTGCTTCATACAGAGCCTAAAAATCTAATTTATCATATGGAACATTGCCGGTTTCAAAAAAGTTTTACATTAATTAAATTTATGTAAATCTATCTCAATAGTTTACAAAAAAATATGTATTATTTTAAGTTTTTTTGCTAGGTAATTTTCTTTAAAGAATTATACTTTAAGTAAATTAAAAATTCTTAAATATTGTAACTAGTACATTAAATTTTTATGTTGAAAACGCACAAAAACATAAAATCAAAGCAAAGTTGTTCTTCTCAAGTTTAAAAAATTCCTTTTGTTAAATAGCTTGAGAAAACTAATATTGATCTATAAAAGTTTTTAGAAAACTGTCAAGAAACTACGGGAGGAATTTTTTTTGATTAATTTCTTTGTATGAGTTTTTAGCTTGCATTTTGCGTTGAACTTGATTAATTAACTCCTCATAAAATTAAAACTGTTATGAACTATTTTAGCAGTAAATAGTAGCTAAGATAAAAACTACGTAACAAAACTTGCTGCCTAAAGCGCAAAAACATTGATTTTGAATTAACTTGGGAGGTGATAAAAAGAGCGCAGCCAATAGCAAATGGTTATAACCCTGTTTGTAGGCTGTGCTCAAAAGAATCAAAAGCCGTTATGTATGCGTTAAAAAAGGAAGGTTGTTTAAATAAGAGGAGTAAATTCATATCGTCTTGTCGACATATAAAAAAACTCATCTTAAAATACAATAAATTTTGAAGTATTTTATAGTCACTTAGCTGTTGTTTTTGTTAATTTTAGTTGTTTGAAACTAATTTTCAATTTGATGGTAGATCGGTTTTTGTACTGAATTTTTGTAATGCACAATATCAAGTCATACTGTTTTTTGTTTTCTTGTATAACTTTTGCATCTGTATTTAGTAAAGTGCTTTTTATTTTAAATTTACCTGGCTGATGATTAAGGCGTCTAGTATTATGAAAAATATGTACCAGTATTTTTAAAATCTTACTAATCTTAAAGTATATATATAAAAGTTTATTTCAAGATGTAAAACTCAAACTCGAGTTTCGTGCCTATGCACTCATCAGTTTCAAAACAAGTTTAAAACAAAGCACAAAACAAAACACACAAATGAAAGTTAACAAATTTAGCACAAATAGATTATGACGTAATTTTGAAACTATCAAAAATCATGCAAAACGGCTTGTGCAATAATTAATTTACCAATCGACAATAAACTGGCAAAAATTCATAAAACTTCAGTGAGTAAATATATATTACGACAGATAATTGAAAGAGATAAAGATAAAATTAAGGTACAAATTGTATTTTACATTATATTAAGATGAAATTAAAACTTGTTAAACTTTAAAAGCGTTTTTTTTTATATGTCTACAAGACGATACAAACTCGCTTCTTTTGTTTAGGTATCTGTTGTCTTTCAGTGCATATACAACGGCTGATGCTTCTTTGAGACACAGCCTACATATTGGGCTATTGCCGTCGGCTATAGGCTGTGCTCTTTTTATAACTTCCCAGGATATTTCAAAGTCAATGCCGCTGCGCTTTAAGCCACAAACATACTTCGAAAGTTCAGTGTCATTTTCATATATGCCGCCTTTAATAGATTTTTTATGATTGGCATACCTTAATCTAAACTGAGTCGAGCACAAGCCGACATAGAACCTCGTCTCAACGCCAGAGTTAGCTGTGGCCTTGTAAACGATGTTTTCTAAACGGCAATTGCCCCCTTTCAAATTATATTTACAACTACCAGCGCAGCCACATTGACTTCGAATTCCTGAGTTTTGATTTAAAACTTTTTGGTTGTTTGCCTTAATGATATTCTCCGAATTTGCCGTACACGAATAACTTATTCGCATATTATAATTGTTGAAAATTTTATAAGCGGATTTTGTTTATTGAAGTGTTTTTTGACTAGATTTATAAATTTTCTTCCAATATTAGTTTTTACCGAGTTGCTAAAAGAAGAGTTGTACCAGATTACATTTTTTTTTTTTTTATGTTTTTGATTATTTTTTGGTTGTTGCTCAGGTTTTTCAAATTTAAGTTTATTATCGTATCCGCATTTTTTCATAATTTTTACATATTCATCTTTTGTCTTTAGAAAGTTTTCTTCTTTACTTGATCGTTTGTTAAAATTACGTCATAATCTATTTATGCTAAATTTTTTTAACTTTCATTTGTGTGTTTTGATTTGTGCTTTATTTTAAACTTGTTTTGAAGCTGATGAGTGCATAGGCACGAAACTCGAGTCCTTTGAGTTTTACATCTTGAAATAAACTTTTTTATTAATAAAGCCCTTAAGGTGGGCTCAGTGTGAAAGATTTAATCTATCAAGTTAAATAACTTAACTCAATTCTATATACATATATATAAAAGTAAGATGTTTTTATAGTTTTAAACTTTCACATATATGTCATAGCTTTTAATAAATATAGGTTAAGCTTTTGTATTTGTAATAACTTACTGTTGGTTTATTGTAAATTAAATGTTGCTGAGTAATCTACGTTGCAGTTCCAGTTATAAAGTCTTATTTTGGTAAAATAAAAATAAAGTATATAAAAACTTCAATTTCAGCAAATTTAATTTTTTTAAATTATAGTATCATTGTTATTTTTATTATTAGATATAATGTTACATGTATTTATATCTTCCATAAAGATCCAAACAGTTAAAGCAAATGTTTTTGAATGCAAATAGTTTATAAGATTGATGACGTTTAACTGCCCATAAAATATGAACATCTATACAGAGTCATAATTAATTTATGTTTGAAATTGTTTATTTAATAGTTGTTCCTGTTTGTTTAACAAAACGTCGTCAGGCTAACAAAGTATTTTCCTTCATTAATTATTCTTGTTGTACGCAACTTAACTTCAAAGTTTTTCTTCAATAATTAATGAATGAAAATACTTTGTTAGCCTGACGATCGTAAAGTTGTAGATATTTTCATATATTTTATTTTATGATTAGCATTTAAAATCATATTAATTTACAGTTATCGTAATTTTTGACTTTAACCTTTTTGATTAAGTAAAAAAAAATGTCGTTGTTGGTTTGAATGAAAAATAATTTAAAATCTAGTTTATAAATAAATGTTTTTAAACATTTTAAACTAAAATGTATGCACGAAACTACCAACTATCTTTGAAAAATTATCTTTAATTTAAATTTTACATTTGGTCTTATTAAATATAAAAAATAATCTTTCACATTAATTTTCAACACAAATGTATTAAGAAAAGAAATATTTTTTAACATTGTTCAACACTTTATAAAATATAATTTCTAAAACAAGTTAAATTATATGCTGTCAAACTCAGCTACCTACTACAGTGCTTAAATATTTAACATAGTTGATTCCTTCGAAGCGTAATTTAAAATGACTGTGTTAAAATGTATCATGTTATTTGTCCATTTTTAATTGTTCAACGTAAAACATATTTTTAACTTATGTTTAATACAAAAGTAGAGCATACTTTTTAGCATAATAACAAAGAAAAATGACAGTGGAAAAAAAACAGTAACTGTATTAGATTTAAAACAAACAGTTATTACAAAACAGTCAAGATTAAGCTTTGTTTTTGGTCCTAATTTAAAATTTAATTGAGTTTGATCTTAATAAAATTAATAGACTATTTTTTGACACTTAATAAGTTTTATACTTTCCTACTCAACAAATAAGGATTTTAAAGTAATTATTAATCATTAAGTATTTTTAAAAAAATTTAGATGGCCAGTTACAGTTTGATTTGCTTAAACTTGTTGATGGCTTGTTGTTCTGGGGAAAAGCGAATAATAAATGTATAAATGATATCAATGTTCTCATAAACAGAGCACATAGATCCATACATTATAAGAAATATGTTGATAGTGTAAGAAATTAAAAAATCAGAATAAAATATTAGATGTTGAAAGTCTGTATCTATATGAATTAGGCCTGTTTAGATTTAAGTTTAACAGTAATTTTTTACCAGATAACTTTAATAACTACTATAAAAGTGTAAAAAATCTCCATAATCTCATACGATGTCTTCAGAAACATTTTTTTTCCTGCCTAGATTCAACAGCAAAATAGGTCATAAATCGCTATCCTACCAAGGAAGTAAGTTGTGGATTAAGCTACCAATATGTTTAAAAAGTATAAGTCATTTTGGAAAGTTCCAGGATGAACTTAAAAGTTATTTATTAAAAAAAAATTAAGAAAGTCATTAATGATCATTGCTACTCGTCTTTTTACTCTTGTTTAAGAAGTTAATAGTATTTGTTCTTTAATAACCAACTTTTTTAATTAATTATTTTTTTGTTTTTTTTTGTTCAAAAGTTAATTCATTGGTTACGATAACAGCAATTTAGTCTAGATTGCAGCATTTTCTATCTGGTTATTTTTTAGATTAGTTTTTACGATTACAATTTTGAATTAAGTTCAGAATATTTACAAATTTTTATTTTTTTTTAGCATACCAATGTAAAAAAAATTATAGATGTATATACTTTAACAGAAAATTAAGTATTGAAATAGTAAGCTGAAATAACTGCTTCAAGCAAACTTAATTCGTTTTTCTGACGAAATCAAAAAAAATGTCTTTTCTTTTTGTTTACAAATATAGTTGCCTTCTATTATTATAATTTTAGACTTTGACTAGTATTCAAAATATAAAAAATGTATATTTTAAAATAAAAAGAAATTTGTTGTTATTAATTTCTTTTATTTTATTAAAAGCATTAATTTTCATTCATAAAAGTTAAGTTCAGTTATGGTAGAATTCTTTTCTGTGAAACTATTAAAAAGTTATACAATAGTTTATTTATCTATTCATATATAAAACTATCTTTACTGTTTAAGTAAAATTATTAAATAAAATAAAGATTACACTATTAGCACAAAATACTTATAAAAATAAACGTAAAAATATTTCAGCGTAACACATTTTTATTTTCTCAAAGAGGTTTTTCCTATCATTCAAGTATTCACATACTTGCTATTAGTATTTTTCATCTCATTTTAAAAGTTAATTTAAAGTTATGTCTATTCTTTTAGTTCTTATGTTACTAAACAAGTTTAAGGACATTTTTAAGCATAAATTCAATTAAATTTCGTTTAGTTTTATTTTCTTTCATTTTGTTTAATTGATTGTTTTATAACTAAAGATTTATATATTTAAATGATTAAAAATTATGTGTAATAGCTCGTAAGAAATTTCATAATCATGTGATGTACGACTCAATAACTGAAAAGTTCCTTTGTACACCAGGTCCAAACTTTTTAAGCGTCTGTACAAAATTGTCTGTACAAAAATTAAGAAAACACTCATGGGGTTTATCGTTCAATAAACCATATGAGTGTTTTCTTGATTTTTGTACAGACAATTCGTTAACCCAAGTAATTGAAAATCCAACCCATAAGAATGGTAACATTCTCGATCTCATATTATGCATTAATTTTGGTCTAGATAGAATCATATCACACTCAACTTATTTTCCATTAACAAACACTTGTGACCATAACTTGCTTTCACTTAAAATTAAATTGAAAATAAGATATTACCTATTGCTAAAGAAGTCTCATATGACTATAAAAAAGCAGATTTTGAAAGCATCAATGATTTCCTGTCAAAAATTAATTGGACCTCTTTATTTAAAAATTCAGAAAATCTCCAGTATTTTTACGATCAATTCATTAGCTTAATCCATATCTCAATCAAACGTTTTGTTCCAATTTATTCTAAAAATAACAAAAGTAAAAAATATCCATCTCATATTAAAAAGTTATTAAAAGAAAAAGCGAATCTATACAAAAAAAGTAAGACAAATAAATCACTTTTGATAAAATACAAAAACAAGTCTAAAGAATATCAATTAGCTGTTAAAAAATACAACTTTGAATATGAAAACAAATTCTGCAAAAACCCAAATTTGAAAAAGTTTTATAGCTACGTGAAATCTAAACTTAAGTTAAATAATTCCATACATCTCTTATATGATAATGATAAAAACAAAACAGTAACCTCAGATTTTGAAATAGCAACACTTTTTAATATAAATTTTCAAAAAGTTTTTAAAAAAGACGAGAGTTACCAATCTTTTAAGCTACCCCAAAAGAATTGTAGTAAAATGCAAAATTTTTTCATAACCTATGAAGACATTATAAGTTCAATTAACCACTTAAAAGATAAAATCATAAGAACGCCAGAAAAAATTCCACCCTATTATATCAAGCATGTTATCCAATCAATAATTTTTCCACTTTCATTAATATTTAATTGCTCTCTAGAACTATCTGATGTTCCTAAACAATGGAAAACATCTTTTATTATTCCTGTGCACAAGAAAGGTAATATACACGATGCGTTAAATTACAGACCAATATCTCTAACAAGTGGCTTTTCAAGAATTTATGAACATATTGTATCTGTAAAAATTCTCAATCACCTCTTTGATAACAAATTATTAAGTAACAAACAGTTTGGTTTTGTTCCAAACCGCTCATCAACCATTCAACTGTTAACATGCTTACATTATTGGTTAGTTCCTTATCTCAAAAATGAATTTACTAAAGTAGTTTATACGGATATTCAAAAAGCCTTTGATTCAGTATCACACAAAAGATTATTAAAAATTTTAAATCAGTATGGGCTACATGAAAGCCTAATTAATTGGTTTGATAATTTTTTAAATAATAGATCACAAAGAGTACTCATCAATAATACGCTTTCTGACTCTTTAACAATCTACAGTGGAGTACCACAAGGTGGTGTAGTTGGTCCCCTTCTCTTTTTAATTTATATTAATGATATTTGTTCAAACATTGATATCAAAAGTGAGATAAGCTTATTTGCAGATGATGCCAAAATCTTTAGTCAGTCAAATACTTCATTACAACTATCTTTAGATAACATTTACATATGGTTAAAAACAAGAAAACTAAACTTAAATCCTAGCAAATGTAAAATTCTAACCATTAACAAAAAAAATCTTCTCCAACTAACCTCTTAATCAATAACATCAAGTTACCTGAAATTAAAGTTTTTAAAGATTTGGAAATTTATGTTTCTAAAGATTTGAAATGGAATGAACATATCAACTATTTATATAAGATTGCAAAAACTACATGTTATCAAATATTAAAAAGTTTTAAAACTAATTCTGCTTCAATTCTGACAAAACTATTTAAAACGTACGTTCGCCCTAAACTTGAGTTTAGTACACAAGTTTGGTCACCCCATTTAAAAAAGGATATTAACAAAATTGAATCTGTGCAAAGGAGTTTTACCCGTCATATTTGTAGTCGTTGCAACATATCTTACACGTCATATAATGATAGAATGTTTAAGTTTGGCTTGAAATCACTGGAATATAGAAGATGGGAATTTGATTTATTAACTCTTTACAAAATTATCAATGGCAAATATAAAAGTTTTTTTAACCAGTTTTTTAATTTTTCCCAAAATAAATATCAACTAAGAGGAAATAATTTGAAAATAAAATGTAAATATGATTTTCAAAACAGTCAGTGGCAAGGCGCATTTTTTCACAGAGCAAAAGCTATGTGGAACAGACTACCTCAGGATATAGTATCTTGTGAGAGGGTAGAACAATTTCGTTTAAAGTTAAAAAGATTTGATTTAAATACAATAAATACCAGTAAAATTTACTAATTTTCCACTATAAACAAAAGAAAAAATATTCGTTTCCCTAAGCCTCCTCCCTACAAACTATTAGTTTACTTATTTATTTTGTAGTTATGAATTTTGTTTTATAAGCGATGATTTTAGACAAACTTCTTTACTGTGTGTACTAAGTAATATATATGTTTGAATTTTATGGATAGAATTTTTTAATTTAGTTCATTTGTTTATCATATTGTGTTTAACTTTGTGTTTTCATTTAAATTATGTTTGTATATATATATACATAATTTATCTTAAAGTTTTGAATATAAGTTTATTTTATTTTTCTCTTTTTGTGTGTCCTGTTTAAGTGGCTCAGGTTTTGATGCCTGAGTCCAACATTGCACAATAAACAATATAATAATAATAATAATAATAATATATATCTATGTTTTTGTAGGTTGGTAAAGGAACAAGAGTTTAGAATTTAAACTTTGGGTAAAACGGATTAAGGATTGGAGGTTAAAGATTAATTATGCACTGCTGTATTGATTGTATTTCTAATTTGCAAAACAAAAACTTAAAACGTACTTCTGCAACAGACGACTTTATCTATTTCGATAAAAAACTAATTTCGAGTTTAAGAGTTTTTTTTTCAAATTTTACATACGAAATCAAAAAAAAGACTAAGATTAAATAGATATATAAACTTTTATTCAAAAAAAAAAAAAAAAATTTTTGTCTATTTTTACCGAGCTCAACTTTATAGTTTCAGAAAAATATCAAAAAAATGAATTTTAGTAAAGTTAAAAGACCTGTGTTTTAAAGTCTTTTACTTAACCTCGAAACAATATTTTCTTTAAAAATGAGAAAAATATTACATCAGTTTAACAAAATAATTAGTATTTGTATGTACTAATATATGTTTTAAAAAGAAACTATTTTTGTTTTATTTATTAAAGCTTAATGTATACAGTCATACTACACAATAAAACAATGTAAAAAGTCAACATTTGTAGCAAACTTTCCAAAATGAGTTATTCATAACTACTTTTTACTCGTTCTGGTATTTTCTCCTAAAACTATTTCAATAATTTAAATGGAGACATTTAAGATCTAGTTTCTTCAAAACTTCTTTCTTTTTTGGCATTAAAAATAAATTTATTATGAAATGTAAAATAATATCAGTTTGTAAAACTATACTACTTTTAACCGCTAGATTTACCACATTCTTAACTTATGGCATAAATATTTTCTTACTTTTGCAACTAAACTTTAGTTGCAGTTTTTTTTCTGGTTTAGTCCCTTTTCCGGGAACCTTTTTTTTCAAATTGGTTAACAACATAAACTAAAGTATAAAATGGTGTAGGTGTAGTATATAAAGCATTGCTGCATACCAATTTTAATGTTTGCTTATTTAGTTAAACATTAACGAATTGTTTGCACATCTTCACACATTTGATGGCTCAACTGAATGTCATGACAACTGCTGCAACTCTGCTGAAAGCTGCATCTTTTACCAACCAGTTCAGAAGATTGTTAAGTAGCACAATGGAGAGTTTTAGCAACAAGTACTTTGTAGACGGAAAGTTTGTTGAGCTAAAGTCAACATTTCCTGTTTACAATCCCTACAATGGTCAGTTGGTTGGAAATGCTGCTGATTGTGATAAGAGTCATGCTGAAGAAGCCGTCAAGGCAGCAACAAAAGCATTTACTTCATGGAAAAACACTACTGCAAAAGTAAGGCTTTGGTAAAAAAATAATATTAATGTTTAATACTAGAACAGTATTTGTTAGCTGTTAAACTAGAGTTTTCGTCCTAAGTTACTACCAAAGTGTGTTTTTTGCTAAAATTTATGATTAAATTACAATTAAATACTTTTTAACAGATTTTTTTTAAAGCATTGCAATACATAAACTATTGCATTAAAAAATTTGACACACTTTTTGTTTAAACTACTTTTTTAACACCATAAAAGGCTGTGTAAAATTTAATACAAAAAAGTATTCCTTTAAAAAAACTAAAGTTAGTTTTATAAACTTATCATAAGTTAAATGTACAAGGTTTAAAATGTTGTGTGCTCTAAACTCTTAAACATTACAGTAAAGTAAAAGTGAATTGAACTAAATGTAATGATATCAAATTTCTACCAAAAAACCTAATTTTATTTAACATTTTTTTTTGGATATCTGTTTTGATTTTATAATTTTCAACTTAAAAATTTTTCCAAAACTATATTCAGGACCACTGTGCCATTAGGTCACACAGTTTTAAAGTTACTCCTAGTTTTTGACACAATAGTCTTAATTTAGCGTAAAATAGAGTTGCACACGTTCAGGATACTCAGAGAAAGTCAGGATATTTTATTTTTTCTTAAAGTCAGGATGACTTTGGGCAGTTTATAAAAATTTCTAGAAAATTTTAAAATAATTTTAAAATGTTAGGGCAGATTTTTTTCTAGATATAGTAGTTTAAGATTTAGATTGTATCAAATTTTTTTTATTCTAAATATCCAATTTTGTTAAAGAACATAATTTTTATTGATTGAATATATTTTTAGCTTTGGAGCTAGCTCTTCACTATTCTCAGAAATAACAATGTAAATCTATTAAGTCTGAAATTAATTTTTACCATGATTTGAGTTTATTCATGCAAATGAGTATTTTATGTAGTAAGATTAAAGTTAGTCAATTAAGATGTAAAAAAAAGTCAAACTGTTTTCTATTATATATGAAGTTAACTTACATAGTTTCATAAAATTATTCAAAAATTTTTATTTTCAATTTTAATTAATTTAGATTTTTGAAAAATCTTTGAAAACAGTATTTCTCATAATTTTAGTAAACATCTATTGCAGAACATACAAATACAATCTTCCTTTTTACTATTAAGAAGAAAAATGAAAATGAGGTATAAGTAATTTTAGCCAGGGGAAGTTTTTTTTTTAATGTTTCAAAAATAAGCTTTTCAAAAATCAGGGCAGCTTAAGGTCACTCAGGGCAGTTTTTTGACTCAAAAAGTTGCAACCCTGATAGATATGAAAAGTCTTTCAAATTGACTTTTAGAACTTTAAGATACTAAACATATGTTCAAGTTAGTTAAGTATTAAAAGTACTTAATGATTATAAGTTGGAAGTATGATTTTATAAATTATATTATGTATAATAAAAAATAGTTTTAGTTTTTTCTAAGTTTTATCATTAAAAAGTTAGTACAACTCGATAGTTGAACAATAACTAATTAAAAAATCAACAGCAAAGACATGGTGTACTCAAAAACTGGCACAGATTAATGATGGAAAATCAAAAATACTTAGCAGAAGCTATAACTGCTGAAAATGTAAGCTTTTAATTTGTTGTATAAATTATTGCTAAAAATGTTAAATGAAAAGTAAGACACTGCATTAGATATTTCTTTGTTTTCATAGCTGTAGAACTGTTGGTTTACATTTGAAAAAAATTATAAGGAATTATTTTATATTTCAAAGTCTGTTAATGAAAGTGAAATTATTATTTTTTTGTATAATGTTTTCTACAAAGCAGTTTCATATTGTTTAATTTGATATACTAATGTTATACTTTTACAACACTTGTTTAAAATACATAAGTTTATTTAAAACTATGTGAAACGTTTTTTATACAATATATAAAAATTTTACTACAATTATTTATTTAAATATAAAGTCAATAAATAATTTAAAATTAGCTGTGTAAACAGATTATTTTTAGTTCAAGCTGGTCACAAAAAGTTGTTAACATTTTTGCATAGTCTTCTTGACATGTTAAAGTAGTCAAATTTCAAGCAATAAAAATGTAAATGTAATAAAGTATGTACTTTTTAATAAATATAAAATAGTTTTTAAACAAAATAAAGTTTTCAAATATTACAAGGCTACTTATGACAACTCAGGCTAGTTTGAACTTTATTTTGAAAAACTAAGGCTTTTAACTCAGAGTTTTTTTTTGAAATTCTTTGTCTTTTTCAGACTTTAATTTCTTTTCATAAAATTTGTGTTTTTATAAAATTACTTGGTTATTATTTAGGTATTTAAGCTTGACTCAAATCATTTTTTTTTAGTTTTTTGCTCATATATATTTTTTTTAAATAACATAAACTGAGGTAGAAACAGGCTTGTTTGATTTTGCTCTAGTTTTTTTTTTAAATTTTGCCTAAAATTATAGCAACCCTTATTTTAGAGTAGTAAACAAATTTTTCCTATTTTTAATCGATAAAGTTTGAAAAGTTTTAAGAAGTTCTAAAACTTCAAATTTTTTCTTTACTATGAACAATTTTATTAAACCTCTTAAAAATGTTGCTTAAAGTAGTAACATGTTTATCCTAATTTTAAATATTTTTATAAGCAAAACTAAATGTTAAATTATTTTTGACTATTTAACTTTAGTACTAAGTATTATTTAATTATTTTTGTATGTTAAAATAAAATATTATACTAGTTGAAGACTAAAAAAAAACTTTTTATATATACATTCTATAATTTAATTTATGTTTCATATCCAAAAAATTCTTTTAATTGAAGCTTATCTTTGTTTTTCAAAGGTTTCTTTAGTTGTAATTTTATAAAGAAAAAAAAACATTTACATACTATATATGCAGAACCTATTGTTTCACAACAAATTAAGGAAAATAAATAATTTTATGTTTAAATGTTCAGTTTTAGATATGTTATATAAGAAGTATTATTTTAATTATATAAATTTCAGCAAAACATAATTTTAGTGTATTTTTCCTTAAAATCTGATGCTCGAACATGATGTTAAAGCTGTCAAAAATTAACGTAATGTATTTTAATATACTCAAAGATAAGTATTTAATTTACTAAAATTAAAATATAAATTTTTCACTATAATTTTTATATATTATATTAATTTTTATAGTATATTGACAAAGTATTACTATTAAAATTCATGTTTTTTAAAAGCTTTCAATTTTACGTTTTAACAGCTTTAAAGTTCTTTAAATTTAGTTTTGTTGAGTTTGTTTTTAATGCCTAAACAACCATATTTTAAACATCTGTGTCAATTTGAGATTTAATTTTTTAGTTATAAGTTATAAATGTAACTAAGAAAATCATTTGAAATTCTTTTAATTGTGTTAAACTTTATTACGAAAACTAATTAGTTTAAAAAAAAATACAACTTAGATTAATTAATTACTTACTGTTGTTTACTCAAGGTCACAAGTGGTACAAATTGAAAGTTAGAGTTATTTAAACATAAGTTGTAGATATTTTGCTTGTGTAAAGATTTTAAATGAATGTTGTTATAATTTACGCTAACTCTTTTAGAATTTGAGTTTAAAAACAATTAAAGTGTTAATTAAATATGTTTAGTTTTTGGTTTGAATAAATTTAAGGCCATAAGGGAGGGGGGGTTGTTAAGCCATATTTTTTGCAAGTTGATCTTATTTTATAGAAATTTTTCTAAGCTTGAAGATGCTTTTTGTAGTTTTAGAAAATTCGAATTATTTTTTGAGATATGAGTAGTCAAAGTTGGGCCGCATAATAGGTTCTATGGGAAGGGAAAGCTAAAACATTAAAAAAAGACTATTTAGTTTAAAATCTATCTCCTCCTACATTTTTCAAACAATCTTCTTCAAACTTTCACAGTCTAATCTTTATACAATAACAAAAAAACGTTACTTGTGAGTTTAGAATAAATTAAGTAAAAATATATTTAATCAAAAAAAACTTTTTTTTTGTCATAAAATTTTTATATTTTTAAATTATCAAAATTCATAAGTAACGCTTTTTCTTATAATGTAAGTAACATCTCCTGAAAATTTGAAGAAGATTACTTGAAAAATGAAGGAGGAGATAGATTTTAGTTTGCAAAAAATAAAATATCTCAAAAGTTAAATGATTTTTTTGAATTCTATAAAAACTGGTTTGTAGTTTGTAATTGAAGCTTTCATATAAAAGCCAAAGTTAATTTTTGTAAATGAAAGTGTTTTACCCCCCCCTCACTATGGCCTTAAGAAATGTTATAAGCTTTTTGTATTTTAAATATGTCTTGAAAAACGCTTACCATTAAAACAATATTGAAACTTTTCTTTATGCAAAAACTTTCATGTGTAAAACTTACATATATTTTATTTATTCTTAAGATTGTCATAAAAATACTTAATTCAATTTGATCTACTCATACAGTTTGATTTTCTCATCATAAGTATTAAGTTTTCTTGTTTTAACAAACTAAGACTGTGACGTTCTGTTCAGTAAGTTTGATAATGGAGATTAAAAAAGTATATAAACTTAACAGAAATTTTTAATTCAAACTTAGATTTTTTTCAAATTTTTTAGTTTTTCCTAGTTTATAACAAATTTTTGAAATTAAGCTATGATTGTAACTTTTAGTTTTAATTAATTATGTCTTTTCAATATACTGTAAATTAAATTTAAAGGATAAAAACCTAAATAATGAACAATAGTTTTAATCCTTATGTATCACTGTGGACTATAATCTGAAGAAAAACTCCCTGTGTTTAAATACTTTGTTAATAACGAAAAAACAGAAACGATTGAAAGTATAAATAACATTTATAACAATAAAATGAGCTACAGTTTAATTATTCTACATAATCAGTTTTGAACTGGAAATCTGAATTTGTATATGCATTTTTGGAATCTTTTGAAAGTTATATTTTCAAGTAGCTCTAGATTTCACCAAAAAAAATCTTTAATAACTTCTTTGAATTAATTAATTATTTGAAATATTTAAGAACTTAAGTTATGAGAATTAATATAACGTCACTTCAACATGTTTTAGCTTCATGTTAATGACTGATTATTTTAAACTTAAAAAAAATTTTTGAAAAGAGTTAATGGTTAGAATTTATAATGTTATTTTCCAATTAAAAAAAAACAATTAAGTTTTTAACTCTAAAAAAAGTAAATATTTAAACTGATAAGCTTGTTGAGAAAAATACTGTTTATGTTTCTGATAAAAATAAATTACAACTAAAAGTAAGGTAGACTTAAAAAGAACTTGAAATATTTTTATATTCTAATTAATTTTAAGTTCTTAGTAATTATAAAATAGTTTTGTATAAAAATAACATTATATATATAATTTTTTTTTATATAATTTTTTGAATTTAAACTTAAGTTTAAGTTGAGCATTTAAGATAGAGTTTTGATTAATGGTCATTATAGCTTTTTAAATTGAAGTATTACAATAGCGTATAATTTTTACAGTTTCATAATAAGGTATTAGTAATTCTTATCATTCTTGTTTTATTACGCTTAAAAATTAATTAAAAAAATTTTAATACATTTTTTAGATAGTGTTATTTCAGAAAAAAATTTCTTCAAAACTACTTTATATTTTATTACTCCAAAGCATTCAAAACAAGTTAAAACACCGAAATACTTAGAATTAAATTGAAATATGCTTATAATTTGAACATAGTTTCTAATTCTAAACAAAGACATTAGGATTTAGAAAAAACTTTTTAAATTGCTGTTACTTTAAATCTGTTTACTTAATTCTCGTAAAAATATTTAGTTTTGAAAAATTTGTTAATGAAATATAAGATTTTTTATTCAATTTAGCGTTACAAATGTTTATAAAAGCCGGTTTTTTTTTCTACTTATAGTTTGCAGTCTGTTATTATATACATTATTTTTAAATATTATTTTGTCAGTTATAAAACAACTCTTGATCAATAGAAAGCGCCCCGTTTTACCACTAGCATAAACTTTGCTTATTTTAAGCTTTTAAAAAGATACTTGAGTAAAGTTAAATGTTTACAGCATGGTAGTTTGAAAAATAACATTAAATAACAGGGAAAAGTAATATCAGAGGCGATGGGCGAAGTTGCATACGCCGCCTCATTCGTGGAGTGGCTCGCGGAGGAGTGCAGGAGGTCTTACGGGATGACGATACCGACCAATCACAATGGTAAGAGGTTCGTCACCATCAAGCAGCCAATAGGAGTCTCTGCAATGATCACTCCAGTGAGTTGATTGGTTAAGATTTCATCTGCTATTTTTATACTTTAAGTTGCTCGCTTTGCTAAAACTAAGCTGCTTGACAAGTTTTGGAATCTATTTTTAGTAGATTCTATTTTTATTTACAGGGTTGCTAAAAAACCCAGAATCCTGGAAAAACCTGAATATTGAGAAATTTTGAAAATAAAACTTTAATTTCTAAGAACAACCACTAAAAAACCTGAAAAAGTTTGGAAAAAAAGTTTACATAAATTAATGAAATATCGATTTGATCCAAAAAATCAATCACTTTAAAAAAATCATTAAAACAATTTTAAAAAACATTTAAAGTAGCTATACAGTATCTTTTCAATACATTTATACTATTTAAGACAGCTTTTTATCTTAAATTTGATTGTACTAAAAAATGGACCAAAAAACTTGTCATTTAAAAACCTGAGAGAAATTAAGAAAACCTGGAATTTGTATTTTTAACCTTTGGTAAAGCTGTATTAGGTATTCTTTAAGTTACTGTAATAAAGTTTTACTCGATAATTTTAAAGTAAAGTGTAATAAAGTTAATTGAAATATTTAACATGGGTTCAAGGAGATAAGTACAAACATTATGTTTTAAAGAATTCCATTGTAAAACAGTATTTCACTCTATAGGTCTTCAATTTAAATTAATTTCTTGTTAAATAGAATTGCTTTGTCTGAATAAATCGTAAATTATAACTTAAGTTTTTAGTAAGCAGTTAAAATAAAGTTCATGATTTTTTTTTCTATAATATATAGTCAGAATATTTATTTTTTATTTTTTTATACACTTTCAACTGACTTAAATACGACTTAAGTTTGAATAAATTGGCAGCAAAAATAGCTGAAGTGCTTTATATATATATATATTCAAGTTTAAGTTGTATCAAATATTTTAGATTTCATTTTATATAATTGTAGTTTAAAGCAGTTTAAAACTAGTACTAGCGATACTTAACATGAAAGTTTAATTAAAACACTTAATTTTGATTAATTAAAAAAACTTACCACGAAAATAAAATTATACTTATTTGTTAGACCTTTTTTTTAAATATTAACTACTTTTTGACTTGTGGCCTTTTATGAAATAATTTGAATTGTCGTGTAACCCTGATAATCTCTTTTAGCAGTGAAACACTGTCGTATCATTTAGATTATTGAAAATTATATTTAGATACTGAAAATTATTAGCATTTTAACATATTGTTTAAATTTTTGATTAACGTATAAAATTTACAATTAATAATTTTAAAAAATTATTTCATTCTGAAAACAGTGGAACTTTCCTATTGCCATGGTAACGAGAAAAGCGGGTGCCGCCATAGCAGCCGGATGCCCAGTGGTCCTGAAACCATCTGAAGAGACCCCTTTTACATCACTGGCCCTTGCTAAGGTATTCTGCATAATTTGATGCTGGTTTTTTAAATTATTGTACCTACATTTTGATACTACTACATGCTGATGCTGTGTATTATTAGCTCTCTAGTTATAAGTAAGAGTTTAATAAATTAAGTTAGTACTAATTTGTAAATTATAAAATCTTTCAAAACTACTTAAATTCTGGTGAACTTTTTGTGTTTTTGTAATTCTTAAATTATAAATTTTTTCCTCGATTGCATTTGGTATGAGCTATTTTTATGTTCATTAAAAAAATAGAACATTAAGTATTAATATACTGCTTGTTTAAATGTTTTTATATAATCTTAAAAATAGTATGCTTAATTCAATTGGTTTTTTTTTAAATTAACAACTTATAAATAATTTGTTACAATCGAGAATATTTACTAAAAAATATTATAAACTCGATTTCAAACAGTAAAATTTTGCAAAGTAAATGTGAACTAGATCGATAAATTTTCAGTTCGTTTTCTAAATTTTGTTTAAACCAAACTTGAAGTAAATTTTAAAAACTGCATGTATTTTTTTTACAGGAACATAAATACGATTTACACTTTGTTTATTTGTACAAAGTACAACAAATAGTTTTACAAAGAGTCTATTGATAAAACTTTAATTTGAACATCCGTTAACTAAAGCATTATTTAACTGAAAAATAAAATAAAACCAGCGTTAATTAGATAAACTTTGTGTATAATTTAACAATATTTTGTATATTAATTTTTAAGGTTTTTTAAGAGACGTTTAATAATGTTCTAGGGAAACAAGATGTATAACTTTTTCGTTGATGTCTTGTGAACTTTTTGATAGTATGGTCGATGTTGATTTATAAAATACGTTTTGTTTATTTTATTTTAGGTATAATAATAGTTTGAAACATTAAAAAATGTATTTTAAACTAAGAGCTGATAAACATTCAATTTGCTAAAAGTTTAATACAAAAATAAGACTGAAATAAAAGAAATACCTTTCAAGATTTAAATTTTGAAATTATTATAATCATTTCTAAGAGGTTTCCAATAATGATAAAATTTATAAACATATTTAATTTTTTTTTTTCAAATAATAAAAAATTATATAATCTTTTTGTTTATTAGTTATTTGTATGTAACTGTTCTTTTAATAAATGCAAGTTACTTACTTTTTTGTTTAAATCAGTTTCTAGTACAATAAGACATAAAAGAAAAATATACTTTTATAATTCTTTTAACAAGAAAATAAAGTATTAAGTTGTTTTTTTGTTTCTGTCTAAGATCGTAAAACTTGTATGCGTTAAACATTTTTACTTACTTTCCCACCTAAATGAACTGCCCACTTGTTTAAACTTAAAACAGTGATGTTTTGTAAAGTAAATGCGAACTAGATCGATAAATTTTTCAATTCGTTTTCTAAATCTTGTTTAAACCAAACTTGAAGTAAGTTTCAAAAACTGAATGTATTTTATTATTGGAACATGAATATGATTTACGCTTTGTTTATTTGTACTAAGTACAACAAATAATTTTACAAAGAGTCTATTGATAAAACTTTCATTTGTACATCTTATTAAAAGCACTGTTTTACATAAACCAAAAATAACACCGCCGTTAATTAGATCAACTTTGTATTTACTTTTAGCAATCTTTTGTATATAAAGTATTAACTTTTAAGATTTTCTTTAAGAAGTATTTAATAATTTTCTAGGGAAACATCTTTTGTTGAAATGATTGATATTTATTTGTTAAATAAGTTTTGTGTAGGTTATTTAAGCTATAAAAACAGTTTGTGACTGCTTAAAGTTTTTAAACTGAGAGCTTTTAATCGTTCTATTTGCTAAAAGTTTAATTAAAATAAAAAGATTAAAATAAAGTAGTACTTTCCAAAATATGAAGTTTGAATTTTTTCAATAATTTCAAATAAGTTTCCAATAATTATCTAACTAATAAACGTGTTTAATTTATTATTTCGAATAAATATAATTTGATGTAGTTATTTTTTCAACTATAATTATTTGTATGTAACGTTATTTTACCAAATGTAAATAACCTTTTTGTTTAGGATTGTTTTAGTAAAAGAAGACATAAAAGTTACAGTGTTATAATTCTTTTATTGAAAAAATAAAGTACGATTTTTTTTTCTGTTTCTATCTAAGATTGTAAGTTTTGTATACGTGAACTTTTTTTAGTTACTTGCCCACCTACATAAACTGCCCACTTGTTTAAACTACCCTCATGTTCAAACTTTTTCCTTCAAGTAAGTTTTAGCTAGCATAAGTAAATAGGTCAAAGGTTTTTGTAAAGAAATTGATTTTACATTTTAAAATTAGAAATTTAATTTAATTTTATATGTCAGTTATTTTTTCATCATAATTTTTCCATATATGTTTCCAAGTTATAATAATGTTGTCTAATGTCTAACATTGGATTAGGCATGAAAACCCAGACCATTAAAACAAAAATCTATTATTTTTCTTTAAAAAAAACATTTTTAAGGTCATCTGTATTTTTAAAACTTATGCAGCTACTTTTAAAAATCTGGTAATAAAATTTTCAATCAAACTAAGTTTTATTTCGTACTTCAAAAAGACATCGGTTGAAAAAGAGAAGTTTAAAATGTACTTTTGATGGTAGAAAAATAAACTTTAAAATGTAAAACAAAGTAAGTTTTTGCATACTTTTTTTTATCTGAATGTTAGTTGCAGACTAATGGAACGACTACGGTTAATATTTTTTCCATATATGTTTTCAAGTTATAATAATGTTGTCTAGTGTATTGGACTCAGGCATGAAAACCCAGACCATTAAAAAAAAAATCTATTATTTTTCTTAAAAAAAAATTTGGAGGTCATCCGTATGTTTAAAAATTATAGATCTTGTGTAACTTTAAAAAAATAAAATTAATCTTTAAGCTTGTTTAAATTTTAAGTAGATAATACTTACTTAATATTTTTATATATTTAATAGTTGTTGTGTTTTTGCGTAGACTTTTATTCATCATTATTATAAAAATTTATCAGTATTTAGTTTTTGTCTAGTTCTCTATAAATTATAATAATTCAAAGTACGGCTATCTGTTTTACAAAGAGTCTATTGATTAAACTTTAATTTAAACGTCCGTTATTAAAAGCTTAGCTTTACTTAAATTAAAAATAACACCAGCGTTTATTACATAAAACAGTAAAAAAGAAATATTTATAATTTTCTAGGGAAACAATTTGTATAACTTTTTCATTGGTTGTCTTGTAAACTTTTTGTTATAATGGTTGATGTTGGTTTATAAAATAAGTTATGTGTATCTTATTTTAGCTATAAAAATAGTTTGTGACAATTTAAAGTTGGTTTTCTAACTGAGAGCTGATAAACGATCTATTTGCTAAAAGTTTAATTCAAAAGAAAAATTAAAATAAAAGAAATAGTCCTCAAGATTTAAACACTGAAATTTTTATAATCATTTGAAATAGGTTTACAAAAGTAATAAAACTTATAAACGAATTTATTTTATTCTTTCAAATAAATAAATTATAAATAATTAACTTTACACGACCAACAACAACAGCATCCGAGACAACCTACAACCGGTTTCGTCCTTATTAGGACTCATCAGGCAATACATAGATAGATAGACCAAAATAGATATATAAATAAATAAATTGTAATGGAGTTTTAAATATATAATTATTTGTGTGTAACTGTTATTTTAATAAATGTAAATTACTTTTTTTCTTTTGAATTGTTTCTAGTACAATAAGACATAAAAATTTTACTTTTATAATTTTTTATATAAAAAAATAAAATACGATTCTTTTTTCTGCTTCTATCTAAGATTGTAAATCTTGTATGCGTTAAACATTTTTACTTACTTTCCCACCTACATAAACTGCCCACTTGTTTAAACTACCCACATGTTCAAACTTTTTCCTTCAAACAAATTTTTGCCAGCATAAGTAAATAGGTCAAAGGTTTTCTTAGATATTTTATTTTACATGTAAAATTTACAATTTATATCAAACTTTACATTCTAGTTGTTATTTTCTGTGTATGTTTTTATGGTATAATAACATTGGACGCAGGCATCAAAACCTGGGCCATTTAAACAAAAAATATATTAATTTTCTTATGAACCTCTTATTGAAATTTCATTCCTATTTCTACAACGCATGCAACTACTTTTCAAAGTTAAAAACAATCTTGAAAGTTTGCACTATTACTAGATAATTCTTACATCGGGTAACAATGGTGTTTAAATTTTCGAACAAAATAAAAACAACGCTTGATTTGAACAGCTACGATTATTTATGGAAATTATTCTTTGTAATTTGTAACTGATGATATATACAAATAAATACAACCAAAGTATAAACTGGTATTATTCAAGCAGCTTTTTGTCTAAATCAGTGTTTCAACAGTATTTTTCTTTACTTCAGTTGGCATCAGAAGCGGGACTGCCCGCCGGAGTGCTGAACGTTCTGCCGTCGAGCAGAGAAAATTCCCCCGAAGTGGGAAAGTTTTGGTGCGAAGACAAGCAGGTGAAAGCGATATCCTTCACCGGCAGCACGCAAGTCGGAAAAGTTGGTTTGAAGTTTTTTATTTTGTGTTTTTCTTTTTGTTGTTTTAAAACAGGAGTTAGCAGGTCGAAAAGGAACGATTTTAATGTGCTAAAAAAACATACGTTTTACTAATTAATTTAGTGAAAACAGTTTAGGCGGTAGGTTATATTTTAAAGGTAAAAATATATTTTGAAATATATTTTTGGAAAACAAATTTATGCTAAATTAAATAAAACAAAATTTCAGTTCTGTTTTAAAAAGTGTAATACGTTTAGTTTAAATAGCAATACGTGTTAAGTTCACTACTTTTGACAGATTCTTCTGAGCCAATCAGCGTCGACGGTGAAGAAGGTCATGCTTGAGTTGGGAGGTCACGCTCCGTTTGTCGTGTTCGACTCTGCTGACATGGACAAGGCGATACAAGGAACCATCGCTGCTAAGTTTAGGTAATTTACAGTAGCTGTTCAAAAAGTGTTTGAATTCGTATAAGTTGAGACCGAAAGGATTGAATTAGATTACATAGGTTTAAAATACACGGTCAGTTTTTTTGTTTCATTAAGTGAGAAACTTTATCAAATTGTCTATATCCAACTACTTTTGGCTTATATTTACTTGACTATAATTATATAAAAGTTATTTAGATTGGTCTTGTGAAAAATGTACATTTGTACTGCAGGCTGGCTAAGTTTTCGGTCGTAATTGTTTTAGGCCTTGAATAGATAGTTTCATATTTTTGTGATTTTTTATTTCCTTAGTTGTTGCTAATGTTTAAAATAAGTAGGTTTTCTGCTGGACATAAAACTAGACGCAAATTAGTGTTAATTTCTTTTTTTTTATACAAAATTGTATTTAGTATATTACTACATAGTATCATAAACATATTTTTGAAAAAATGCTATTAAAAAGTATAAAACAATGTAAAAAGCTAAAATAAATTATAAAAAAATTAAATGAAAGTTATTTCAAGATTAATATTAATTGCCATATTTTACTAAAAAAAACAAAAGTTGATTAAAATCAATTGAAAACCCGGTCTCAATTCTTTAAACGAAAACACTTAGAAAGAGATCTTTATTTTCTTTTTTAAATTTTGCTTACAAATACATACTTAAAAAAATATATTAGAGTTTTATTTAAGATATGTTTAAAATAGAATTAAATCCAAAAAAACATTTAGATTCAAATAAATTTAATAAAAGACTGAAATAAAAAACTTACTAATATATAGAAAAAAGTTAGAAACTCTGAATCTAAGCAAACAAACTATCACCAAAAGAGTTTTTGTAGTTTTCTGTAACTAAGGGTAACTATAAATAACAACAATAAACAAAAATAACAAAATTCATTAAATCAGAACTTCTTATTGCAAATTTTGTATAACATTCTACAATTGTTTGTTTAAACTACTGCTTAAATTTATTTTTGCTTTGAACTATTAAATTATATATATAGTTATATATTATAATTTTTGTTTTTTTAGTATTATTATTATTATTATTAGTTGTTTTTTTATATTATAAATATTATAATTATTATCATATTTAATCCGACACTTTTCTTTAAAATCTAAATTATTCCTTACTAGTCTTTCTAAAAACTGTACCTTGCATTTTCTATTTTTTTGATAAATGATTATAGTGAATAATTAATGCAAAGTAGTCCTGAGTTCTTAATTTGTTGTGATTATTTTATTTTTTCAAATGTTTCTGTGTATTTCATATTTTTGCAAAACTATTCATTGGTTGACCAATGTATAATTCCTTACCAATAGTACATGTTGCAGCATATGTCCCGTAATCTTGATAATCGAGATTTTGTTTTACACTTATTTTTTTATTGATTTATCTCTATTTATCAACTTTGTTTATAATCCCAAATTTTCCACATAACGCTCATTTCCACTTTCAGAAGTTTTGCATTTTTCCGATTTAATACATTTGGTTTTTAGGTCAATGGGTGTATCATCTTAATCTTCTGCTTTTTAGTTTAATTTTTTAGTCTAATAGCTTCTGACAGAATAATGTTAATTCACATGTGCTGGGTGGTAAGAAGTATCATTTAAGAGTTTTGCTGCGGGTTTTATGTAGTTTGTAGTTTTAAATGTAGCTTTTACTGACCTTTTTACTTTGTGTGAAATATCTAAAAATTGCAGTGCTTTCTTCATCTGTTGTTGACGTTCTTTTAAATTACAAACAAGTTAAACTATAATAAAATAAAATGTTTGTAATTTCTAAATAAGCCTGATTTTAAAGAATAATGATAAATTAAACAACTAAAACAATAAAAAACAGATATTTTACCATTCAAAAGTTTTTGTAGAATACTTGTGCTTAGTTTTTGAACTAATAGACTTTCTGAACGTAATATATCATCACAAAACTAGGTTGCAAAAACTAGTGTGGAAAATAGTTTCCGCATTGGTTGTGTAAGTTCCTAGATCACTTTAAAACAAAGTTGTATGAAAATTTGAATTCTACCTTCAAGTGTGTAATTTCATCCTACACAAACTAGTTTCTTATCCTTCCTTCTGTAAATTGTGCCCGGGCAAAAAATAAACTTTTCTATCACTGGAGGCGGTAGCACTCATCTATTACACATGAAAGATGCAACGTCATTGCGAAAATGCAGCAAGTGCCCAACACAAGCGTTAAATCAAACCGCTGGAAATTTCAAGAGTGCTTATACATGCTAACTTTTTGCTTTCAGGTACGCGGGGCAGACGTGCATATGCCCGAACCGGATGTACGTTCAGTCGGGAGCGCACGACGAGTACGTGAGGAGGCTGGTGAAGGAAATCGGCGAGAAGGTCAAGTACGGGGATCCCACCGACAGCAAAACAACTCACTGTTCGCTCATACACAAGAAGCAGGCTGAAAAAGTTTGTTTTTTGTACAATAATATTCGAGTGTAAAACATCAGGTATGCAGATGCGTTAGAGTTAGAGTTTGAAATTAATTCATATCATAGCTACTTGAAAGGTTTTGCTTTTAAAAGTGTTTTAGTTGGAGTAAATATTAGTTAAATTTTTTTAAATATGAAGTTAGTTTGTTTTACTTTGACATCTTCATATCTATAAAGTCTTTATCTTTTAAAAAATAAATAACTTATTTTAATGTAAGTTTTGTTCTACTGCTGTTAGAATTTTTTTAATAATTTTATTTTTACCACTAGGTGAAATCGCACGTTGACGACGCAGTTGCCAAGGGAGCGAAGTTGGTGTGCGGGGGAAAGTTGATGGGCCACAACTGCATTGAACCCACCATATTGACCAACGTAACCATGGACATGATGATTAGTTGCGAAGAAACGTTCGGGCCCATTTGCCCCATTATCAAGTTTAAATTGAATAATTGTACCGTAAATGCTTTTAGAAAATTAAGTTTATGAAAGTTGGTTAAATATTTAAAAGTTTCATAGAGTTTGCAATACCAAGATTTTTCTTATATATTTCAAATTTAAAAGGTATTTGTTAAATACATACTTACCTAAAATACACAAGACAGCATAAAGTTATGTTATGTGTAAAGGTAACAATTGAAAAAAAACAGATTATATTATTAGACATGTAAACAATAAAATAGCGTCAATTTTTTTTAGTGAAACTTTCAAAGTAAATTACATAAACTTTGGTGTAAACACATTTCAAACACAGGTTTGATACTGAAGAAGAACTTTTGAAGATGGTCAACAATTCAGATGTGGGTCTGGCCGGTAAGTTTGTTGTTACAAATTAGTTACTTTGTATATACTTTACAAAATAATGAAACTAAATTACTTTATCCTTGTGAGTTTTATGCAAACGTGTATGAAATACGTGTATTTCTACATAGTGACATAGGATAATCTTTATTACATGTTTGTCAAGTTTAATTTTTCATCATGTGTTAATTATTAACTTCAAGTTTGTGAAATGTTAAGTAATGTTTGCCAGCTAATTGAAATTGCCTTAACTCGAGTTATTGTTTGTGTAAAGTTAATAATATTTATCTTTAAATTTGTTTATCTACATTTATCATTATATTACCAAATCTTTCAATCAAAATTATTTTAGTTATTTATAATGATACAATGATAAACTATCTTTTAACAACTTTATATCTACTTTATTCTATCTTTTATGGTTTAGAGATATATTATCATCGACTTTGTATTTCAAAATTCCAAGCTTAACAAATAAGATATTTTAGGAGTAGCTTTTTGATAGAAAGTTATAAAAAAATTTACTACTAATTCTTCTTGGTAAAAAAAAAATCCAAACATGCTAAAGCATAGCCAATACAGTTTCACCACTACTCTAGCCTACATCAAAATAAATTTTAAACGTAAAACAGTGCAAACCGCTGCAGAAGCTTTTCAGTCAAACCAACGTTTAAGTAAATTAAAACCCACACGTGCGCGCAGGTTACATGTTCAGCCAAGACGTGTCGCAGTGCTGGAGAGTGAGCGAACAACTGGAAGTGGGCATGGTGGGGGTCAATGAGGGGGCCATGTCCACCTGCGAGTGCCCGTTCGGCGGCGTGAAGGAGTCGGGGCTGGGCAGGGAAGGGTCGCACGACGGCGTGGAAGAGTTCATGGAAACCAAGTATCTGTGTTGGGGAATTTAATTTTTGCGCGTGTTCGAGTTTATATTCGGAAATATTTCAACTTTAGGCAAGCTTTAACAAAACATGCTTTTGTAGCTTGATTTTAATATATTACTTTATTTACAAGTTTATTTATTCTGAAATTTAATTATAAAACAAAGTTTAGCTCACTTAAGAAGTTAATCGGATCATCAATTTAATTCTTAACATTAAATATATTTTACTTAATTTTTTTGTTTTATTTTTGCTTTATACAACCTGTGCAATCGTAGAAGGCATAACAAATGAAAAAATTATGAAAAATTTATTAAAGTAGGATTCAAAAGGGAACAAGTTGGTGTAACTATTATACGTATATTATTTTTTGGCTGTTTAGTTTTCTAATTAAAATTCTAATAAAAAAAAAACATTGTTAAAAAACATCATACAAATGTTTCTTTTTATATGTATAAGACCTTCTAGTTGTTAAAAAAACTACTTGACTACACTAAGCAATTAAATGATGAAGAAAGGTATATTAATTTAAATCTACTTTTATATACTCTGGAATAAGTAAACTTTGTATAAATGATAGTTATATGTTATGTATAATACTATTTATTATTTTATTAATAGTATAAAACAGGGTTGGAAAAAAAAAAACTGGAAAATCCTGAAACTTTAAACAATTTTTAGATGTAAAGTAATGAAATTTTAACTTCACACGAAAAATCTATCATATAGATAAAAAAAAAGTAGGTTTGTAGTATGCTTTCCATGTTGTTAAACTATTTAAGAGATTTTACCTTCAACTTAATTTTAAACTACATATAGACTCAAAAACTCGTATTTTTTAGAACCTGGAAGAAATTCAAAAAATCTGGAAGAAGTTTCAAAAATTTTGGGAGTCCTGATAAAATAAAGTTGGTAGAGTTCCAAAATACTAGCACTAAAAAACCAAAAATGGCAGTATTATTTTACAAAAAAATAAAACCGACTGAAACTACTAAAATAAAATGTAACTAGAATACTTTAAAGATTAATAAAAGCTCAACGATTTAAGTTATATCAACAAAATAATGCTACAAAAGAAAGAGGTATTTGATTTTGGTACTTTCATTAAAATGTTTAAAAGTCTAATTCAGAAATTACAATTTAACTTATCAACAATAGTGTAATACTTTCTAAATCTATCTTACAGAGTTGTCTTAGTCTAAGATTTTTTTAAACCTTGCGTATATATCAATAGTAAGTTTATAAATAGTATAAAGGAGGCTGGTATTTAGTATTAGTATAACAATAGTATATAAACATTGATAATTTAAATTTGAAGGTTTAACGCTAAGCTCTGCTTAAATTTGTTTTAGATGTGAATATAGTTCAGTAGTTTTTAAGGTCATCAAAGTCTGTACAACTGCAACAAAAAATATTGCACCTCAAGCTTTATTTTAGCTCTTTATTATAAAATACTATCAAAATTAGCTTTAGAAGAAACAAAAAAGTCACGTTGTTTTTTATTGAAATAAGTTGAGTATTTTTTGTGAGTTGAATGAAATCGCGATACTCCGACCAAGGACTACATTTTTTCACATTTGGCCCGCCTACTAAATATGTTGAAAAACCCTAACTTAGACAATTTATGGTATTTTTGCAAGCTTAGCTAGTCTTTTAAAATTATTTTGTCTTTATAATTGTAATATTAATTAGTCCTAGCTCGCATTAGCGTATCGTTTTTTCTGAAGAAATTTTGACAGTTAAATATCTTACTTCTAGATAATTTTTATAAAACGCTCGAAAAGTTTCGTCTAAGTTGGGTATCCCAAAATAGGCCAAGTGGCCCCCCTGGGGGCCATTACAGATACTCAGGGGGCAACGAGCAGTAAAGCGGTAAGAGGGGGGGGGCATGAGGTCATAATTTGAAATTTACACTAGATATTCTCGAGTTGCAGATGAAAAAAAAGGTAGTTTATGAATAATCTTATTGAAGGGGGCCATGGCTTTTTTAATTCCTTTAAAGGGGGCCATTTGCAAAAACGTTTGGGAAATCCTGGTCTAAGGAAACCTTTCTGGTATCGAGTCATATACCATTTGGATACAGTTTAATGAACTAGACTGTTAAATATTTTACCTAAAATAGCACGTTAAACAGTGTTTGTTTTATCAAAAAAAAAGAGTTAAGCTAGGTTGTTATAAATCAGAAAATAAAGAGTTTTCGACACTGAATATTAAATAAACCCATTTTCGTTCTATGTTTTTCTTGAGTAATTTTGTGATGATTTTCTTATAGAAATCTAGCAAGTATGCTCACTAAGTCACGTGATTGTAAATTATAAAAAGTGTACTTTTATTCTTTCAAAATGTTTTAGTAGAATTGTTTTGTTGTCTAACTCCGTGGTCTTCAAGCTAATCAAAATTTGTACACCTAAAATTATAACTTTATGTACTCCAGTATGCGAATGCCTAGTTAAAGTTTCAAATTTTCCGTAATATCTAGTGAAGGGTATCCAAGCTTTTTTTCACCCTCCAACAAATTTCTCTTATACTACCTAAGAACTTTATTTTACTTATTCTTGCTCTTCATTATCAACTCCAAAATACTTAGTGTAAGTTTCAAACTATGGCACTGTGGCTCCCCCTTCTACGGCTTGCGGCCCAATAATTTTCAATTTGTTATCCATAATATCTAGTATAAGTTTCAAACCTACCATTAAAAACACCTAAGACCTTTTTTGTTTTTTGCTGTTTATTATCAACTCAAGAATACCTAGTTTCAAAATTTAGGATACTTTTTCAAATTTTCGATTCTAGCACCCCAAAATGTGTACACTGGTGCAAACTTTGAAAACCACTGGTCTAACTCAATGGTTTTAAAACTTTCTAATTTTATCTGTCTGTGTACTGTAAAATAATATTTTGTACACCCAAAAATAAAATTTGTACACATTATTAAATCTGAAGATCTCTTGCTTAGTTCTTTAAAAATAAATTTCAGAGTCATGTAAGATGTTATAAAATAAGAGTTTTATAACCAAACTGAAAGACTTAAGAAAACCTAAGACATACTATCTGGTAAAGATTTAAATTTAATAAAGAAAAAATCCAAATCTAAATAAAAACTATTACAATGAAATTCTATCAAAATTTTTAATAAAATATTTCATTGTTCTTATTTTTACCTTGATAAATTTTTTAATAACTATAAGAAACAGGTAAATCATGATTAAAACTATTAAAATAAATTATTTTTATAACTAATAAACTGGTGAAGCGTCAAACAACACTTTAGTCCTAAAAAAGGTTTTTAATGTTAATATGTAACCTTTACTAGCTAATACTATGTTAATACAGATTCTAACTAACTATTTAGCGGCTTTGCCAAAGAAGAAATTTCAAAGTACTGGTTTTTGTCGATGCAAAATAAGGTACGTAAAATTAGTTTTAATCAAAAAAATAGTCTGCAAATTACTGACTTATCGCAACTGTCAAAAAATCTGGTTCCCTAAATATTTCAAGAGTTAAAATAGATCCTACTCAGAAAGTAAAATTTTAAGACAAGTTAATTTTTTACACTTTATTTTACAAGATTTGCATCTAAGATTTATCAATTGCTACTTAAATCCTATTTAAAGCATTGTGTTTGTTTTTTTAAAGAATATATTCAATTTTTTATTAATAAAAAATAAATTACTGCCTCTTCTACTTTAGAAAGTATCAGAAAGAAAACTTAAGTCTATGCAAAAAATAGTATGTTTGTCAAATTTAAAAGTGTACTTTGGATTTTGAGAAAGCTGAATTCTCATTTTTCTATTAGCACTTATTTTTAATGAAAAGACATAGTTATTTAATGTAAACTAATGTTTTAAAATCTACCGTGCTATGATAAAAAAGATATGAAAATGGTTTAAACAACAACTAAAAGACATGTTAGTTCATATAAGGTAACATATTAGGTAAAAAAAATTAATCTTCAGACCTTTTTTGGACAAACAAAGTTTTACAGTTTTGGAACTTAAAATAGTTAATAGGGTACAAACTTATTAAAAACTTATAGTGAACAGAAATAACTTGATAATGAAGTTAGATTTATTTGCTGATTTTTAAAAGTTTTTGCTTTACTGTTACACTAATACTTTTTAGAATAGATATTGGAGAATAAGACTGGAGTTAGTATCAAAGTGTAAGCGTTGGTATTTGTGTTTTAATTTTAGCAGTAATAAAGCTTAGATAAAATTTGATTTTAAATTATAGTTTTGAAACTGTAGTTGTACAGTTTTAAAAACTTACTCTAAGAGTTTTATCTACAGTATTACCAACACTAAAATATTTCAAAGAACAAAAGTCTGCGTTTTGTTTTTCTAATAAACTTTAAAAGCGTTAGGTACAAAAGTTTCAAATAGAAGGTTTGAAAGTATTTTATTTACTTTTAGATTGTTAAACATTGTATTTTCTTAATTAGTTTTTCTTTTTTATACATTTTTATTTAATTTAATTGTTTTTATTATTGAATTGCTATGTTTATGCTTATGTTACATATCTTATAACGAATAACTAGTTGAATAATTTTAAGAAACTAATTTACTTTTTATATTCTTACCATCAAACTTAATATACTGCGCATTTTTTAAACAACTATGAAAAAAAATTAACTTAACTTATGGATTTAAATATTGGTTGTATACTTGACTATTATGTATTTAATATAGCATGAACTACCAGATCCTAAAGATCTTAAGTTGCTTGTAATGTAAATAGATTACAAGCTTACACATTATAGTTAAATATTTAGATCCAACTAATTTAGTAAAAAAAAACAAAGCAGTACTTTTTATTTGTAAATAAATAAACCTATTTGAGCTTTCAAATAATTTACTTTGAAATTGAATAAAAAATATTATACGTCTCGCAAAAAAAAAATCAAGCTACATACACGAGATCTTAGTGGAACTTTTGATTTATTACAATTTGTTTTCATACCATATATGCATTATTCTATTGGAGAAGTTATTATAAAATTTTAGAATTTAAAGCTGTAACATATAATATTGTAAAATGAATTGTTATTAACTAAGCTTAAGAGCTGTATCGTACATTTTCAAACACTTATATTTTAGAATATTATAATCAATAAAATACCTACTTATGGAGTAAAGTTAATTCATTTATCTACCGTTTCAATAACAACAGGATCCAACCGGATCCAAATTTTATTTTCAATTAGGATCCAGTCTGATTCAGATCTTATTTTATAATTAAGCCAGACCCGGATCCAAATCAAATTTAAACAAATTAATGAATCGTCACTTATTTTAAACAGTGGTCAGCAATTTTCGGTCCACTAAGAATTTTTTATAATAAAAACAGCCGGAGTTAAATAACTATTTCAATAACAATTAAAAATAATGCGTTTATTTTTGATCCAACAGTGGTATGCTGTTAGTAATAAAAACTGTATGAGAGTTTTTTTTTTTTTAGTAATTTGAAAAAATTGAAGCTTTCCGCGAAAGTTACTTTTTAGTAAAACAAGCCAGTTATTAATAGAAAGCTGTCAAGCCCTCATTAAGATCTTTTACAAAAAAATACTACATTAACTTGAATTTATACGCTAAAGTTTTTGTTGGGAAGGCTAATAATCGTTAATAGGAATTTTCAAAGGTCTTTGTACCACCCGCTACTATATATATTTTTGTGCCTTGGTGTTTTTTTATATTACTGCTAATACACCTATATGTTTTTAATTCTGATCGCCTTCTTGCTTAACTCAGTGTTTTATTTTTGTAATACTCTTTGATTGATTGTACGAGTTCTTAATTTTGGTGACAACTGATTGACTACTTGAAGTATGTTGTGTTTCATAGTTTTATTTATTTTTTTTATATCTGTTAAAGTGTATGTAAACCTTTTAATTTACCCTACAACTAAAAAACATGTTTTTGTCATTAGTGTAAGGTTTTTTTGTTGTAAAATTTGTAGGTTTTATGATGTTATTTGTAAACTTTATTTATAATACACTTTGCAGAACGCGAACTGATTGAATTTATTATTTGAGATGTATAAAACTGTATCAAGCAAATTAAAGCCATTTCCGTTAGTTATTTTTAATCGGAGTTCTTTAAACAACTTTGTTATCAATTATTCGCTTTTTTTATTTTTTAATTGATTTTTAATTTGATAATGACCAAACTTTTGTCTCTATATGATATAACTTCTTTATTAACTTACAATGTTCTAAGAGATACAATCGAAAAAAACATTGACTATTTTTTCTATCTATACTTTTTTATTGTGTGTTAATAGTTTTATGAATGTTTTTTTAACTTGGAATTCTTTATAATTTTTAAAGCCTAGTGCCTAGTGGTGTAGAAGTCATAATGACGGCTTTTAAAGCTCTCGGAGTTAATATTGCAAAATTAAACTAAGTAATCCACACAACTGCAATAAAAAAAAACAAATTTCATAACTTATTCTACATACATATTTTATGTGTGCTTTGTGAATGAAATTTGATGATGCTACAGTTTACAGACCGTTTACTAGTATGATGCTCGTATAAATTATTTTACGATTTATATCGTTCTCAACCCTGTCTAGTACGGGTAGCTGTCAAATTTGCACGAGCGTACAAAATTGCACGAGGGCACAAGATCGCACGAATGGTCGCTTTTGCACGAAGACAATTTTGCACGGGTTAAATTTTTTTTTTAACATAGCTTTAATTTTTTTTTTTTAAGATAGTTGTTTTTTTTACTACCACAGTTACCCCTAACTCTCGGTCGATAACTTTTTTTTTATTAATTAATTTTCTTTAAATCACTGTTACCCCTAACCCTTATCCTCTTTCGGTAGCTTTTTTTTTCAATTAATTATTTTTATTCATTTATTTTTTGTAAATTTTTTTTTTTACTATAACTGTTACCCCTTACCCTTAGTCAGTATTTTTTTTCTTTTTAATTTTTTATTAACTAATTTTTTATTTTTTTCTTCAGTTTTTTTAATTTTTTTTACTCTCCTGCAAAATTGACCATTGGTGCGACTTGTCTTCGTGTAGTTTTATCCCCTCGTGCAAATTTGTCTTCGTGCAATTTTGACCCGTTCCCGTCTAGTACAGCTTTGTTCATATTTTAAAACTTATATTTACCGGAGCTTAGCAGCCTGACTCTAATATCAAGTGCATCTAATAGAACTATCTTAACAAATATACTTGACCTAGTAAATGCTGGTATTTTCGGATTAATAATTATATCAAAACTACTTTTCAAAATTTAAACTTAAAAACAAATTAATTAGAGCTTGTTTTATAAAAAGCCGAGTTAGTCTAGTGTAAATAGTCCAAAATGTTGACTTCACAGACTTTAAACAAAATAAATTTAACCAAGTAGTGCTTCTAAACTACAAATATATGAAAATTTAGAGTTACAAAAAAAAATTATCGACTACGACTTTACTTTATTCTAGTGATCTATCGGTGTTTTGTGCTAATATCTTGATCAATAATAGCAAGAACCAAGTTATTTTTGTAGGAAAAAACGTCTGAATCCACTATATTTGTAACAAATACTTACTTTAAAAGACACAAGCACTAAGCAAGGCTTTCAAAAATTTGGACGGCTTTAGCCGCTAACAACTAATAAATGGCAAATAAGAAGTGCAATTTAAAGTTTATAAGCAATGTTCTGGGCATTTAAGTAGTAAAGAATTGAAGATTTTAGACAGCATATTAATCCAATCAATAACTTGGAATTTAAAGCTTAATTTCTAACTAAAATACGCTTGGTACTCAAAGATGATCTTATTATAAGAGTTTTATAGCTAACTGGAATTTTAAAAAATTTAAAGTTTTATATGACTTTCCATCGAAGTCGTGCAAAGATTTTTGTTTTAATTGTTCTTAATAACCGCAATAAGTTATTTTAGGCTAACAAAATATGTTTTTGATTTCAATTTGATTTTGACACTTATTCCGACTGTCCACATTACAAGAAACCCTTTTAAAAATACTTACAAACAAAAACAATGAAAGAAATAAAGATGTCGTTATTTAATAAAACTGGTTTAAAATAAATGTTTCTAGTCATTCATGGTTTAAATTGAAAGCTTTTAAGAGTATTTTTCACATTGTATGCTTTTTCGTAAAATTTTACTTCTAAAACTTACAATAGAATACTATACAAAAAATAGACCTTTAAATATTCAGCTAAAAATAAATTGGTCAAAGGAAAAATTATGCTTATTCACTTAAAAGTGGGCTATATACTAAATGAGTTTGTGAAACCTTGCTCTAAGGTAGAGCTGATCAACATTTGTAGTTGGTAAGTCAGTTTTACTAAAGAAAGTCATTAGCGGGCCAAAACTTTTATAGAAAACCCTCTCAAGCCGCGTAAATTATCAAATAAACTCTTTAGAAGCATAAATGTTTCATAATGAACATATATTGAGCACTACTGAGTGTGAACCAAAATTAATTTAAATTTTTTTTTATTATATTTCCAGGTTTTCTAACTAAATAAACAGGATAAATATTAGTATAATTTATATTATAATATATTAACTTTTTTTATTTTTTACTTTAAATTATACTTTAATCATTATTTTAATTATTAAACTTTAATTACTAGTATAAAGTTAGTGAAAGATATCGTAATGCTACTTTAAATGTGTTTTAAAATAAAATAAATCAAAATATACTTTTTTGTGGATAACACTTATTTCTTATCTAGTCTAAATTTCACAAACTATCGAGTAAAAACTTTATAAAATCAAAGGATTTTCCTGTATTTGTTTTCAAGAAATTAAAATTCCAGGTTATTTATGCTAATTTTTCAAAACTCGGGTTGTTAGAGGTTAACTGGTTACCCCGATGCTATAAAAAACTTTTTTTAATATAAATTTTTAAGTGTTTTTAAAGCTTAGAAACCTGTTGCGGGCTAAAATTTTGCTAATCTAAATGTCTTGTTTAAGAAAACTCAAGGAAATGCAGCCGCATCTGTAATTAAAAAGTTTACAAAAACTATTCAAGTGAAAATCTGTCTTCAGCTTATACAGTTATCAAGGGTACTCAATATTTATAATAATAATATAATAAAAAGTTATTATACAAAAGTATTTATAAATCCTATTTTAATTAAGTTAAATTACATTCCTTCTTCAATTAAACTTGATTAAAAAGTTTAAATTTAATTACTCTTTAACAATCCATAGGAAACTGTTTTTTCAAAAACACTAGTACTAGAGCTCGAATAATACTGTTTTAGTTACTCAAATAATTTAAGTTTAAACAATAAAATATTTAACAAAACCAAGTTAAATTGTTTTATGTGTTGGCTGAAAATTCAACGATTAAATTGAAGCATAATAAGTAAACAAAAATATTAAAAGGCTGTTTAAACACTAAAATTGAAAAAAAAAATTGTGTGAAACTTGACTAAAAGAGTTATTCTAATTGACTATTAAAATGTTAAAATAAATAAAAAAAACAGTAACAGAAAAACTTTTTTTTAAACGCTTTTATCAACTTAACGTTGTATAATACCTAGAATAAAAAAAATTATCATGCAGACTTATTTCAACTATTATAAAAAAACATTGTTTATCTTTCTCCCTCCCAGCAGCCTACTTTTTCTTGGTAACAACGTACAAGTACACGGGCATTCCCGAGCTCTCCTCCTCCACCTCCTTGTACGAAACTTCCACCTCGAAACCCCTGAATACGTCCAACCTGACATCGGGCGCGTCCGTGGTCACCTGCACCAGTTTACCCTCCTTGGACAGCACCCTGACCATCTCCCCCGCCATCTTCTTCTCCTTCCCAACCCTAGCCACCGCGTCCATCGTCCCCTTGTCCACCACCAGCCCCACCGACCCCTCCTCGTACGGCAGCCTCTCAGTGACGTCACAGCTGACGCGGGTGCACTCCGTGGCGTCACAACCATCAGCCGCCGCACGCAGCGCGTCCAGGGAAAAGTCGAGGCAGTGGAGCTGGAGGTTTTCGTGGTCGGTGGCCATTTGGGGTCCGAGCTGCGAGGTGCCGCAACCTACGTCCAGGACCAGGTCAGAAGGCAGGTTGGTGATTATTGGGGTCAGGTGGGGTTTCAGGTGGTCGTAGGAGGCGAACCACTCGACCTTATCCTTCTGCTTGTTCTTGTAGTACCGGCTCCACGACGACCGCTTTCCCAAACTAGCCGACAGCGTGTCTGCAGAAATGTTAATTTACAACCAACACTGATTTCACTTGTAATTTTGAAGATTACTTGTTAGAATATTTCACAAATTTTATTAATAACTTTTATGTCTCATTTTTCAACTGTTTTCAGAGCAATCAATATTGACATTGGCATACTTTTAAAACAAAAACGTAAACAATAAAAAAAAATCATTAAAACACAAGTCTGAGTATGCTATATAATACTAATTTAAATTTTATTTAAAGTTCATAACAATTTAAACAGCATGTTTTGATCAAAATATGTCCTTAATACATAGTAAAACTGTAAAGCTAGATTAAAATACGTTTAACATTACTTCTTAACTAAACAATTTTAAGTACAGAAATGTTAAAAATATTCTCTTTCAGCATTTTTTTTTATTTCATTGTTGTTTGTTTACAATTACTTTTACAAAAATTTTAAATCTAGCAACTTTTAGTGTTTTCTTCTACTTAGCCTATATTAGTTTACTTACTAAAGCAAACAACCATCTTTAACAAGCTTAAGCTAGTTTAACAGATTAAAAGTTTTGTTTATTACTTCAATATCTACCTTTTCAGATTAAGAGTATGTGCAACAATCGAGTGCTGATAGTGCTATAAAATTTTATAAGGTTTTATCTTATACTTCAGAAGTATACTTTCATGGCGTTTTTTTAGCTTTTATATATATATATATATTAAATTCATAAAGTTTTTAACGCCTTTTATAGTTTAGAAATGTATTCATAGTTTATTAGTAACTGCTGCTTTTAAAAAAACGAAAAATATACTATACTTGGAATGTGTGCCCTAATTTTTGTTTTTTACTAAAAGCAGCAGTTACCAATAAATTGTGACTAACATTTCTAAACTGTAAAAAACGTTTAAAACTTTATGAATTTAAATTTACATATAAAAATATTAAGAAAAAAAATTAAGTTATTAATCTTATTAGGTGAGAGCTTAAATTTTACTATTTTAGGTCAGTTGTACAAAGTAGTTTAATTGGTTTTGTTTTAGAATAAGTGTGTATTTATTACAGTTTAAATTTGTTTCTACAATTTATTTTCTGTTTTCTTTTATAAGTAAGTCAGTGTTATTTTAAAAATTATTAACGAAATTAAACAAAAAAAAATTCTCCCCCTTGTTATTTGATTTTAATAAATATGTTTACATAAGGATGTAAGTGAAACAAACTTCATTAAACTAAATAGTCTTAACTCAATTTTATAACTTAAATAGTATAGTTGTTTGAAAAACAAACTTCATTAACAAAAAAGTTATTATGAAGAATAGATAGAAAACTATCAGATTACAGTATCAATATAAAAATAGAACTTTTAAAAATTTCCAAAAGTTAGTTAAAACATGTTTTATATAACTTTAAAAAACCTGCTGTAGCTGATGATCCAAATAAGTTGTTTTTATTTGTTTGACTTTTATGCAAGTGTGTTCTTTTATCTTCATCATAAATGAAGTTATCAGCTAAGTATTGGTAATCTTGGTTTTTCCATTGATCGAAATCGAAACTTGGAAAAACAATTTCAATTTCTTCTTTAGCAGATTGGTCGGAATCTGAGCCGTGAGCTCCGTTTCTGGTATCTGTCAGACCAAATGTTCCTCTTAAACTTTGCGGGTGAGAGTATATTGTCTATGGTAAATAAAAACAACTTATTTAATTACAAATGCCAACATTATTTATTTAAATAATTCTAGCAAGACAAATTAAAGTCAGAAAAATTTAGAATTGGCTACTTGGATTTAAAAAAAAAAACATTTTGTTTTTTTTAAACTTGATGATCAATCTTTCTTAAGTAACATATGGTAAGATCTAATTTCATCTTTATTAAAACATTCTTCAAATTTATTTTCTTATTATAAGTTAAGTTAAAACAGTTCTTTATATTCATAATATGTCAATTTAAAATAAGTTATTCAAGTTTTTAAAATAGATAATAGAAAAGAAAGTTTGTCACATTTGACTTATAAAAAAATCTATTTGATAATCTATTCTTTTTGTTAACATTAGACTAGTATACAATACTTATTTTTGCACATAATTTGAGATGTTTTTTATTAATTAAAAAATTTACAAAAATTTATTTAATTATAATGTAATAATAGCTTTCAAGATAACTAAGAAATTAAATAACCAATATAAATTAACGATTAGTTTACATACAACATAAAATACTACTTGAAAAACTTTAGTTGGCCCAATTAAACTTCTCCATTCAGCAATTGCATTAATTTTGCTCAAGACTAAAGCATATATTGGACCAGAAGACATTGAATCAACTAAGCGGTTGTAAAAGAATTTGCCTTCATGTTGCTTGTAAAACTGTTTGGCAGTATCTCTTGACCAAAACATTTCTTCTCTCTTCAGTATGACAAATTTATCTGAAAGGAGCTGTCTGTCCACCCATTTTAAACAGTGAGGCAAACAGGCACTGTCAGGTTTGATGAGTGCAAGTGTCAGTTCTAATTGCTTGCAGGAGATTGATTTTTTCATGTTTAACTTTTTTTTCTGGTAACTTTGTTATATTTTATCAGAACTAACCTTCAAGTAACTATTTTAGGATGTACTTAATATTTATTGTTCAATTAAAATTACTAAACTCACAGGGTTACCACTCTTTTAGTTAAAAATTTAGTGGCATGAAACTTTCTGAGTCATCCTGTGTTTTTTAAATTGTTAGAATTTTTTTCAACTTTATAAATAAAATAAAGTTCTTAAACAAATTGGTTTTAAACAAAATGATATAATAAACCAACTAAATATCATTCAAAATCTAGAAAAAAATATGTCTTGAGATTTAAAGAAAGTCTTTAAACCCCGAATTAAAAAAAAAAAAAAAAAATATCCTTAGCCTGAATTTAAAAGAACTTCAAAATATTTTCAGCTGTCCTGATATTTTTTAAATTTTCAAATTATCCAAGTTATCTTGAGTGTCTTGAATGTGTGGTAACCCTAAATTTAATAGAAAAATAACATTACAACGGATGAGACCAAGCTTAAGTAGTAAATAATAACTACTAGTTTAACAAAACTACTATATTTTAAAGCAATATTTAACCAAAAAAAATTATTGTTGTTAAAGTTCTTTAGATAATTTGAAAACTTTTTTTAATAAAAATTCATTGTCAATAAAGTGCAAAAAAATTTACAGTAAAATAATAACTATAATTTTATAACATTTATTAATCAAATAAATTACTTATCTATAAAATATCTTACTCATTAGAATAAAGTGAAAGACACAAGCATGGGCTTCCAAAAATTTTTCTACAATATATAAAATTGTTTATTTAAAGTTTAAAACATAAATTATAAGATAGAGTCTGACAAGGTGAATATTTTGCAAGCTGTTCATTGACCTACCATAGTTTATATCAAAGAAAAGAGAATAAAAATCATTGGCTCTATCTTAACCTTGGGTCAACAGGCATTTGGTAGTCCTGAGCCAAATTTTAAAATAAAAATTTTCACAGTCATAATTTTACTTAAAATCTGAGCTTTTTGTTTTATTCTTCATATAGTTTATTTAAACTAATAACTATATTACCTTTTTTAATCTTTATTTAATGTTTTCAGAAATACATAACCTTTTTTACTCTTCGTATAAGTTATTTTATTATTATTGTTTATTGTGCAATGTTGGACTCAGGCATCAAAACCTGAGCCACTTAAACAGGACACACAAAAAGAGAAAAAGAAAATAAACTTATATTCAAAACTTTAAGATAAATTATACATATATATATATACAAACATAATTTAAATGGAAACACAAAGTTAAACACAATATGATAAACAAATGAACTAAATTGAAAATTCAGTTCAAAAAATTCAAATTTATATATTACTTAGTACACACAGTAAAGAAGTTTGTCTAAAATCATGGCTTATAAAACAATATTCAAAACTACAAAATATATAAGTAAACTAATAGTTTGTAGGGGGGAGGCGTAGGGAAACAAATATTTTTCCTTTAGTTACAGTGGAAAATTAGTTAATTTTACTGGTATTTATCGTATTTAAGTCAAATCTTTTTAGCTTTAAACAAAATTGTTCTACCCTCTCACAAGATACTATATCCTGAGGTAGTCTGTTCCACATAGCTTTTGCTCTGTGGAAAAATGCGCCTTGCCACTGACTGTTTTGAAAATCATGTTTACATTTTATTTTCAAATTATTTCCTCTTAGTTGATATTTATTTTGGGAAAAATTAAAAAACTCGTTAAAAAAACTTTTATAATTGCCATTGATAATTTTGTAAAGAATTAATAAATCAAATTCCCATCTTCTATATTCCAGTGATTTCAATCCAAATTTAATCATTCTATCATTATATGACGTGTAAGATATGTTGCAACGATTACAAATATGACGGGTAAAACTCCTTTGCACAGACTCAATTTTGTTAATATCCTTTTTTAAATGGGGTGACCAAATTTGGGTACTAAACTCAAGTTTAGGGCGAACGTATGTTTTAAATAGTTTTGTCAGAATTGAAGCAGAATTAGTTTTAAAACTTTTCAATATTTGATAACATGTAGTTTTTGCAATCTTATATAAATAGTTGATATGTTCATTCCATTTCAAATCTTTGGAAATATAAATTCCTAAATCTTTAAAAACTTTAATTTCTAGTAACTTGATGTTATTGATTAAGAGGTCAGTTGGAGAAGATTCTTTTTTGTTAATGGTTAGAATTTTACATTTGCTAGGATTTAAGTTTAGTTTTCTTGTTTTTAACCATATGTAAATATTATCTAAAGATAGTTGTAATGAAGTATTTGACTGACTAAAGATTTTGGCATCATCTGCAAATAAGCTTATCTCACTTTTAATATCAATGTTTGAACAAATATCATTAATATAAATTAAAAAGAGAAGGGGACCAACTACACCACCTTGTGGTACTCCACTGTAGATTGTTAAAGAGTCAGAAAGCGTATTATTGATGAGTACTCTTTGTGATCTATTATTTAAAAAGTTATCAAACCAATCAATTAAGCTTTCATTTCAACTAAGTACAATGTAAAATAACAAATAACTAAATTACAACTTAGGGTGAACTGAAATTTTGATTACCTTGAAGACCATTGGTTTAACAGGCTAAATTTACATGCTTGCTAGCCACAGTTCTACCTTTTGCAGGCTACAACCCATTTAAAATATAAATTACTCTATACCAACAGAATTCCTTACATTGTCCACTCATACTATACGACAACATTTATAGAACAGTAATAATATTTAAAAATTTTAAGATTGTAGTTGAGTTTTGTTTTGTAGAAATTTTATTATTGTTTTGTACAAAACTGCTGCATCAGCGCTTGTTGGTAATGAACACAGAGACTGAGAGCACTCATCATCTTTTGCAACAAGAGCACTTTAAAAATTTCTGGATTACCCATCCTGATCAAAATGTAGGTATTGTTCGTACTGAGTTAATTTACTTTAGAAAGTTACACAAATTTGTAGTGTTATACATCCAGAACTTTTAAAATTATATGGTAATACCCACAAAGAAAGACTCCTAAATTTATGTGCTCTTGTTGCAAAAGATAATGAGCGCTCTCAGTTAATTACCAACAAACGCTGATGCAGCATTTATTGTAGGGGCTTCTTATCCCTATATACAAAAAAATGAAGATACTTGGTAGGGCAGTATTATGCCACATTAATTAGTGAAGGATCACAAGACACATGGTTTATTGCTACTTGTGAAGGTAAACATTTTAATGGGACTTATAAGATGGACAACCTCATGAGACTTTGAGAATATAAATAATATGAAGTGGAAGCACCCATCTAAACGTGATTTTTTGAACTTTAATGTATATTCTATTCTTGATTGTAAAATTGAAGGGCAATGGAATGTTTCTAATGAAAGATCTTTTTCACTGATAAACCATATCCAAATAGATTTGTTAGTGAAACAGATGTCTTTTACAGAAAGTTAAATGATAGTTTTTAAAATCATTAAGAGTATTATGTTTACCTAATTATTTAAAATAGATAGTCCATTAGATTTCTTCAATTATGTGACAGTTTTTTTCTACTAAAATTGTTTAAAGTATCAGTTATTTTCCAATAATGTAGGAAAAAACTATTTATAATTTTATCTAATGTTCTACTGTTAGTTTCTGATAAAAAATAGAGAAATACGTATAAAACTATCACAAAAAACTTTAGAGAGTGTTTTATACTTGTTATATATAATTTACTTTGTAAGTATTTCTTTAAAAAAAAAAGCTTTTCAAAAAACAATTTTTTTATTATAAGCAATCAATATATAATTTAAATTTAGCTCAAAATTATTCCAACAACTTGAATTTCAAAGTTATTAAATATAAACTTTCAACAGTTGTAAAGTGTAGTTGGAACCATACTATAACTACACACTTTTGACCCAAGTACAGCATTTAAGTTACACCTCTAGTACACCTGTTGCTGACTAAACTGAAACTAATTGTTAAAAAACTACTGATGCCTTTATCTATAACACTAAAGTAAAACAAAGTGTTAAAAATTTTATGTAACAGACATAACTATAAAATGTGACTACAGTAAGTTTGTATAACTTTTTTATTTGAACGAATGATTTTACAACTTTTTTCAGGGTTTGGTCAACCTGATAAAATAACAATACTATGAAATACAACCATTTTAAGGTTAGACTATGAATCAGGAAACTGCAGCCCACTTGCCAAATATGACTGAAACTTCTTTCAAGGGACAAGATTTTTAGTTAAAAAATTTAAAAGATTAAGCTGTTTGTATAAAAAAAAATACAGTTATCTTTTTTTTTTGCGGTTTTTGTGTTGCCTCTTTTTTGTTTATTTAATTACACATGTATACTAAATACATTAATTTTTGTTTTGCAAGTTTTTTCAAAAAACTATGGCTACAAAAAAATTCATTAGTAAATCTAGACCATTGCTCATAAAGTTAGCCAACCCCTGTGATAGAAAAACCTTGCAAAAATCTAAATCAACATACCAGACATTCTAGAACTATTTGTTTTTCATTTGTTTTAGTGTAACCTTCTTTAGAAGTGCGAGCTACAAAATGTTCTACAAGTTATATAAAATACACTTCTTGAACAGCTGAAATAGGGCAATTTTGCTTTCAGCAAAGCCAGTATGCAACATACTTATTGTTTGTTTTTTTATTCTCAATATCACAAATAAAACAGGTATTAGGAAAAATTTTAAATGCATTTGTGCTCAGACAATTTAAACTTTAGACAAAAACTTAAATTATGTACTAAACAGTTTTTTATTTTAAATGCAAAGACTAAAAAAGTAAACACAACTAATGTTATCAAAGTAATTGTAGAGGGATAAAGAAAGTTATAATTAACTAATTCAATAAAGCATGACAGATTTTTATAAACTCAAAACTAAAATTGTTTTTTTAGATTTTATCTTTAATATTACTTAAACTGTAAACTTGTTCAACTTTATAAAATGGACAATGAAAAGAAAGCTACAACAAATTTTCCTTAAAAGAGTATACTCACTACTTAAAGACAGTAAAAAACCTTTAAACTTTCTTTTTTTGGTTAAAGCAAGGATCAGTTTAAAGAAGCATCAGTAGTAATGACAGAATATGTTATCAAGTACTGTCAAAGTTGAGATACCAGAAATTTTTTTCTATTAAATCTGAGCCCTAGGTTTTTAAATACTATACTACCAGTTGAAGCTAATGATCAACCAGACCCATGGCAAAAGGTTTTTGATGATATTGAAAATTTCATTTATAAGGAATGACTCACTGGCTTCAAAAAGTTTTCAAATCACTTCTATTGTGGTTTCAGCTACCCTGACATTTTGGCAGAAATTCTGAGTGTTGCAATCTAACTGAGCCCATCACTAACTGAGCTGGAGTTAAGTGTCATGGATTGGGTTGGGTTGCAAAATCAAGTAACCTTCCATCGTGCTTTATTTATGACCATGGTAAAGGTACTGAAGCTAGATGCATACAAAAAACTGCTTGTGATAGCACAATAGTATCATTGTTAGCTTCAAGAGCCCTGACTGTGGACAAGCACCTTGAAAAGGACAAAAATGAAAACAAGTTCAGCACTTTGTCAAAACTTGTTTGCTACACTTCAAAATACTCTCATTCCTCAGTTAAAAAAGCAGGAATCATTAGTTTTGTTGAAATGAGATTTTTAGATGTAGATGAAAACATTTCTTTATGTGGAAGTACTCTTCAAAAACAGATTGATGAAGACAAAAAACAAGGTTTGATACCTTTCTATGTTTGTGCAAGTATTGATAATTTGAATGAGATTGGACTAATTTGCAAGCAAGAAAACTTGTGGCTGAATGTAGACAGTGCCCATCTTGGTAGTGCTTTAGTTTGTCCACATTTTTAACACTACAAACAAGATTTAGATAATTAGAGTATGCAACTTTTATAAACTTTAATGCCCACAAAACTAATGTTAAGTTTTCTGTGTGAAAGATAAAAGTTCAATAAATGCAGCTTTCAATATAAACACTGTATATCTCAGTCACAAATACCAAGACACAGCTATTGATTATTGCCACTGGCAAATTCCTTTAGTAAAAAAAGTAGCTCAATAAAAGTTTGGTTTTTAATGAGAATGGTGGGAGTAAGTGGAATAAGAAAGCATGTTTTACACAGCTATCAAAGAGCTTGCTACTTTAAATCTATTGTGAGAAAAGACAGTTTGTATGAAATTTTGTTCAAGGTCACACTTGGGCTGGTGTGTTTCAGAATAAAACCTCAGCACATTACATCTGAAGATGACTTGAACAACCTTAATAACAAGCTGTATGAATTGATCAACAGTTCTGGAGTTGTACATTTGACTCATTGAGTTGTAGAAAAAAATGTTTTTTAATGCTTCTGTATCTGGAAGTTACAACAACTATAGTGAAATTGAGATGTTTTAGAAAATATTTAAAGATTGTGGAAATAAGATTTTAAAGATTTGACTTAAATTCTTTTATAAATTTTTGCGAATTTTAAAATATAGATAATTTTTTCAGGTATGTCATATTTATATAGTTTTAAAAGGTTGTAAACTTAAAAAAGTTTAAATAAGATTTAGTCTATTTTTACACCATAAAAAACACTATGTTAGTCTAACTTTACATAATATGCTTATTATACTACTACAGGTGCTAATGTTTATTCAGATCTAATTAAACATATTGTTGTTTTAAATCATGTCTAAGATAATCTATCAACAATATTAAATTTAAGAAATGCTAAGAAATATATATTATTTAAGTTATTTATATAAATTAAGCATAACTAAATTTATATTAAAATGTACTAAAGATTCATTAGCTTTTTGAAAATAAATTTTATAGTATGCAGATATTTATGTAAAAGCTTGAAATATTTATACTGATATATAACAAATGATTATTTTTTATGTTTAGGCTTTTGGTTTTTATCATGCAATGTTCAAATTGGAGAATTTAAAAAGTCATCATTAGGACTCCTACTTTATCAGGCCGAGAGTTGAAATTTTAAACTATTTTTAACAGAGCCATACTTATTTTAAAATAAAATATACAAATTATTTACTATGAAATAGCTTTAAAGCTCATTTAATGTTTATCTTTATTTTTCCTTTTCTAAAATCAGCTATCAATAATTTGGTTTATTATTATTGGACATCATTTTCTTGACATCACATTTTTTAATGGTAGAAAAAACATCAGACTCACTATTTCCTCTACAACAATAAATTTACCACTAAATCCAAATGAAACGAGAGTAAAACTAGGTCTCAGAACTTTACTTAATTGTTTTGAATGCTCATAGGGTTCACGTCTTTTTAAAAAGATCAGATAAAATTATATAGTTAGTGTCTTTTTAAAAAGATCAGACAAAATTTGTTCTTTACTAAAGTTATACTGTAGGTTATTTACCCTTTTTACTGTCATAAAAAATTTTGCAGTCTGATAGCTGCATTAGTTCTGCTCAAATTTAATTGGCTAAAACTTGATTCCAATCAAACTATTTATTAATCAAACAAGAGTAATATTTGCTAAACTTTTAGGTAGGGTGGGTTAAGGGTACAGTTTATACTTTGAAATTATGGTAAAATGGGCTAGGGATGAAGTTTTAAAGAATAGTACGGTGCAGTTCAAAGCATTGTAATATATTTTTCAGTAAGTTTTGCAAAATTCTAAAAATAAATGTTTCTAAACTTTTTGAATGTTTTTGTTATAACTTCAGTTAACTTTCAAAGATTAAGAAGCTTACAACACGCGCTGAGAAGTGAGAATGTTTATTTGTACGTTTTTCAAATAGCAGATTAAGTTTATTTAAAGAAATCTAATCAAATATATCATGTTAAACCTTAAAACTTTCTTTTATTTTGTTTTTTAGACAGTAATTGTCAATATAATAATCAAAAACATCCCTAACAGTACATTTTAAAATTGTCATTTAATAAGTTCTATAAAAAGTACTATTTATTACTATCAAATTTGAATTGTACATTTAAATTCTACTAAAACATTTACAAACTGTTAAAAGACTAAAATGTTTATAACTCATTTTAACTGGCCTCATTTTAAATTTTTTAATGAACCTTATTTCTAACTTAAAACAAATGTAAAGCAAACAATTTTTTAAGATGTACAACTCAAAGCTTAAAATTTTTATTTTAATAGGAATTGGTTAGTATAGTATAAAAAATTAAATAAATACAATATTAAACAACATTAAAATTTAAAGCTTGAATAGTTACAAACATTTGAACAAAAATGTAAAAAAAACAAAAAAAAATTAGAAGAAAATGTCGAAACAAATTTATCTTCTTTTGTGACAAATATGGAAAGTAAATCGTAAACAAAAATTGAGTATAATGTAAATCTAGCTATTGTTAACACTAAGTTCCTGAAAGTACAAGTTTAAAATTATTTAAATATAATAAAATTTAACTTAAATGGTTCTTCTTTTAAAAAAGAGATAGGAGAAAAACAAACAGCAATATGATAATAAACTTGTTTGAGAAGTATAAATTTAAGTTTTGTTTATTGTTAAATCAAAGTATAATAATATGTACATAGTGGTAACTGGTAAGACCAGTACGTCTCAATACTTCCTCATTGGTGATCTTTTGCTGCCATGCAATTCCAAGGATGCGACGAAGGCATCGTAGGTGGAAGGTATTGATTTTCTTCTCCTGTACGCTAGGTAACGTCCATGTCTCGCTACCGTAAAGCAGAGTACTGCAGACACAGGAACGGTAAACGTTAGCCTTTGTTCGAATGCTTAGCTTTTGGTTATCCCAAACTCTTGCAGTCAAGCGAGCGAAAGTGCCTGATGCTTTGCCAATGCGACTATTTATTTCTTTGTCCAATGATGCGTTTGACGCAACATTTGAGCCAAGGTATACAAAGTTATCTACATTCTCGATATCCTTACAATTGATCTTGATTGATGGTAAAATATTTGTTCCTTGACTTAGAATTTTAGTCTTCTTAAGGCTTATAGTAAGGCCGAAATCCGAGCATGCCGAAGAAAACTGATTCAGCAGTGTCTGCAGGTCTTGGGCAGAGTGAGCCACGAGTGCAGCATCGTCAGCAAATAAAAGATCACGTATGGTGACTTTCTTCAGATTGACCCTCAGTCAGCGCAGGCTTCGCTGGCTCGGTCATATCCTGAGAATGAATACTGAGCGTATCCTAAAGTTTCTATTGTATGGCGAGTTGGTCGTTGGTAAACAAAACCGAGGACGTCCAAAATTACGTTTTAAGGATGTATGCAAGCGCGACCTAAAAAGCTTGAACATTGGAACTGATGATTGGGAGTTGCTTGCAAATGACCGTGCCAAATGGAGATCAACTATACACAAAAGACTGCAAGAAAGAGAAAAGGAATATTTTAGAAAAACGAAGAAGAAGATGAAGAAATAGGAAGCAGAATGAATTAAATAGTTTTTTTTGTGTGTTTATGTTTTGTTTATTGCATCACTGTGTATGTTTTGTTTTTTTTTAAACATGTAATTTTTTAATTTTTTCTCTGCGCACAACACGCATAGCCGATCTCGGCTGATAGCGGGCCTTATTATAATAATATGTATATATATATATATATATGTATATAAAACATTATATATGTCAATATTGTTCCATTTTTTACAAGTTGTACTTTATGCTTTTTATTTAGATTTATTTAAGCTAAAACGACAACAAAACAAAAAAATCTTTAGGCTGTATTTGCTGAAAATGAACTTGCACTAATTATAGCTGTTTAATTAAGTTCGTTCTATAAGATGTTTTTGAATAGTTTTTTGCAGAGTTTTCCTAAAATAATTTAGAAGAAAATAAAAGAAATAGTTAAAATAGTTTGCTATAACAATTGACAACTCTGGTCTAATACTCTATTTCAAGCTTACAGTATTTTTAAATTATTCAACTTAGGGTATTAAAGTATTTTCAGCATTTTGAAATTTAAATCCATTTATAGTACAATATTCTAATAAGACTAATAAGAAGTAAAAGTAGTAAATTACACAGAACCATGGTAAATGTATGTGGTGAAAAGAATGACCTTTTGGTCATCAGCAACAAAACAATAGCTTATTTATAATGTAAATCTGAAAAGAAAATTATAAGACTACGTTAGTCAGAAAAGGTAAAATTTTAGTCAGTAATTGGACATTATAATTATTTATAGAATTAGTCAAAACATGTAGGTCTAAATAAACTATTTTTGTATAAGTTTTGGCCATGGATTTTGATCTTGCAATGTTCAACTGAGAGAGTTTTTAAGTCATTAGGACCCATACAGCATCAAGTCACACATTAATTAACCTTAAAACAATTAGTGTTTTAAATAGTTCATAGAACAATATAATTTATAATTCTCTACATTTACTATTTATGTATCATATTTTTATTATGTTTCTATTCAAGTTACATTATTTCTTATTTGTTGTATAGGGGTACAACAAATAAAGTTGAAATTAATAAAGCTAATGTACTTGTAACATATTAGAAAGTAGAGAACTTAATTACTTGGATTATGAAAAACTATTAAAATTAAATGTAGCTTTAAAATAAGAACAATTTATTTTTTCAGTTTTTTAAAGAAGGAGTATGTTTTTACAGGGTTTACAGGGCAATAAAACCTGGAGTTTATAAATTTAGGCAAAATAATAGAAAGCTTGAGAAATACTGAAAGAAAAAAAAAACAAGAATTTTTTATATAAATCATATAAAATTTGAGCTTTTAAAATATACAATTTCTTAACAATTTTGATATAATAATAAGTAATTTTAAAACTAAAAAAAGGCAATTTTTGAATATTCTAGATGTTATATATGTTTTAGATATTTTTTTTGATTTTGTAGTGTTTTAACACTTCAACTAAAAAGAAAAAAAGAAGATTCAGAGCCTGCTTGGAGAAAGTAATACATTTTCTTGTAAAATCTTAACTAAATGCTTAAACATGGTTGCAACACACTCCAGATAACTCCAAGTATTTTAATTTTTTTTAACTCAGGATGACTAAGGGCAGTTTTAAGCTTTTATAAAAGTCTCAGGATAGTTTTAAGGTTTTGAAAAATCTCAGGGCTGATTTTTTTTTAGATCTGAATGAGATTTAGTAGATTCAGTTGCAATATTTTGTTGTTATATACAACCAATTTTGTTCAAGAACATTAGTTTTGTTGATTTTGTAAAACTTATTAAATTTTTTTAGCCTTGCAGCTTGCTCTTCACTAAACTCTTAAAAAGCATTTTAGTTTTTGTTTTAAATTTTAAATTAATATTTATCTTGATTATTAAACAGAAACATATTTTTTTAGTTTTAGTTGTTTGTTACAACTTATAAATACTTGTTTTCTCTAAAAATTAAATGTAAACAAGGGGTTCTTAAAGTGAGCCATATGGCTCCCTTTAGGGCCTTCACAAAATTTTTAGGGACCAAAGGGGGGACATAAGTTAAAGGGCCACACGGGGCCATGAGGCCAAAATTTGAAACTTAATTTAGATATTCTGGTAAAAAAGAGCTAAAAGGTTTTAGATGTACTCAGGGTTGCCATAAACCCTGGAATCCTGGAAAAACCTAGGGTTTGACAATTTAAGCTAAAAAAAGTTGATTAAGAAAAAATAAATAAAACAACCTGGAATTTTGAACTAAAACCTGGAAAAACCTATAATTTTAAACAACTTATACATTTGAAGTAGTAAAATTTAAATTTGACATAAACTTTTAAGGCATTGATAAAAAATTTTTGTTTATGTTAATTTTTTTTTTCAAACAGCATAGCACCTTCAAAGTAGCTCTACAGTATCTTTTCAGCGTTGTAATACTACTTAACACAGTTTTTTACCTTAAACTTAATTTTAAACTAAAAAATACCCTGAAGCGTGAAATTAAAAAAAACTTGAAACAAATTTTCCAAAAAATTATGCATCCTTGTGTATTAAAGGAAAGTTTTTTTAAAAATTTTGTCAGAGGGGGCCATAGCTTTTTTATTTCAATAAAGGGTGCCTTATGAAAAAAAGTTAAGGAAACTCTGGTATAGACTAATGTTTCATTGTCTTTGAAATCAGTATTTCTCATAAAAAAGTGAATATCTAATGCATAAGCATACACATATTGCCTCCCTTTTAATGATTAAGAAGAAAAATGAATAAAAAGTGTTAGTAAATTTTTAAAGGATATGAAATGAAACTCAGGTTGACTCAGCGCAGTTTAAGTTCACTCAGGTCAGTTTTTTTTTAATTCAAAGAGTTGCTTTAAAAAAATTTATAAAATGCACACATAACTGCACACAGTTTGTAGACTTTATTATCTAAGAGCTAAATTGCACCAGTCTAAATTGCACCAGTTCAAAATATTACACAAAGATACTTTTAAATGAGGAGATAAAATTGCACAAAGATACTTTTGCACGAATGGTTACTTTTGCGCTAAGACACTTTTGCACAAGCAGAAGATTTTGCACAGATTAAATTTTTTATGATTTTTTATTTTTATTTTTTTTATTATTTTTATTATTTTACTATCACTGTTACCCCTAACCCTTACCCTTGGTCGGTAAGTTATAATATTAAAAAAAAATTTAAATTTAAATTATTTTTTATTTTTTTTTTACTATCACAGTTACCCCTCATCCTAGGTCGGTAGTTTTTTTATTATTTTTTTTTTTTCCTGTTTATTTATTTTTTAATTTTATACTCACATGCAAAAATGTAACTTGTGCAAAATTAACCTTTGGTGCAAAATTGTCTTTGTGCAATTTTGTGATCTTGTGCAATTTTGTTCTTGTGCAATTTAGTAACCTTGTGCATTTTTATCTTTGTGCAATTTAGACTCGTTCCAATCTAAGAGGTTGTTAAATAGGATCTAAATTCAGATCATTAGAAACATATGAAGTTGATATATTAAGTATAATCATCAGCTAAGTTTAGCAATCTTGTTCAAAATACTTTATATTTCATAAGTACTATTGTAGGAAAGTTTTTGAACGTATTTATATACCATTTGCAACTTAATATCAATAGATTATTCATTTTGTTTTATATTTTGTTACACAAAGCTTTTCAAAACTATACAAGTTTCATTGTCAAGTGATAAATTTTAAATGAAATTTGAAAAAGCTTTAGAAAATAACTTTAAATTATGACATATGAATAAATTCAAATAAATACAAAATTTAGAGATTTAGTAAGTAAAAATAAAGATATGTTTATAGATTCTTAGTAATTTTGTTTTTCCATTTAATGCTATTTGCGTATTTAAATAAGGTTGCTCTTCCTCAATCAATATTGATTCCAGGCTGTAGAGTTTGCTTTGCTTACATCGTTTCAAAACTTTAAAGTTTTGAACTATGTCAGAGTTTTGACAGGGTGTGCAATTAAAAAGATGCTCAAATACTGCGCTGTTTTTATCTGTTACGCAGTGGTCTGTAATTTTTTGGAATATTTGCTGTGATGTTTCTCCAATGTAAGAGATGCTCTGATCTGCAGAGCAGGTGTATTAATAAATAACATTTGCGTCAAATACTTTGGAAGTATAATAATGGTATTACATTAAGTATAGCTTAACATGGGCAGTAGGGTACATCTGGTGCCCTTCAGAAATATAAATTTTCTATTAGGACAATAAAAAATTTTGCACTGTGACAAATCATAAAAATAACAATACAAAAAAAAAACTTTTGATCAGTATTTCCCAAGTTTTATTTCATAAGGCCCCTTTATAGAAATAAAAAAGGTATGGCCCCTCCAATAAGATTTATCAAAAAACTTCCCTTACATATACCTAAGACCTTGTTTTTGCTCTTTACTATTAGCTCCAGAATATCTAGTGTAAGTTTCTAATTTTGGCCTCTTTACCCCCTGTGGCCGCTTTACTGCTTATGGCCTCCAAATTTTCCCCAAGGGGGCCATATAGTTCATATATTATAGTGTTGGGAACCCTGTTCAGATAATAGAAAAATTGAGCTAATACATTAAAAAAATTTTGTTTATCAATATTTAAAAAAAAGGTTTATTAGGGTTAAAAGTTTTTTTTTAGTATATTTTTCACTTAATTTCTGTTTATTTATTTGAAGTTCTCAAATGTAACTAGCAGAATTTTATAAAAGCTAGATAGCTAATCATTTGGGTAGTGGGTCTAAATTGCACTAGGTTACTAAATTGCATGAGAAAAAAATTGCACAAAGCCAAATTTGCACAAGGGCACAAAATTGCACAAGGGACTAAAATTGCTTGAAGACAATTTTGCCTCAAAGGTCAATTTTGCATGAGTTCTATTTTTGCACAACAATAAAAAAAATAATCAGAAAAAAAGTTTTTAAAAAATTAAAAAAAAAAGAAAGTTACTGACCAAGGGTAAGGGCAAGGGATAACAGTGATAGTAGAAAAAAAACTAAAAAAAATTATAATTAAAAAAAAAGCTACGGACCAAGGGTAAAGTAATAGAAAAAAAAAGATAAAACAACAAAAAAAAAATTACTTGTGTAAAAATGTCTTAGTGCAAAATTTTCTGCTTGTACAAATGTATCTTTGTGCAATTATATTCCCTGGTCCAAAAGTATCTTTGTGCAATTATGTCCACTCATGAAATTTTGTAAGCTTGTGCAAATTTGAAAGCCACCCCATCATTTATGCTGCTTTCTTTATAAAATGCTTGGCTGAAATAATTTTAAGAAAATATATGGCCTGGGCACCAGATGTACCCTAATAAGAAGCATTTTTTGTATTAAACTAATATTCTATATTTTTTTGGTTATTATAAAAAAGCAATTTTTGAGTATTCAGCTGGAAAAACGTTTACATTTGAGAAATACCATAATTGTTGCAAAATTATAGTTGCAAAATTTTAAATGGCTTTAAGAAATTTTCATAGAGACAAAATCAATCTTTTGAAAAAAAAGTCCAAAAATGACCCTTTAGCCACATATATTTAATTATTTATTATATTACACATTTATTTTCACACATATATCACAGGAAATACAATTACTGATTAATGGAATTTGAAAAAGCTTAATTATAAAAATTTATATTACATACCTTAAATGTTTTTTATTAACATTAAGAGCAAAAAATCAACTTTACTTAATTCATTATAAACTTTTAAAAGCTGTTTATTTTGACAATTGAAAATCATACTACCCTAATCACCTGAATATTTTGGTCTTTTTGTAGTTCCATAAGGACCTTCCAGACTGATGTTTAAATTTGAATCTTTATAAATACTAATTAGTAGTAATAAAAACATGTTTTAAAACATATTTGTAGAAAACTTCATGTTCATTTGTTGTTAAATTTCTAAAATTTTATCATATTAATTTCCTACTTTGTTAAGTACTTTTTAATGCTTCAAAAAATTTTGGTTTTATATATGAGAAAGCACACCCAAATCTAAAATTATAATTATTGAGATTAAATGATAGAAACATGAAGAAAAAACTAACTTTGTTAGTTTATAGTATATTAGTGTTTTTTATGTGTAACAATTTAGTTTTTAGACTCTTATTTTAGTATATGCAAATCAAAGGTTAGAAAACTTACTTGCACAAATATGTTGTATTAAGTACTGAATAAGTAGTCTACTTATAATATAACTTATAATAAAAGTGTTTAAAAAAGTTGTCATTGTCTTCTGAACCTAATCAACATTACCAATAGTGACCAGCCCAGGAGATAAATGTAAGTGTAAGCTTACACTATGTAAAAGTAAAATCCACTTGCAAGCTATTTTTATTTTATCTCTTCCAATTTTGTGTATTTCCTTTTTTTTTAGTTTCTTAAATTTTCCCAAAAATGCAGGATCTGCTTAAGGCAATTTAATGATCATTATAGGGCTATATAACTCAAAAAGCTTGAAGAATACCTCACCTAGTTAAAGTTTATATTAAAAACCCAACTTGTAATCAAAAAAAAAAGGTTGTCACATCTTGCCCCCATCTAGAGAAGTTTCCCAACCCTACTTTATATCACCAAAAAGTATAAAGATTATTTATAAAATAGTTCATTAAATTTTAAAACACTAAAGAAAATTAATTTAAATACTTCTATGTACTAAAAAATAGAAGCAATTACAAATATTCAAGCTTTTATTGTTTCAATTTAATTAAACATGTAAACAATAAGTAAATGAAAAAATAATTGTATACTTATTATTGACAATTTTTGAAACATAGCAACATCAAAATATTCATAAATGTTTGTAAACCTACAATATACATCAATTACAATTTGTTTAAGTACTAATACTATGGATTTGTTTATGTAAACTTGTGTCTTTTTAGGAACTTTGTGTAATAAGTTTAGTGTGTTTATTTTAACTGACACAGATTTTTTGTTATTGTCAAATTTTTTTTTTATTAGTTTAATCTGGACCATTTTTAGAATTGATATTTAGTCAAATCCTTATTTTAGCAAAAAAAAAATACAAAATCTGGTACATCACTATTTACAGTTTAATATTTCAGGTAATTTTTTAGTTAAACAACAATTAATCAAAAATTTTCTTTTTATACCAGAAAATAACAAAGATAGTTTGCATGTAAACTTACACAACTTCTGAAATATCTGAAAAAATAAGTTTTTCACTGTTCAACAACATAATTGCCACACACTCAAACAAGTTTTAATTTCATTTAATACTCTGGATAAATCAAGCCAATTTCGTTTTTTTTTTTTTTAATGAGATTTGGTTTCAATAATTTATTATTTTAGTAAAGGATAACAAATTTTCACAACACTCCTTCTTTGTTAAACTAACATTTGTTTCTGTGTGTTAACAAGTCAATTTTGAAAATGCTTTTTTAAGGATTAAAAAAAATTCAGACACTTTAAGGGCACTCATAAAAGTTTTGCCGACTCAAAAAGTAGCAACCCTGCTAGGAGTTATAGTAAGCATTATTTCAACTCAGTTGTCTTGAACATATTTGATAAACTGAATTTCTGAGTTTGCTGCTTTTAATTTTAAAATCTTTTTGCCTTTTTACTTTTTTTAAATGATTCCATTACCTTGAAATTAGAAAATCTTTTATTAATAAAAGTTTTCATCATCAAGCTTTTTTAGTGCTGCGTTATTGAAGCTAAACTATTAGCTCGCGTATCTAACTTTGGTTCGCGCAGTATAAACAATTTTAAAACGGTATTTTGTGTGGTCTTTTGAGCTTAAGATTTGAACTCCAGATACAAGAGAAATTTTAGATATAATATAGAGTTACAACTAAATAAATTAATACAGTCAATAAGTTTTTTATCTGAATTGCAAATGACTCATATGTTTTATTTTTTGCATAATATTTATTCATTTTGTCAAAACTTTTATAGCTCAAGTCTATCTTGTAATAACAGGTAGATTTGATTTGATAACTGACAATACAGATTATGCCTAAATATAATTAAAATAACTGTAAAACCCATACAGCTTAACTAATATATCCTTTAAAATGTGCTTGTTAATTAACATGAAAGAACTATAATTAACCCAACAACTATAGGTTAAACAACATTTAAAACACAAAAAGTTAAGTAAAGTATTTTAATAAACTTGTATTGGTTTTTAGTTCATAATTAAGCTTAGTATTTATAAAACTTTTAATGTTATCAAATAATAACTCAACTTTAAAAACCAGATTTATTATACCTTTAAATTTATGATGGCTTCGAACGGTGTAGAAAATTCGGTGGTTGCTGAACAAGATGAAATCATTTCGACTAGCAATGGTAACACTACCAGCAACCCAGCTACAAACAGCTCATCACAGGTAGAAGAAGATGATAAAATTTTAAACCTAAATTCTAGCAATGAACATAATGACGGTATGTCTTCTGAAGAGTTGAATATCCTTTTCAAAGGTGATCAAAAACATGAAACTGAAATAACTGCAGGTGATGACACCACCTGTACAGTTTGCAACAAAAGTTTCAGCACCAAAGCTGCCCGCAAAAAACACATGGAACTTCATGACAAAAACTACAAGTACCATGAATGCAAAGTTTGTGGAAAAAAATTGAAGCGTAAAGAAGGTCTTAAGATCCACATGCGAATTCACACAGGGGAGAAACCTTACACTTGTCCTTTGTGTAATAAGAGGTTTGCTCATGAACAAGGTTAGTAATATTGTAAAGTATAAAAAACAATAATTTTAGATTTTTTTTTGTAATATTAATATTCAAGTTAATATTAATGTAATTATATTCATCTTCAGAAGTTTAATACTACCAATAGTGTATAGTTTTAAGAAGTAAAATACTGTTTTTTTTTTTGTTTTTATATTTAAGTTGAAAAAAATTTGCCATTTGAATTTTAACGTGATGCTGCTGATGCGTCTAAAGCAACTCTATTTATTTTGTTATATAGTAGTTTTCATGAGTTATAAAAATTTGAAAAGCTCAGTACTTTTTTGTTGTACAATAAAATGTATGTATATTGAATGTTATGTAAAATGTTTATATTCAGTTGTCTTGAATACTTACCAGTTTAAAACTAGTCCAAGTATTTTTTTTAATTGTTACAACAGCATTGAAACGACATATAAAGGGAACACATAAGAACTTTTTCAACCCTCTGCAGTGCGCCCAGTGTGATAAAATTTTTGATACATTTGAGAAGCTTAACAAACATAGAAGATCGGCTCACCCAAAAGCAAAGACAGCCCAATGTCCCGTTTGTCAGAAGCAGCTCAGTTCAAAAGATTCACTGAAAACGCATATGCTGATTCACAATGATGTGAAGAACTACAAGTGCTCGTTTTGCCCCAAGTCTTTCAGGCACTCACAAGCTTTGAAAAAGCATGAGCAGCTGCACAAGAACCCAGAAAAACCAAACCAGTGTGTGATATGTCAAGTAAGTTTGATTAAGTGCTATTACATTATTATAGACCGTAGTTAAACGTTTACTGCTATTTTATAATGTAAGGAATAATTATAGTTTAAGGTTCGTTTAAAATGAGCTTTTAATTAGCTTTTTTTGGTACTAAAATTTTTGTTTAATATACACATAAATAAACAAAATATATAATAGCTTTGAAGTGTAGGGGGTCTAACTTTTTTTTTCAAATATTAACATTGGCTACTATTTGAAAGGTAGATTGTATACTATAAGATTGTATACTACTCATAACCTATTGAATTCTCTAAATTTGATCGCCTGTGTATTAAAATTAACTTCGAATTACAAACAGTAAGAAGTAACTGTTAGCTCTATGGTATTATGTAGAAAATTAAGACTAGTTTTCAAAAAAAAAAGGTGTTTATCCCCCTATGGTTGTTTTTCACTATGCTTTAGGTATTTTCATTTGACAATTTTTATAACACTTATTGACCACTAATCAAAATATCCTAAACAAGTTAATCAAACTTTTACATTTTATAATTGTTTCATAGATTGATCACAACACTTTTGAAGAACTGACGAGCCACAACAGGAAATACCACAAAAGAGAAGAAAAGTTCAAATGTGATGAATGTGGAAAACATTTCCGCACAGAGCGCAGTTTGAAAGCTCATCAGAAGCGCGTGCATGCAAGTTGGTTTTATAAAGAAAAAAAAAATACTTTGTAAAAAAATAAATCAAGCCAACATTTCTAAAATGTATGCATTTTAGATAGAATATTTTGTTTAAAGCTGAATTGTTTTGAAAAAATTGTATACTTGAAAAGGTTTTTTTTTTTTTGCCACCAAAACCTGGTAGTAAATAAACTATTTATTTGCACATTATTATTTTAAAACTATTTAAAAATTATATACATGTTTTTCTCAATAGTATCGAATGGTGTTTTCAGAATTTGAAAACTGCCTAAAAGTAAATACGAAACAAAATATTTAAAAACGTATTTTCGAGTTTTTGTAATATGGAAAACAAGAAGACTCTAGTATTTTATGAATATAAAATAATTTATGATTATTTGTCATTCTTGAGTTTTAATACTTACTAACTTATCATTTATTTAAAATAATATATATAATTTAACGGGGTATCATATAGAGTTGGTTAGCGTGAAAACACTTTAAAACAAGTTTAGGAAAATTTTTAATTATTACAAGCATTTAAAACCTTATTTGAACATAAAGCAGTTATATTTTTTTAATACATCTTGAATTTTTAACTAAGCATTATCAAAGTATTTATTTTTCGAAGCCAAAAAAACAAATAATTGTAGCTTTTTGTCTACATTAGCTATTAATTCTAACTGTAAAACTTTAGTACAGAGTCAGTTTAACTTAAAAATAGCATATAACAAACTGAGTCAGTATAAATAAACTTGTAGTTTCTCATTTTGTAAGTAATGCTATTTAATACATTTTAACAGAGGAGGTCATGCACAAATGTTATTATTGCCCGGCCAGCTTCAAGCACTGGCAGAGCCAGCTCATGCACATGAAGTCCCACCACCGCGATCTCTACTATGGCAACGCGCCGCGCCTTAACAACGAAACCCCTTCGCCCAAGCCGGCACCTCAAGCACCTCCTTCCACGGGTTTGTTGTTTTCAATGTGAATATTAATTTAGTTGTTTTCAAACAAAATAAAAGTAAATATTTTACAAGGTAACTTTATTGTATGTAGTTTCATTCTTTAGTAGTCAAGTAAGCTGTATTAAATTTAGTACTGTAAATTTAATTGTTATAATTTAGATAAAAACAAGAGAATATAATAACAGCGTTTTCATTCTTCGTTTGTATTGTTTGATAAGTTAATCATTTACAAACAGAAACGGTGGCAGCTCTCCACCCAATCAAACAGGAACCACTTGGCAACCTCTTCCAATTCCCCATCTGCCACAAAGCTTACGATGACCAATGATTGAAAACACCAGAGGAAAATGCTCGTCACCGGAAATTAAAAATTGAAATTTTCCAGGGTGAAGACTGTAATTTTGGCGTCTTGATCTTTGCGATCAGGCCGTTTTTATTTGTTTTTTTTTCTATAGTTTTCAGATGCCTTATTTTTTTTCAAAACTAAATAAAATTTTGCTACAAAAATTCTATTTTAAATTGTTTACAGTTTTTTACCCCAATTACAAAATTAAGTTTTTTTTGGAAAATTTGATATGATTATTTTCAAGCTGCATTAATTTTATGACGACACAAATGTAGTGCTTTAGTAAAAAGTAATTGTTAATAAATAAGAAATTTAGAAAATATAAAAAAGTCATATCATTAAAGAGATGTTTTGTTTGTATTTTACGTTATAAGCTAGTGTACAGCTAATTTAATGTATTTAAATCGTGCGTTTTAAAAATAATTCAGCATAGCGACATAACCTGGAAATACCTAGAATTTGTGAAAAAAACCAAAAATTTTAAAACTATTTTTACATGTTAGGTATAAAATTTAGATTTAACAGGATAAATCTATCATAAATATTAAAAAAAATTGTCACCATTAGTTTTTTTTTAATATAAAACACAAAGTAGCGTTAAAGTATCTTTCCAGTGTTGTTATGCTTCCTAACACCGTTTTTAAACTTAATTTTAAACTAAAAATAGACCCAAAAACGTGTACTGTCAATACCTAGAAAAATTTCTCATTAACCAGTGGCCACCATGGTAATAAACTTTTTACAAAATGTCTAACTAATTGATTAAAAGTTTGATCTTTGGGTAGTTTTAAGTAGTAATTTGTTTATCTAACTGAGTTTTATAAAGTTTTAAATCAACTATTGAAAAAATTAGTTATTAAATATTTTTGTGCCTTTTATATTAAAGGTAAGATATATGACCGGGTAGAACTTCTGTTCATAACCAGCATATGTCAACCATAATAGTTGTTGCTGACGTAGTTTACCAAATACAATCGTTGCACAAAACTTGGCAACATGGTTATGCTCTTTATATAAGTGTTTAAAAGATTAAAACTACATAAATTAAGTGAATTGAAAAAGCTATTTATACAACTTCTTTTCAGTATATTTTTATTTAATGAATATAAAATGTTTGTAGAAATCAATGAGAAAAAGATTTAAGTAAAATTTCAAGATTCCGTCAATTATAGCATTAAATGATTATTCATCAAAAATGTTATGGTGTTTAATGTTGTCTGATAAAAATAACATTGTTATTGCTTGTAGTACTTCTGTGTTTCAAAAGTAAGCTGAGTAAGATAGTGCAAAATGTTTGAAGTAAATTTCGTACAAATAATTTAAACACTTTTTATAATTTTGAAATATCTTGTACAATAAGTTGAGTTATTTTTGTACATATACCTAATGTAATTTTATTAAAAATAACACGGACAAAACTATGATATATTATTTTCAAAACTTAGTAAAAAAAATCGTTTTTATTTAAATTTAAAATAATTTTACATTGTCTGTGCTTCAAATACTGAAAAACTTTCCAAGAAACTTGATAATATTTTTTGTAAGTTTAGAGGATATGTTTTTAATTATATAAATAACTGATTCTACTTCAGTCATAAGTTTACAAAGTGAAGGTTAAACCCACGAACCAGCAGTTGAGCATCTTTACAAATGATATTTTAATTACATCTCTATGTATGATTCTTTCAACTGTGCTGAAAAGCGTCATAATATCTCGACGTACCGATCAAAATCTGACGCGTCCAAGCATTTTGTACCAGTAACAAGTGCGAACGTATAAACCAGCGACTTTTGTGAGCACCCATCCGGAACAGCAAAACTAAAATTCGTGAACTTTAAAAAGTCTTATGAAGCAAACAGCGGCTTTAAGCAAACTAACGCTACTTTATTTTGTAATATAAAATGGTTTTTTGTGCACCAGGCCTTAGGACCAAATGTTTTGAGCGCCTATTTGTAGTTCAATAAACAATGTAAAGCATTTATGTACTTAATTGAACGACAAATGAAAGCGCTCAAAACATTTGTTCCTAGTGCACGTGAAACCTTTCGATTATCGAGTGGCTTACCACTTGGATACATTTTAATGTCTTGTCTAGGACAATATTTAGATATTTGTTAGTTTATAGATCCCTGAAATTTACTAAACAAAATTTTTTTTAAAGAAACATTAAATAAACTAAAAAAAGTATACAACACTTTGCACCCGTTGCTAGACCCGATATCGATTAATAATTAAGATTACCTTGAAACTACAACGAATATGGCTCCCCTCAAACCCGTGACACAGAAAGTTTATCAGAGGCTTAAACAGTTCGTATAGCAATACTATCGTGCACAATACCGGTATTTACAATATCAAATAATATTTGTGGTCAACATAGTGTATCAATGTGAATTACATATTACAAAAGCTTATTGAAACTACTAATATACTTTAATGTAGTGTTAGTATATAGAGTTATCGGTTTTAAAATTTTACACTTAAAGTACTACGAAAAATTTAGATTGAAAAGTTTATTAAATATTCAACTAAATATTATAACAAAAATAAAATTAAAATCTTTTATAAAACCTACAAGAGCTTACAAAAAGATTTCTATTCACCATGGTTAGTTTATACGACAAAAATAAGATTTAAGATTAAGACTGATGATATTATGTATGTTTTAGTTAAATCACATAAATGACCTCTAGATGTATGAAACATTTTTATAGATTAAACTATCAAAACTAATATTTTCTACTTATACTCCGTTATTGACTCTTATTTTACCACTGCCAAAGCAAAAAAAGGTTTAAAAACTATTTCTGTTGAGTTGATCTAAATTTAACCGTTATTTCTATAAAAATTATAGCTAACTATTTTGTGTTCAACATCTAAAATCCAGATATTAAAAAAAATGCAGATAGTCCGATTAAATATTTTTTTATGCCCTGCAAATCAAACAATATTTTTTTTACTTAAGCTTAATAGTTGTTATGTTTTTGTAGTTTTATAGCAATTTATTATAACTTAATATGTGGCAGCGCTGATTATACTTAAAATATAGTTTGCAAAACTGTAAAAAAATTAAGGCCTTACTCATTATATCATTTTTTTAGGATTTTGTGAACAGTTATTATAAATAACATAGTCAACATTTCAGTTAAAATTTATTCAATGTTTTAATGAAAACAATTTGTCTGTTTAAAAGGTGTGGTAAATTCAAAATAAAATTTAAGTTTTGTACTTTTTATGCTTTTAGTTTACTTAAATAATAAATCAACATATAAAAACAGAACATTTAAAACTTAAAAGTTCTAATGGCTTTCAACGGCGTAGAAAAAAACGATATTACTAAAGATTCAACCGGTTTTATTTTAACCTTAAATGATCAAAAGTCAGTGGTTACTGAACAAAATGTTCTTAGTTTGACTACAGGCAATCAAGGTACAAATCATAAGATCGATACACCAAATTTTCAATATGAAAGAAATATAGATGATATGAATAATTTAAAAGCTATTAAGTTTAGTGAAGAACATAGTTCATTTTCAAAATCCTCAAATCAACCAACTATAGTGGGTAAAGTAAAAGAAAACAGCCTGTTAAGAAAAACAAATGAGAATGGTAATTTAAATAAAAAGTCTAGCCTAAGCAAACCAAATGAAAATATGTTCTTTGAAGATCTGATTAAGTTTTCGGAAGGTGATCAAAAGTTTGGTATTGAAATAGTTACAGATGAACTGTATGACTTTGAAAACATTCCATCAAACACAAGTACTTCTGCAGTTGTAGGCAATAAACCCATAACAGTCGAAGTTGTGAAAGGTGGGAATAGTAATTCGGCAGATGACATCATGTCTGCGTTGCATTCAAACGTGGCTTTGTATGACCAGTGTGAGGAAAGTGATCAATATAAGTTCGGTGAAAAAAGTCATCTAATCAGAAGGGTCAGGGAAGATGAAGATATTTATGGTTGTGTTATTTGTGGTAAAGAGTTTGGATCTTTGAAGACAATGTACCATCACCTTAAAACACATCCACGTGAAGGCAACACTGTTATTTGCACATTTGCAGGCTGTGGTAAAATACTTAGCTCTAAGTCAGCTTTGAAAACTCATGTTTTGATACATGAGAATATCAAGCCACACACCTGTAAGATATGTTATATGAAATTCAGACACAGACAAGGTAAGTCTTCTATTATATAAAAAGGTATAAAGAGACCGTTTTATACAACACTTGTATAATTTGATATTTTAAAAATGTTTGGTTATATTTACTGTCAAAAGTTTAATTACTTTAGTGAAGCTTACTATATTTAAACGAGCCGAGTGTTTTCTGGTTTTAGTTTTCAGCCAAACAAAAGTACCAATTTAAGATTTTTTCATTGTAATGTTGTTATTAGCATCTAGTACAAATCTATATTCTTTATCAGATCCTTTTTATTTTTTAGTTATTTTGACTTAAACATTAAGTTACACAAGTTAGACTTCTTGTAAAAGCTTAAATACAGTTAGTATAATAATTTAGTTTCAACCAACTAATCAGTTAAAAAGCATTTGTCAGTTTGAACTGTTATCTAAAACACTTTTCAGTTAATAATTATCTGAAGTGAGGTTTTATCTACATTTGTAATAACAGGGTTAAAGCAGCATATGAAAACACATGAGAATAAAGAGAACCCGCTTCAGTGCATTCACTGTCATAAAATATTTGATACATTTGAGAAGCTGAAGAAGCACAAGAGAGTCGTTCATCCAAAAGCAAAGACAGCCCAATGTCCCGTTTGTCAGAAGCAGCTCAGTTCAAAAATTACATTGAAAACGCATATGCTGATTCACAATGATGTGAAGAACTACAAATGCTCGTTTTGCCCAAAGTCTTTCAGGCACGTACAAGCTTTAAAAAAGCATGTGCAGCTTCACAAGAACCCAGAAAAACCTAACCAGTGTGTGATATGTCAAGTGAGTTAAATTAATTTTTGTACAATATTATAGACTGTTGGTTAATCTTTCCAGGTATTGTATTTAGTATAAAAAAAATTGTTATAATTTTTGTTCATTTACAATAAATAGAAACTTAAAACATAAAAACCTATTACTTCCAGCATTTTTTTTCATCTAATAAATAATGCTAAACAAACCAATTTAGCACCTTAGTTTGAGAAAGTTATTTTTTTCTTATGCTTAAGCAGTTTCATTTAAATTTTTTGTATCACCTATTTAACATTTATAAATGTACTAATAAAATATTTATTTTCCAAGATTGATCACAAAACTTTTGAAGAACTGACGATTCACAACAGGAAGTTCCACAACAGAAAGTTCCACAAAAGAGAAGAAAAGTTCAAATGTAATGATTGTGGAAAACATCTCCGCTCAGTGAACAGTCTGAAACATCATCAATGCACCCATACAAGTTAGTTTTCAAAAGAGCAAGCTTTGAATACTTAGTCTAAAAATAAAAAAATAATACTTTTTTAGTCCATATTTAACTTTCTGTTTAAAGCTAAACTTATAAGAAAAATAATACATAGTATATAATATTGAGACTTTTTCCTCAATAGAACCGAATTTAAAAAAAGTAAACAATAAAATTGAATATTTTGTTAGTTGTTTCCAAATATCATAAATATTATAAAATAATTTATTAACATAAACATATACTGTGTCCTAAATTTTGTCTTAAATCAAATTTATAAACTATTTAAATATGAAATACTTTAAGAAAGAACCTAATATCTATTATTCTATGAATAAACTTAAAAGGATTTAAAATAATTTAATTTGTTTAGCTACTTTTATTTTTAGAATTAATTAAGTTACCACATATTTTTAAGCAAGCTAACTTTTAAGTAAGCTTTGATAAGCGTTAAAAAGATAAACCAACAAGTTTATAAAAAGTTTATTTAAATTTTAAGCATTTAAAATTTTGTTTATAAATTAAGTACAATTATTTTTAAATTCGTCTTTAATTGATAATACCATAATATTTCTAACTTATCTTATACAAATGCCTAAAACTGTATCTTGTTTACGTTAATAAATTTTTAAGTACGAAAACTTAGTATAGCGCCTATGGTAAAAAGCTTTTTAAAGCAAATAGTGAATTTAAGCAAGCTAACGTCATTTTTCTGTATGTAGTTTTATTTTAACATAATGCGTTTAAATATTTGTCAGTTTTTATTCATTTATAGTTTTTTTATTCAAATTTTTAAAAAGAGTAGAGTTAAATACCGTTTTGTTAAGCTACAAAATATTTTAAAACATTTTTAGCAAGTGTTATACAAGAAAATTTTGGTGTGAATAGATTCTTTTTTAGTATTAATGTAAGTTACATTAAATAAATAACTAAGAACTTTTGTTTAATTAAAATAACGAGAAAAATATCAAGTATCAAGCAACGTTCTTTTTTTCGCTTTATTATCTGTTTGATTATACTACTCACAAACAGAATCGGGGTCACAAATCCACTCAACTAACCAGGAAAATCAAAACTTTACCTACTTTCACTTTCCCATCTACCAGAAAGACACTTTACTTAATGAGAACAATGTGGTGTTTGAAGGGGAAATGGAGAATGACGAGAAAGATAACATGGTGACCATGGTATCTCCCCGTTCCCATGACGATGTCATCGAATATCCGATGGCGTTAGACGCAGAAATTGATCATATTGAAGAAGTGATCACTATATATCCTCAAATAGGCGATGACAACCATCTATGATGTCAAATACCAGAGGAACTAGCTTGTCACCGGTGATAGAAATGTGGAGCTTTCCAAGTTTGAACCCACGACCCAAGTATAGGTGTATACTTAAAACTGTTTTCAGCCTTTATCGCTAAGTTTATAAAGATGTTTTTATAAGATGAAATTCAAATTTTATAAATTTAATTTATAAACTTGTACTAGTTAAAAGATTTTTTGATCAAGTTTTTCGAAGTGTATAAAAAGCCGAGAAATATTGCATATTTTAAATGAAAAAACTTTAAATTATTTTGTTGTGGAGTTCGAATTATTATTTATCTAAACTTATACTATTGATTGTACATTATATTATATAAGTTTCAGCTCTGAATGTAATCGTATTCGATAATATGAATAAATAATTGACTATACTTTCATGGAGTATCAACCGTAAAAAATAGGTATCAAAGTAAGGTTTGTTTTATTAATAAAAAATTATTTAATACACCATAATGTCTAATAGACAGGAAAATGTTGCACTTATATAAGAGTGTTTAAACATATTTTTTTTACTTGCTTATTTTCACAAAAATCATTTATATTTTAAAATTTTTTTAAAATAGTATTACAGTTTGTAACTTCTATGCAATACAGTCTTTAATGAACTGCCATAATAAATCAGTAAAAAGCTCTTTAAATTGATTCAAAGGCTTACCAAAACTACAGAAAAACTATAGTTAAGCTTAAATTCTTCGCAGCTGTTTCAAAAATTTCTGCTTAGTAAAATAATATACAATCTGTGTTCATTTAGAAATGTTAAACGGTTATTCACTTTTTAACTGTAAGTTAAACGCAGCGCAATGAACTAATACATACATTTCGTTATATTCAAAGTAACAAGTTGCATAACCTATATTCATTTAGACTTTTAAGTAATGAGCAACAACTAACTTAAAGCCGTCTTACACAGGGTAAAACACCCTAAATTAATTAATATTTTAAAACCCTTTTTAAATATACAGTTTACAACAAAAGTTTTAAAATTTGTATAAGCGTTGGTTTAATAAATGTCTAGCTTGAATTTAATATAAGAATTAGTTTTTATTATTCTTTTTTATAAGTTTAAAGCTACTTAGTTAAAACTGGTCGTTCAGATGCAACCAATTAAAAAGAATAAAGTGTCAAAAACAGATAAAAAAAATTTTCTTCCTAAAAACACAATAAATCGTAACAGTAAGATTGCAGTTAAATTTTTTTTTATTGTTTTAAGTCCAACTTTATTTTAAAACAGGCATAGGAAAACAAGATACTAAATAAGTAGTTGATATTGTTGTATTTTGTATTTACAGTAATAAAAACTTTAAAAAAATTAAAACCGTTTTTAGAACAAAAGTTCTATATTAGAAATAAACTCTAGAATTAAATTGTTGTTTTTATTAGTAAAAAACTGCAAACTTAATCAAAAGAACCTTCATGTGAAAAAAAGCAATCAAAAAAAAAATTTTTATCTAAAAATTCATTCTTTGTATAAATTTATTCACTTATTGTTTTATTAGGTATTTCAAATAGTTGAAGTTTTTTAAATAGTCAAAGTGATTTTTTAAATGTTTTAAAAAGTAATCAACGTTTTACAAATCTTATCTATATTATAAGCCAACTGCAGAAGTTTTTTTTTCGTAATTTATAAACCAACAAAAATCAAATACAAAAAATTCGTTAAAACATAACCCTGCAAAAGTCAATACAATGTACTACAAAATTTGTTTAGATTCTTTAAACAATGATACATATCGAGAATATTCAAATATTCAAACAAAAGACATGTTTAAATAAAACTTACTACCATACCAATATGAAAAAAAAATAATTTTTATTTAAAAAACTTTATAAGTCAACAAAATTAAAATATTTTAAAATGTTTTTTTATAAAATCTTAATGAACATAATTTAAACTATTTAATTTAACTACAAAAAAGTACCTTATAATCTATATAACCAACTATTCAAGCTTCATAAGTTATATACTTGTGTTGTATATATAAGAGTTGTTAAAAGAATTCTACTTAATTTAATTTCAAAAATTTGAAAGTTTAGTAAAAATGTTTTAATTTAAGCAAACTTTTAAATTGAAATTAATATTTTAAATCATTTTTGATTTATTCAGTTTTTAAGAGATGAAATGTCGATAATGAAAATTTATTTGTGGCTTTTAGACGTTGTAATTCAATTATATTTAACACTTTTAACTTTAATTAAAAAATAGACTTGTACACTAAAATAATAATAACTTTTAAAACGCGTTATTCTATTTTTTTTATGTTTTGCTGTTTACAACATTTTGTACACGTAAAGTTTTGAGTTAATTCGCTTAATTTTTTTGCTCACATAGCTAAAGTAGAATGTTTTCATTAATAATATGAATACTTCTTAAACTTAATAATCCACCTCTTTTAAAATGTGTAAGAAGTTATTAAAATGTAAAAAGCTTCCAAATTGTCGTTTAAGTTGCGGTAAAACATACAAACTTCGCACCATTGTTATTTCAATCACTTTCATACGCCACTTCTTCGCACGCCTTGTCGAGCAGCATTTTCTTTCTAACGGCTCTTTCGTTCATTTCTTCCAACATTTCCTCGCTCCTCCCTCCGTGTTTTTTCTTTCTGCTCCTCCCACTCACGATCATTCGCTTCCCTCTCCTTTGCTTTTGATTGCTCCTCCCTGCGTGTTTCGAAATTTTCTCCTTCCTCCTCGCGGAAACTTTCTTTCCCCTCTTGTGCTTTCGATGACCCTCGTCTTCGTCCTCAGAATCTCCGTACAACCGTCTCTCTTCGTCTTCCAATTTCCTCTTTATGCTCTTCAGCTTTTCAACGCAGCTGGCCGAAGAAGGCCGGAGGTTGGGGTGATGGTTCATCAGGTCGGTGGCCAAGTTCCTCTGGAAGCATAAATACTATTTTCAGAGGAATATTTTCAAAAACAGACCTCTAACACGATTATTTTTAGATGAACGTCAAGTTCAAAGGTTGACGCTGAACAAATGGGAAACTTTAAATAAAGACTGTAAATTTCAAGTCTCGATAAAGTATTCTATTAATCAGAAAAAAAGTTTAATACTTTATGAACTTAAATTTTTTAGCTAAAAAACTCACTATCATTGAAAAGTAATCCGAGTTTGGAAATTCAAACCGTTGCTTGTTATAAGCTTTCTTCCGAAGCTTCTTAGATGTGAGCACTCGCTCATTAAATGTAGAATATAAAGTGAGTCCACTGCTAAACAAATCGGCTTTGACCGAGTATAAGCAGTGGCTCATGTCCATCTAATAAAACGTTTGTAAGAATTGCACATTTTTAAAAAATTCACTACAAATTTTTAGCACACAAACAAAAAGCTAAGCATTATCATAAAACAAGTTAGTTTCGTTTTACATTGAGTACCACAAAATAGAAAAAAGTATTAAAGTATTTAGCCAATTGAAACTCACGATCTCTGGGGCGGCATAATACTTGGTACCTTTTCGCCCTCTAGTCCGTTGTCTCAACTGGTCTCTCAGCTCTTCAGCATTAAAAGTTGGACGGTTTGGTTTAAAACTTTTATTGGGGTTTTCCCCTTTTTCAATACCACAATCAAGTTCAACTGCGTCTAGATTAGAGTTTATCAAATTAACTGTTTAATTATTAATTAAATCGAAACGTTTTTATTGCAAAACTGCTTACTCTGCAGATAATAAGAGAAAAATTATTAAAAAGATCAAGTTAAACTTTCTCGCAACTTTTTTTGCAGGTCAATTCAAGATGCAAATTTAAATTCTAGCACGACAAAAATACTTATTGCTAAGAATATTTAAACATCGATGATGCTTGCGTCAATCAAATTACCTGCGTTGTTCCTTCTTTCTGGTGTCTCTTTCTGATTGAAGTATTTCTCGATGATCAACGCCAACTGTTCATAAATTAACAGTACTTGATAACTAGTTTATTTTTAACTTTTTGATCTAGCATAAAACTTTAAAGCAAACATAAAATAAATCAAAAATTCTCGAATGTGATATCAAGCGGACATTTAAACGATTAAACAAATTTTAACTTCTACAATGACATTTACCAAAAAAGAATGAAAGTTATACCTGTTCGTCTTTCGTGAGCCAGTTCGTCATGAGAATTTCTTCCGGTGACATGTCCTTTGGCAGGTTTCTCGCAGACGGTCCCGCTTCTTCAGCATGATCATCTTCTGCAAAGGACGGATCGTGCCGGCGACAAATTTTTTCGCTTGAACGAGCAGCCGAGGTGCTTTTCTCCGGGGTCGGCGAGGGCTCAACGAAACACGCCAACCCAAAATCTGCTATGCACAATCTAACTTCGTCTGGGGGCAGAAGTTCGATGAGCAGATTTTGGGGTTTTATGTCTCTGTGAATTATCCCCCACGTTTCATGGAGATAATGGAGACCCTGAAAAAGCTGGAAAAAAGTTTATAGTCAGTTTTTGTTGGCTTTTTAATTTTTGTACGACTGCACTCGAGTAACGAGAAAATCAAATATGCGACGCTTACAGCAAAAACATTTTTCTATTTGAAAAGATTCGTTTATTTATTCAAGCATTAAAAATTTATGGCTTTATAAAAAAAAAGATATAATTTTAGTTAATCAACCTACAAAATATAAAGTTAAGCGTCATAATAAAAAATAAAGTTTATGGCCAGTTTTGTAGAAAATTTGTAAGTTACTAAAATACAAAAACTTTTTTAAGTTTGTCTCTAATTTTTTATTAATTTTTTTATTAAAATGTTAATGTTTCGTCTTGTCTTTTTCTTAGAACACAATAGAATTACATTAAATTTTTATTTGTTTATATTTATTATCAGCCCTATTTTTAAGTTTGTATTACAGTTGATACTAGTTTAATTTTAATACTTCTATGTCATTTAACATTTCGAACTCTGAGTTTTGAAAAAGTTTTCTAGAAAGGTTGAAATGATAATGTAAGCCTAAACTAAAAACTAGTCCTAAATGCATTTAGCAAAAGCTTTGTTTTAAATTTTGTTTAATACAATATATTTAGAAAGTTTTCAGTTTAATTTTTTGTAAAAGCTTAATTTATAATAAACTCTATGTTCTTAAGTTAAAATTGTGTTTTTTAGAATAAACTATTTACTACAGGTGATTTTATTTTTATAATGCTAGGAAGTTTCTAGTATAAAAAATTGTACAAAAAAGTTAATATAATTAAAATAGCTGTCAAAATAAACTTTAGTTGAACTGTTAACACTGACTTAAATAATATTTACTAGTTGAACTATGTTCTTAAAATGTAGTGCACACTGCCTAGTTAGGCTATATGTATAACAAAAGTTGTACAATTTTTTTTTTCATTTAATTATAACTTATATTTTTATGACTAAAAAAAATTAAAACTTATTTGTTAATCTTAATATTTGATACCTCAAAGTACCAGAAAAGAAATCTAATGATAAATAACCAGATCACTTTCAGTTTTATGGAATATTAATTTGGTAAAAAGTTAATTACTGAGAATAGTATTAGAAACTATGCAATACTAACTTGAATTGACAGTTCAAGTTTTTCCTTAAAACTTCGATGTTTTTTCAACAGGTAAGAGTGTAAATCAGCATTATAAAGTTGCATTTTGACGACCAATATGCTGCTTACTGTAAAACGATATTAAACTTATCATTTTTGAACATAAACAAAATTAAACATAGTTATAGTTTTGGTATTATTTTATAGTGATCTAAATTCATTTGTCTTTAACATTTTTTTCAAAAGGTATGCACATTAATCTACTAGAAAGATTAAAATTTCTGACATTTTCAATTTAAAAGATTTTTTTTTATTTAGGCTGTTTTAAGCTTTGTTTAACTCCTAAAAGCTGTCTAAAATTTTAATCATACCTTTATTTTTATCAACTGGAAAAAGATCAATTCTTCTTCTGGTTATGGATTGGTTGTTGTAATCTTCCAATAACTGACTACAAAAAAAATTCTACTCTATTTCAAAAATTAGCTTGTTTTAAAAAATTTATTATTTTCTTAGATTAAATGTCATACTTATGAACTAAATTAATTTTTTTTTTTTCAATTTTTACAAACGCAATATTGTTTAGTAAATAACTAAGATTTTTTTTAAATTTAAAATTTTAAGTTAGTTAGTAGGACCCTTATAAATACGGCGGACCTTTGAGTTTTTAGCTACAAATTCTTTTAAACATGGCAATAACCACAAAAACACTCTGTGGAAAATTTTAGATGTTTTGAAGAAATTTTCACTATAGCGGAGTTCAATTTTCTGAAAGCCACCTATGCAAACTGTATGGGACCAAAAAATGCGACCTTAAAATTTTTAGCTGAAAACTATTTTGTATGTGGCGATTATCAGAAAAACACATTGTGCACAATTTAAGACGAAATAATGAAAGTTTTATTGTTGCACTTCTTAATAAAAAAAATTTAAATTTAATAAACTTATAAAAAAAAGATAAAAATAACATAAAATCAAGAATTACCTCAATAAAACTTTCTTTAAATTGTGCACAATGTGTTTTTATGATAACTGTAATATGTAAAAAATTTCAAGCTAAAAACTCTAAGGTCGCATTTTACTCAATTATTACATTCAAGCATACATATCAAAATTTAAAGTGCTAGTCATTAATACTAATTATGTTAAAATGTTAAACACTAAAGTAATTTTCTCACTTCAACTTGGCATTTGCAGTAACTTCCCAGGCACCATGGTACGTTGAAATGTGGTCGTTTTTTGTAGAAGGGCAAGCATCTTGCTCTCCAGGGTAAGACTGTCTATGCTTTGGCTGTTGAAAGTATTCAATGAATTAGAAATAGTTCTAAACCATTCACAATTTTCAAGTATATGTAGACTAGATTAAAAATTAAAGCACATTTTCTCTTTTATGGAGAAAATAGTAAAAATTAAATAGTAAAAATAGTTTTAGCCAAAAATACAATAAACTAATGCTAAAAAATAATTTTAAAAAAATTCATAAAGTTTGTAGCTGCAATATTTTTATGTCTGCTGACTAAAAAGGTAAAAAAATGTCTCGCAGAACTAGTCAAATTTTATAAATAACTTTAGTTTAGGCTAAAAAATAGTAATTAAAACGGTCTGCTCCGGAGTTTCTAAAAATGGGAATTTTTTACTTTTATTACTATCAGTGAGATTAAATAGGTAATTAACAAGTAAAGGGCGATATCTAACAAATGAGACAGTTAGTTTTTAAATTTCTATAAGTTGGTAGTTATGAAAATGAGTTTGAGAAACCCAGGATTGTACAGATTAAAGAGATTATTATTTCATTAAATAACTGCTTCAATAAGTAACAAAGACGTATATTGAGCGTTTTAAAGAAAAGTTTTTTTGACTACCTATCAAGTTTGACAGTAAATAGTAGCTGAAAATACCTTACTAAGATTGTTGTTTACAGAAACCTGCTATTTTAAGTTAGGGTTTCCCAAAAGCATTTTCATAAACGTTTCTTTGGCAGAAAAGTAAAAACAATAGTCAGTCCCATTTTAAAAGTATTGCCCATAATACGTGAATTACCCATCTATTTTTTACTAGCTTACTAACTAATTCACCCTGGTAGCAAAAATATTTGCTCACTTTCGGTAACCCTGTTTTACATAACTTATAGATTCAGATAGCCCTCTCATTTAAAACTACTTGTTGTATTTGAAATAAAAACAAGGATAAATAATGTCATACTAATTTTATCCATATATCTAAGATCTGATCAATTAGCTTTTATGATTTCAGGTTATTAATAAATTTAATATGACAACTTGCACCAAAGATAAGCTTGTTGTGAAAACTGACAAAGGTACCTACACTATTCGTGCTGACGGTTGGGCGAATGGGATGTGCGCGGCGGAAGCAAAATGCGCCGACATGGAAGCAATCTTAGCCCCATTCACTGAAAAAAAGGAGTTTGACACAGTAATGAAGGCTGTTCGGTCTTGTGAGCAGAAAGACAATGGCGAAATGTTATTTGTAGGGTTGAAGATTTCAAAGGACAATTTGTCTCGAGTGTTTGTAAATGGTGTCAAGTTTGATCATGACTTGCACGGAGACTTGTATGAAGAAAACGAGATCAGGTATCCTAAGGATTGCCCCGGAGCTTACTTGAACCCTATTCTTGAAGAAAAACTTCAAATTTATTCAGTACCTAAGTGTTGGGACCTACCAGCCAAATACATTTGCTTCGAACCAAAAAAGACGGCTAAATCGGACGCGATAACTAACAATGTAACAAACTCCAGTTCGAACTTGTTTGTTTTGGGAGTTTCAACGCTTCTTTTTGCTATGTTTAGCTTAGTGTGCTACTTGGTAAAGCAAAACAGAAGTCTAAAAGCAGAAAAGTTTCAACAATCCGAACGTCTAGCTTAGATTGGTATATTTTTTGGAGTATAAGTCGCTGCCTAAGACGATTCTTAAATTATTCTGAGCAGTAGTTTGAAAAACATTACTTCATTTTCAGCTGTATTTTTGCAAGTTTAATTTAAGTGTTTTGCTTTCAGCTAAAGTGAAATTTTTTGTAATTCAAAATAAATTATTTTATGCAGTTTGAATATTTTATGTATAAAACTTAACTAGTCTTCTAAAAATTAATACTAAAAATTCGTTACATTTAAAAAACGATTGTAGAGAAACTAAACGGTGTCTTTAAATTAAAAGGTAGTTTAAAAGTCTTTTAATTTCAAAGTTATTAAGAAGTTAAAGAAAAGCTGAATTCACATACAAACGAAAATCTTTTTCTTTAGGTAAAATATGATTTATAAAAAAAAAATTTTAAATAAAATAAAATATATATAATTAAAGAGGTGTAACTCTTCTTTGTATGTGTATTATACATTTTACTAGGCAAATATGTTTATTAAGTATTCAACATTTAGGCTAACAATTTTATTTGTGAATTATAAAAAGTACTAATTTAAAATGAATTAATTTTGTAAAGTTGCTAGCTTTAGTTAACTGTATAAAAACAATTTAGTTTAAAATGTGTTTTGAAATATGTATTTTTTTTCTGTGTACGATTTAGGACAGGGTAGACCCAGTGGCCATATCCAGCAAATTAAGCATATTGTATTGTTAAAAACAAGTTCAACAAATTAAATGAAAAAATAAGTTCTTAATAAATACTTACGAATATGCTCTCAATTTTATTGGATGTAACAACTTTAATGATTTCTAACAAATATATCATTTTAATTTACCTTTTAGGATTTTCAATAAAACTACGGCGGTTTTCAAACAATTCTGGATAGCTTAAGACTTTTCTTTAATTGTTTCTTATAAAAGTCTGCCGATTTCTGACTTACAAAAGGGTTGGTTAATTTTTTAGGTCAGCGGACCAGATAATTTTATGAAAAATCGTTTTCGGAGTAGAAAAAAATACTCAGTAAAACAAAAGTTATAAGTAAAACTCTCTATACAAAACTAAAATAAATTAATAGGCCATTCGGTTTACTAAAAATCAAATTATAGGCATACTTCAATATGTAATTTGTTTTGCAAATATTTTTTCCAGCTTAAAGTTTGTCGCGGGCCATAAGGGTCAATTTACAATTTAGGGCATAGTAAAATAAATTTTTACCCAAAAATTATTAAAAATAACTTAAGGTAAAAATTTCGGGAACATAGAATTAAGTATTCTACGTGTTTAATTAAAATATCATGAAAAAATGCAGCGGAGAAAAATTTTCAACTTTTGAATTTTAAGATGACTATCTTTAGATTATTTGATAATTTTTTTTTTTACCTATAAATTATCTTTTTTTAATAAAAGAATTTTTTCTTACTAAAAATTGTTGGGTTTGAGTATCTAACTGTTGACTATCAGGGCCCAGGGGCAATAACTAGTAAGAAGACGAATAATTAAATGGGTAATTAACTAGTAACGGGTTGATATCCAATAAAAAGGGCGTTTATTAAAATGAGTTTAAAAAACATGCTCTACTATGTTGTAACAACTCGTTTGGTTTCTAGATAAAAAGTCGATAAGCGCATTTTTTTTTGTTATTTGATATATATTTTTCGCTGTTTATATTATAAAACTTTTCGTAAATTTTTAAATAAACAGTTTTTTAAAACAATCTTCAATTTTTGATTGAAGTTTTTATTTTTACTGTTCTCATAACTTTTCAAATAATACTATCTTAAAATAATCTACAAAACCACTGTTAGTAAATATTTTTTAATCATAGGTAAATTTGATATTTACTTTAAATCTATTTTAGTTGTGTCATAATGTTTAAACCTTTTACCAAATTACAACAAAAATCATTGTTTAAACTTAATGACTAACCCCTTTTGAGGTCTAATTAACTTCATTCCATACACTTCAGTATCGATGGTATTTTTCATGGCCAATAAGTGTCCAAAAGAACCCTGTATTTCAAAATGACAGTTTTAAACAGTTTTTCAGCAACATTTCGAAACAAATAGTTTAGGTGAAAAGTTTTTTTTTAACTCATTGATACTAAATGTTTGTTACAAACGAGTTTTTGTAGTTTTAAAAACGATATTGTAGAAATTCTTATAGTTTTTTGTCAAAGATTAAACTAGCAGCTACACCACGATAAAATACTTCTTTGGAAACATAGCAAAAAACTTTTTAATTTATTTTTACTTACACTACTAATGTAATCAACAACAAAATAATTCTCAAGTCCATGTAGACCTTGACGACTCTGCAACTGATCTCTATTATTTTCTTTACATTCAACAGCAGTAGATTCAGTTTTTAACTCATTTTCTTCATTCCTAAATACAACTGCTTCATTTTGCGGGGACTGTGTTTCGTTTTCAGGTAAACCTTGTCCCTCATTTCGAAATGACACCAGCAGGTTTCTTAGAAAATTAATCACTTTTACCTGTATTTAAAAAAAAACCATTTTGATAAAATGCTTATAAAAACTTACTTGTTTTAAGCTAAGACACAATCTATCATTAAAAGATAATATAAGGTCAATGTTGTTTTCAAACATCAAATGTAAATTTAGTAGCAAATACTACAGCTTAAAAAATATTTTCCTAAAACTTTGACTTTATTTGTAACCACATTACTAGAGCTGCTATTGTAAATCATTTGATAAAAAATATTCTAAAGTTTGCAGATTAAGTTAAATGAATAAAAAGTTTATTTAAAGTTTAGCATACAAAGTTTAGAGTTCTTTATTTTTTTTGCAGCACTGAACACAATTATGTAAAAAAATTATAAAATTCGTTAGCGTTTTTAAATTACTGAAAAGTATTTAAAGGTAAACTTACTCGCTTGGCTACCAATAAAATAGCTAGAGGACTTAATAGTGAAATGGAAATTATAGTTGCTGAATGGTTATTTTGTTCTGAAGAGCTCTTATTAGTATAATTTTTTTGGGTATAACTTTTTTACTTTGAGCTCTGGTTGTTGTAACTTGATTTTGTTCAATTTTTTGTCTACATAACACATGTAGTTTTGCTGTAACTGAAACTTTATTTATTGGTTGAATTTTTTGTGAAAAAAGATCAACAACAGCATTTTTTTCATTTACGGCATTTTTTACAACTAAGTTATGATGCTGGTAACATTGTTGGTCTGGAAATGAATCTACGAAAGTAGAAAAACTTGGAGCTTCAAACGGGCTGATCTCAGCAGATTCCTTTTTGCAAACGTTGTTGGCCATCGCCATACTATTGCTACCAACTGAGTTGTTTGAAATAAAGAAAAGGAACTCTTTTATTTCAACCATACACATACGATCATCATCACCTTTAAATTTAATATATTATTAAACTACAGTTTTCCTACAGCCATACTATATTCAAAAACCAAAGCAGGTAAAAACATGTAAATAAATGTACTTAATTTTTTTAACGAGCGTCAATTTAGCTTGGTTAGTATTTTTTTAGCAATTTTTAAGTCTAGTCTTGAAAAATTAAGACTAAAAAGTAGAATATAAAAAGTATATATGTACAATGTAATTTTATTTATAACGGATATACTTTAAAGCTAAATTACGTTAAAACACAGGAATGTAATAAAAGTAACTTGTTCTACTTAGTATAAGTTTTGTTTATTGACTAGTTGAAAAGTGTTAAATTTTATGAAATATAATAACGATAGTTGTGTCAGTTTTATGTCGTTTTGTTTTAAAAATTGACTACAGGTTATTTTATATTCTTGAAGCCTAAACGATAACAGAACAATTACTATAAAATATACGCTTTATTTGTCAAAATAAAATTTCAATTTTTACAGCTGTTCAGTGAAGTGTGTTTTTTCTTTATTTTGATTTCGAAAAAATAAGTTGGAGAATATGTATGGATCAATTAAAAACAATTTGTTATGACAATTCTAGTTTAGACTCTAGTAAACTATTACTAAGCTATTGCTAAGTTATCTACTGAGCTGTGGTAATAATGATGGGGACGTTTTTTTATTTTTTTATAATTTTTTAATTTAATTAATAACTTGGACATTTTAAAAATTTTTTTGAAAATCAAGCTAACTTCACACTGTTAGCTTTCAAGTCAATACTTTCAATCAATAATTTTTAAACTATGCAACTTAAAGTATTGTAGTATTTTGGCATTTAAAAAATATAAATTGAAAAAGACACAATTTTATGTTGTGTTTTTTAAGGTGAATTTGTTCTCACATTTTACCTAACTCTAATTAAATTTTCATAATTTAATACAGAGTTGTTATTAAATGTAGGAAGGAAGAAAAAACACTCACACTATGGTCAATGTACCTGTAAGGACAATTCATCAGCAGCATTAAGGACACTTTGGCAGAACACTACATTCTGCATCTTGGAGGCATGAAGCAGAATGGTATCAAGCAGAAAAAAGTCTTGATAACATGAAACTTAACAAATAGCTCGATACACCACTAACTTGTTTTAAATTGTCAAAACTAAATCTGTTTTCTTCCATCTAGTACAGAAACCTTTTGAAGAAGTATGAGGCCATGTAGTCTAGAGGTTGCTACATTGATGTGTACATTTTGATTTAAAGATAGAAAATTTTGTGAACAAGGTTGATGTTTATAACTATTTGAAACAGAATAATTTTATGTTGATCATAATTTTTAAAAAATATAATAAATATAATAATTAAAAAAAAGTAGTGTTTTGTTTAGGTCTAAGTACAAATTAAACAATAAATCTTTGTAACTTGTAATTAGTTTACTTTCCTTGATGTACATCTTATATGTTGTTTTGGAGTGCAAAAAATAAAATTAAAATAGCTAATATGTACTTTTTACATAATAGTTATAACTACTAGTAATACTAATTGTACGAATTTAATAAAGTTGTAACAAGCTAAAAATAAAATTGTGACTACAACTCTACAAAAAACCTATAAAATACTTTTTTATTGATTAAGGCCATGGGGGGAGGTTAAGCCACGTTTTTTGCAAGTTGATCTTATTTTATAGAGTTTTTTCTAAACTTCAAAATGTTTTTTAAAATTTAAAAAAGTTCAAATTATTTTTTTGAGATATGACCAGTCAAAGTTGGGCGCATAATAGGTTCCCTATGGGAAGAAAAAATAAATGTTAAATTAGTAAAAGTACAAGTAGGGTGTCATATTGTAGATTCAAAAATTAATAATTAGCAGTTAATTTAGTTTTTGGCTTTTAAATAAAGAAGTATATAATAAAATCATACAACCATCTAACAAGGTTTTTGAACACAATTTTACCAAGATTTTTTGTGAACATAGTCAAAGGTAGAAAACTATTGACTAAAATACTTATGGACTTAAATTATTAGAGCTATCTTCAAAGGAGCAAGTGTCAGAAATTCATAAAGCGACACTTTTGCATAAACCTACATTTTTTAATCAAAAAAGTCAAATCTAAAAATAATTAGTCAACTATTTTTTTTATTTTTTGAAACTAATATTTTAAAGAAAAATATAATTTTACATTTAAATACTTAAAGCTTTTGCAAAAATGATGCTTGTGCATTTTTGACGTGTTCCCTTAGAAGGTTAGACTGAAGTGATAATATCTCTCTAAAACACTAGCATAAAAATAATATAGAATGTTTTCATAGAGATGATTTTTCATATGTTTAATTTTATAATTAACATTCATGGTGCTCTTGTAGCATTGATCTTTTCTAAGTTGTAGAAATTGATTTTATACTTAAATTGTATTTTTGATTATTACTAAATAGTTATTATTATAAATGTTTCTTTTTCTGTAAACTAACTAAAAAGTATACTGACTAATTCTTAATTAAAAAATTGTAGTATTTTAAAAGTTGTCTAAAGTTTCTGATTACATTTAAAATCAATGGTGTATTAGGAGATTTATTTTATCACTCAAAAGTTAGAATAATTGCAATTTGAGCTAGCTATTTTGTGTGTGTGTTATATTGTTTCCTTAAAGTTATGATACAATAAAGTTAAGTAGAATTCAATTGTAAAAGTTAATAACTAGCTAAAATAAATTTAGTAAAACAAGTTTTTTTTAAAGCAGAATTTTACAACATTTTTTATTTAAAACTTATATTTGCTTTAGTGTTTAATTCTTTCGTTTTATTAATTTCCCTTTTTTTCCAAATAAAAGGTTTTCTTATGGTTATATTTGAATTTTTTACATGACTATTAATATATTTTAAGTAAAAAAGAATAATAACAAGTTGTAAAAATAAAAAATCCTATTCTTTTTAAATGAGTTTAGTTCTTAGTTTGTTTTTCTACTCACCAAAAAAATGGCTGCTTGACCCCATTTTTGAGACCACAGTGGGATAGTGGAATATATAATTATTTTAAATCTTAAAATTTACATTAAGGCCATTTGAATATCTAACATTTTTATTTACAAAAATTTGTATTGGCCTTTATATCAAGCTAAAAACACATACTGTAAGTATAAGATACTTTTCTCAGAATAAAGAAATACCTATGAGACATAATCAGTTGTATAAAAAGTTTTTAGTACAAACATACAAAGAAAAAATTTTTGATTGCAAATTATCTCAATTTAAGAAATTCCTTTAATTTATCTTCTCCATAATTTTTAAATCAAATAAACACAAGATTTCAGAAAATGTTCCTTGCACCAAAAGAAAAAATTCCTCATTTAAAAAAAATTGTAAAAAAAAACTTTATGACCAAAAAAATTTTTTAAGAAAAAAACTGCACAAAACTTTTTCTAAATCCTGCAACCTCATTATTTATTATTTATTTAAGACTATTTGTATACAAGTATTAATTTGTGTATGTAGTTGAGATCCAACCCACTTTTTTATCTAAATTGTATTTCCTTGTAGCTTTAAAATTTACAAGTTCTCTAAATTATTTAATTAAATAATTTAAAATAAATAAATTCTTATAAAAACCTTGATCATATTTTTATTTAGTTGTGTTTATTGTAAAGCAATTAGTTTAGGGTTCTAAAGTTAAAAAAACAAAGCAACAAAAATTTTCTGCTAAACCCAAACCACAAGTTACTTTAACAGAAATGTTTACAAAAGCATCTAGTTTTAAATAAATCTCAATTGTAATGTTATTCGTTAAAATTTTGCTTTTTTAAATGATTTATACATTTATGTTTCAATCAACGGGTATGTTTTTTTTAGTTGCAATGTTCTTTAATTTCGTTAGTATTGCTTTTTTTTATTTATGATACAATCATTAGGTATGTAAACTTTAATTTCACTGTTCATTATTTTCGTTTATCTAAATGTTGTATGACTTGAAATATTTTTGTTCCTATATTTAACCATGAGGTATGCAAGTTTAACTTCAACTGTTAGTTATTTTCATAAATAAATAAAATTTAACATGTTTGTTTTAGATATTGGATTTTATATTAAGTTCAAAATTTATAATTTATTTTCAGTTTTTTTAGTTTGAAATTATTTTAATTTAATATAGTACAACTTATTTTAAATATCATGTTTTTGTATTAATAGTCTAACTTTTTTTTATTATATTTTAAAACCAAATTAAAACTACTATCTGACACAGCTTTTTTCAGCTAAAAAGTGTGTACCTAGTTGGCAGGTTACTCTACTTAAATAATATTTCTATCCTCATTAGTTTAAGTCAGTGCTTCTGAACCTTTTTCTAGTGGCGGGAACCTTTTCCAAAGTTCAACTTTTCCGCGGAACCCCTACTTCTAATTTTAAATAAAATGTTTAATTTTTAAATGAAATTTTTTAAATTTCGAAAGGCTTCGCGGAACCCCTGAGAGGCGTCGCGGAACCCTAGGGTTCCGCGGAACCCCATTTAAGAAGCACTGGTTTAAGTTATACCTAAAGTGAATAGGAATACAGGAGAACTACAACAATTTAATTATATATAATTTGTAAACAAGTTCTAGATGAAATGCATCTTAATTTTATACACATTTGTTGCTAACAAAATTTTTCTATGCATACTATTTTGCACATGTGCATATTTTTGAAGCACTAATTTAGATATTTACATGTTTATGTGTGTTTATTGAGCTTGAAAATTTTTAGTATTTGGTTTTAATGAAATAAATACCACTTAAATATTTATAAAATAAAATGTGTTACTAAATGATTTTATGAAACAGTAAAAAACCTGTTGTTAATTGTCTGTTGTTGTTAATTTGATTTCCTTCAAAGTATTTTACTTCTTGTTTACCTTTTAAATATTTTTTTTGTTTTTACATCATTTAGTAAACAAATTGAGAACTATCAAAAATCCATACTAAGTATTACTAAGGAACAAATATTTAAAATTTAATAAAACTAAAAGCCAAACTATAATTATTTATGTTCATTAAAAAAGTTAACATAAAAGACAAATGAGTTATCCTATTAAAAACGGGGACAGTTCAAATATGTAAAAATACACTTTTGCACAGGAGTAAAACTAATTATTAAAAACAGAAATAACCCAACAAAGATAAAGGTTAGGGCTAACAGTGATAATAAAAAATAAAATAATAGTAACAATAAATAAAAGAAAATCAATCCAATCAAAAGTGACCTATTGTGCAAAAAAACGTTTTGTGCAAAAGTGTCCCTTTATTCATATTTGACATTTACTCATTATTGGCATAGGGAGTCCAAGTTTTTTTTCTACAAAACTAGCATTGGCTCTTGTCTGAAAGCATAAGAGTTTATACCATAAGATATTTTTATTGAACAAAATAAATTTAAATATTTTTTGAGATATAAAAAGTTTTGTAAAAAAATCTGGTACAACCATATGATATCAAATATTTTTAAGGCCAATTTAAATTAAATTTTTAAGTTTTTAATTTAAAAGTTTTTTAAATTCATTAATACTATATCTTCTTCTTTTTCAAAGTATTTAACTCAATTTTTTAGGAAATGTTTCTTGAATTATACAAAAAAATCTTATTGTAAGGAATTAAAAAAAGTTTAAACAAAAGAAGAATAAAAATATATATTTATTTACTTTTCTTAAATAAAACATTTATACTCAAAGTTTTAAAAATACCTACAATAATATTGTTATTTTCTAAGTTAAGATTAAAACAAAAAAGTTTGAGAAATGTTTAACAAAACTGAAGGATAAAATTATTTTTTATTAAAAATAGTCTTTTTTTGCCTTTCTAACTTCGCCCTTCCTTAAAGATACTATTGAATCTTCTGACTTTGTGTTCTTATGTCTCAAAATTTATTTTCATTATAAGAAACAGTAAAAATCAACTGTTAGCTAAGCTGAACATCTTTAAAATAAGATCAACATGTAAAAAAAATAAAGACTTCCCTATGCCATTATTTTATTTTGTCATTTTCCTTGTTGTTTTAACAGTAGTTGTGTTTTTATTCTGATCTTTTAGTTATTTAACCAAGTAAGGTGAAAGTTCGTTTAATGTGTTTTGTAATCAGGTAAAATTCTAAAGGTGAACTTTATAATGAAATATGATTATGTGTTTGAATTTATTTGCACTACTAAAAATATAATACAGACATTCTGCAAGTCTTAAGAATAGTTATAAGTGTATTTTAAAATTTTCATATCAACTGAATAATTAAAAAACTTTATGTAAAATTTAAGTTTAGTTTTAATACTAAATATTTTAATTTCCAAAGGGTCAAGAAGAGTTGAAAGCCAAAACTAATAAAAAGTTGAAGCAAAATGGAATTATAAAAACTAGCAGGTATATGCTTTTATATTTTAAAATATCATAACTTAAAAAATTATTTACATAACTACTTTCATTGTTTTTTATAACTGAATATGATATTAATTGTTAACACTCTAACTTAAACTTTTATTATACTGTAAAAATGTTTAAATATCAATGCTATAAACTTACAAATTTTAAATTTGTTAGTTGTAAAACATAAAAATTGTACTAAAACAAACTGAACTAAATCAGAAAGGTAAACTTTTGAATTCACCTTAAATTATTTTTTTAACTGAGATAAGTTAAGTAGTAAAATCCGACTAAAGATAAATCAATTCTAATTTATTTTTTTCAAATAACTTATTTTTTAGTACAATCACAACTTAAATAATTTAAAATTGTTTTTTATTCAAACTTGAACTCTATCACAAAAGCTGTTCACCTATGTTTGAAACTTTTTAATTTATTTGTGATGAATAATCATTTTAATTTTGATGAACATTTTGATGATTTTTGTTAAATGTTTTTAGAAAAAAGTATAATTAAAGTGCAATAATATGAAATATTAACAAACCATGTCCGTTGTTGATTTTATTGTTATCGATTATTGCTCTTCCCTCTAAAAAATAAAAAAAAAGATATATTTAATGTGTTACGGAGCTTAGTAAAACAGTTAAAAATTATCAATTACCCACATTTATTGTTATGTATATTTAACTCATACTAAAGTATTTTTTTATGTTTAGTAAAGCACAAAAATGTTTGATATCAATTAAAGATTGTTATCAAATATGTTTATTTTTGTTTATTATATTATAAAACTAAATAAAAATATATTACTGTTAAAGTTTTTTTTTTTTAAATATACATTTTGTACAGTTACATGGTTTGTAATGCTGATCTTGTTATTATTTTATTAAGTCGGTTCGGTTTGTTCTATGTATTTGATATCAGATAAAACTTTAAATGTTATAATCAATATGACTTTTTTTGAAATAGTATTTAGATTACTGTTTAGTTTTTGTAATTGTTGAACAGAATAAATAAATAACCACTTTTCAAAGTATAATATTTATCTTATGGTTTTCAAAACTTATTTAAATATTATTAGTGTTTTTAACATATGTGTTTTAATACTTTATTTTAAGAAAACAGTTAAAAGTGTAAAACTTTTAAAAAAATTTTATAGTTTAATTTTTTGCTTATGTAAAGTAAACTAAAAATTGAAAATTGTTTAAGATTTAAAGATGTCTTACTTTCATTTAAGTTTATTTACTAGCTCTTTTTGATAAAATACAGGTTTTCCAAGTTTTAATGGTGTATATATAGATATAACTTTGTATATATTTTAAAAATGTCTTTATTTATTTTAGAGATAGTCTTAAAAATGCATAAATTTTTATTAAATACTATTATTAAACTCTAACAAAAAAGACTTAACATTTATGAAATCAAATTACACGTTTGTTTAAAACTTTAACTATGTTATCTGAAATCTATATTCTCAGTATAATCATTTAGCTAAGATTTCTTTCATATCTCTTTTAATAGGTTATTGAAAATAGCTAAATTTTATAAGAAATATTTTTTAGACTGTTTGCTACCCAGTGTGTTGTTCAATGTTTGTAATTCAAACTCTAACAAGTTTTCCTAGTTTACTACAGTTTTTTGGTAATAAACTTTAATTGTTGAAAAATGATTTTAAACTTATACTATTTATTTACTAAAAGCCCATAGGAACTAAAGTTTTTTTTAATATAATTTATTAATGTAAAATTTTGTACAACTTAATATTTATAAACTAATTACAAAAAAAAAGTACTAATTTTTGAGAAAAACAATTCTAAATTTGACCTTAATTAAAAATTTTACATAAAGGCCCTGTATTTGTTTTTTTACTTAAGTTGTAAAGTAGTTTAACAGTATAAACTTATTGGTTGTTTATACTTTTGTTTGACCTATTTGATTCATGATTGAAAATATTTTATTTAAAAATGATAAACAAAATTATAGCTTTTTGAAAACATTTATTAAGTAACTTTATTTAGTGTATTTAAACAAACATTTTTGGTTGTAAGTAAAAACTGTATTACGGCAAATTGTAATAAACTGTAAAGTGCCTTCTTTTTAGGTAAACCAGTTTAAAATTTTTGTGAATACTTTAGTTCTAAAATTAAATGTTTAATTTGACTTCAAAACGTGTTTTTTAAGTTTCTTTTTAATAGTAGTAATTTCAAAAATGTTTTTTTATAACTGTTCATATATAACTGTTATAGTGCTTTAACTATTTTTGATATAAACTATACTATAATAAACCCTTAAAACGTTTACTGTTTCTAAGGAAAGTTTTATAATGAGATATATATAAAGGTAATACTAAACTAATAGATAATTAATTTTTTTGTGACTTTTTTTGATAACCTTATTTTAAAAACACTATTAAAGAACATATTTTTTTGGCAAATCTATAGATTAAAAAATCATATCTTAAAGAAAATTATTGTTTGTTTAGAAATTGTTTACCATAGTTTTGTTTTTCTTTTTTGCAAAATTTTATCGAGTTTTATATCAGAAATAAATTAATATTTTACAAATTTGTAACTTTTTATTGTAATAACAATTTATTAGCTACATTAGCTATATATTAAAGTTGAATAATTTAGATTCGTTAAAAGTAGTTCCTCTTTGAATATGATTTTAGCTAAAAGTTTATATAGTACAGTCAAGCCTTGGTTGTTTGGTTTAGTAATTAGTTTTTGGAGTGTTGTTTTTCTTTTAGTATTCTTAATATTCGGTATGTTTATTAAAACAACTTTAACCAAAATTAAATAACAAGAATCGTTTATAAAGTTTTTGTACAAGTTTTAAATTTAAGCTACAGTGTTATTTTTCTTATTTTAACTTGAAATATGTGAAACATTAATGTTTTTTACATTTGAGTTTCATATTATAGAGTTTGTAATATAATACTATTAAATTGATGTATGCAGTTCTACTTTAAGATTATTTAAATACTTTTTGAAAACAAATACTTTTTACTAATAATTAATGATTTTACTGTGTTTAAAAAGATTACTAAAATATATTTGTCATAGCAAACATAAAGTTAATGAAATATTATGTAAAGTATTTACAATTTTTTTCAATAATCTATTTTTTTTTTAAATCTTATATACTAAGTGAATTGTGAAAATAGCTTTAGGTCGTTTCATTGCTTTAAACAACTTTTTTATGAACTTGTAAACAGTATATAAAAAGTTAATAGTTATTTCTAGAAAAACAACATGTTTTTGTTTTATTTTTTAGACAAACATCTATCATAAAGTATGTACAATCACAACTATAAACTTCATTTAATTTAATAGTTGATACATATATTTAATTTATAAAAAAATTGATATCATAAATTTTGTAATTTAAAACTATTGCAAAGTTTTCTAACAGTTATCAAATTTGAAAAATTTTGAGATAAAAAATTTGACTCAATTAGTTCTAACTTATTTATAATAAATTTGTAGTTAAGAAAAAAAAAGATTTCACCGCCTTTTCTGCTAATACTAAAATAGGTTAATTTATCAGTTTTTATTAAAGTATGTAACCGCAAAATGTAAATTTGTGGTTCAGAAACAAAATATTTGAAAAATACGTGTGAAAACAAGACAGTTTTTACCTTTTGATGTAAAATATTGTAATTATATTATAACTTTAGGTAAATAAATTACGAGATTTTTGTGCAAATACTTGCTGAAACTAAGAAATTTTTGTTAACTTATCAGTTTTTCTCGAAATATATTATTGTTAAAAGCAAGTAAAACTCTAAAATTTGTAAAAAGTACAAGTTTTTAACTTTTCTAGAAAAAAAACATGTTAGCCTACTGAATAAATCAATATACACATGTTTCGGCTGATAATTAAAACAAAGTTCAACATAGTATTAAAGCTAAGGTAGCATTTAAATTATCTTCTTGTATTCTTTGTTTGCTTTTAAAGTTAAAAGAAAAATAAAGTAGTTGTTCATAAGTATATTTGGTCAAATTTTTAATTTTTTATAAAATAAGTTATAAAATTTATCAAAACAAATGTTTTAAACTAACCTATTAAAACGTTAAGGATTAAAGGAAGAAAAATTGTCCAAATGTAAGCTGGTGGCATTGCAGTTTATTTAGATCGATCTACATAAAAATTTACTAGTTAATGAATTATAGAAATCTTGAATTAAAGCTAACTATTTATTAAATATAGCTTTATATATATAAACTAAACAGTAATAAGTAGACTATAGGCGTTTGTAACCTATTAGCAAACATTTTTAAATTAATTTTTGAGATACTTATATCTATTTAAAAAACAACGAAGTATAAACTAAGTATGAAAACCAAATTAATTTAAAAAATAACTAGTTTAGAAAAAAAACTTAACTGTTAAACAATTGACTTAAACCAAACAATTAAAAAAAAATCATTATTAACTTATTGATAATCTAATAAATTAAATCAACAAAGTCTCATATATAAATGTTATTACCATGACGTATAAATAAATTTAATGTATCTTATTGAAACTCACTTATTTTCAAAGCTTAACTTTCAAAAAAAAAACACTAAACCATTGCAGATAAAGTAAGAAATATTTTTTCTTATCTTAGTTTTCTTTTATTTAGCACACGATAAAAACACGTGACCTATATATTTGCTGATTTTGTTATTTAATCGTCGCTACATTTGGGTTAAACTTTGACACAGTTTAGCGTTCACCGAATTTTCAAAAGCTGTCGTTCAATAAGCTTATTAACTGTCGCATTCAAACTAACACAACTAAGATTATTTTTTTATATTTATTTAAAGAGTTTTTTTATATTAAAAGACTACTTGCTAATAGTTAGCTAACATAGATCCTAACGAAAAAACTTATTGGAATATGAAATAATAACAAAACCTTGCTTTACTTAATAGTTCACGTTTTTCTGTGTTAAACAGTTAACACAGTTACAAGGAGTTCTAAAAAAGTTCTGCAAAAACGATATATTTTGGCTTAGATTTATAAGATAAATATGTTTCACTTCATTTCTTTTTACAGTACTTTTTTTCTGAACTCCGTGGAACTGTGTTAACTGTTTAAAACAGAAAAATATAAAATATTTGAATAAAAAAAGTACTGTGCATTTTTTCTATGAATATTTTTAATTTATTTTAATTAAGTTTGCTTAAATTCAGCTTTCTGGAATTTTTTTTATTTTTCTATACATGATTACTAACTACAACTTGATCAATATTAACAGGAATTTGTAACGAAAATCTTCAAAAGTGATCAATCATAACAGTTTGTATTACTGATGCTCCAAGATTTGTTATTATCAAGTTTGCTGATTTTCTGAAAAGTTTTACTTTAACTAATTTTACTTTTTTTGCAGATCTTTCTTGAACAGACTCATGATTGTGTTCATATTCTGAAGGATGAGCAATCTAATTTTGACGATCAGCGAAATAATCCGTGTTGAAAGCAGCAGCAAGCTCTGACCAGCTAACAATAAGATGATGAAAGCTAACATTGTTTTTTTTATCAAACTTTATTTTATAGTAATGGTATGTTCCAAGAGCTAGTCTTTATGAATGAATCTTGTTAATATAGAAAGTTATTTAAATATACAGTAGGAAAATAAAAGCTGAAAGTTTTAACCCTCATATTTCTTATGGTCAGTTATTTAAAATAAATTACCTTGCGTTTTTTAAACTAACTATTTTGATTTTTTTTACTTCTGGCTTTCCATATATTGATTTGGAAAGTCTAAAACTTTATCAAAAGAATAATTTAGCACTTTTTTGATTGTAGAAGTTCCTAAAAATTGTTATTCCTAAATTTTATAATGCTGACAAATATTTTTTTTTGTAAAAATAGATAATACACAACTATTTTTATATTGAAATTTGTATATATAATGTATTCAAAAACGCTTGGTATATTAATAGAAAGTCATATTTACACAGTCAATAATAATAAAAAAATTTTTGAATTTAAATTTTTTAATTTATTTTAGTTTGTTACTTTTGTTATTGTTCTGATGTAGAAAAGTAAAAATTACTAGTGCAACGAAATGATTGTAATTAAAATGAATGTTTGTATTATGTACTTTACAATTACAGCTTATTTTTCTGACATAAACTATTTTATGCCTGTTAACTCATTTATTATTTTGAGCACGATATAAAAATATTTCTTTATAAATAGAATTAAAATAAAACAGTGTAATAGTAAATGTACACCAATTAAATGTATGTGTTTTATTGTTGAATTTCACAATGTTAGCGTGGCCTGATGGCGTAGGAGTCGTAGTCCTGACGAAGTATTTAAAAACTTTCTTAGTTGAACGTTGCAAGATCGAAGCCCAGTGGTCCACACAAAAAAAAAATTAAATAAATACGTTGTGAAATATCCATTAAATACATTATAAGTATCTTATAATAATGTTGTTTATTCGTTCCAGACTAAAGCCACAAAAAGAGTTTTTGATTGTTAGATTCAATACTTCTTAAAACACTATGTGCTCAAGGTATAGTTTTCTTAAATTATTTTAATACTTTATGATGGAAAAGGTTACTTTTTTTAACTAATGAGTAAATTTATTCATGAGAAATATTACTTCTGCACAAGTTTTTTTTTTGTTCATGTCAAAAACTTGACAAATATTTAAAATCTTTTTAAAATTCTTCACAGCCTTTTACTAAGGCATAAATTATTTTTTAGTTAGTATTTTTTGTTAAAATAATTTAAAATTTTCAGACACTAGTCAATTATTTTAGTTGTTTTAATTTAGTTAGAATAAATAGTTTTTCTAGTATAATTTACTAACGTTAAAAATGTAACCTTGTGCTATGAAAGTATTTAAAAAAAAATTCCATTTTAATTGAAGTTATTCTGCGCTACTTTTGTATTTTCAAATCAAGGCGTTGTTCATTAAATACTGTTTTTCATATAAATAAGTTGTACTAAATTTTTACATACTCTAGTCAAGTGTCATTGATCAGAGCTACTCTAAAAAATACATTAAAAAAAAATTAAATAGGACTTTTATCAGCCGCATAGAAAGCAACATAAATAAGACAGAGCAATTTAACGGGTACCTCACCCCCTTCTATGTTTTAGAGTAGCATATAAAATATATAACTAGTTTTATGGAATGTAGTAAAATTGTGAAAATTACAAAAAAAAGAGATGTAAATGTTAAAACTCAACTTTAAAAAATAGCATAAGCAGGTGTTTCTTTTACGGTAAAACATTCTCGCTTACACGGTTTTTTTTTTATCAACTGCTTCGTAATTTATCTCCCATTCTAACTTATACTAACAAAATTAAACCCGCTTTTTTATATATTTTGTTAAATAATTTATTTATCACTGTTACCCCTAACCCTTCGCCTTGATCGGTAAGCGGTTCTCGAATTTGACTGGGTGGATTTTGAAGGTGACCCTATTTTTCTTTTAGTTAATATTATATTCAATATTAATTTTTAAATTTATTTATTTACAAAGGCAACAATGTTTCTCCCCTAAGGGATCTTCAGGCCTGCAAAATAAAATAAACATAAGACGATGGACAACTTAAAAAAAATACAATAATGCAAAAAATTATAATTGAATTCAAATTAAATTTAAAAAATGTATAGTGTTATTACTAGATAATTAATTAACAAAATTAAAAGTTTTATAATAATGAAAAATACTTTTTAAATTTTAAATATGATTTATACTTACAATAGATGATTTGTTCTATATAAATTTGGATTTAGCTTATAACAACACAAAACAAAATGGCGCTTAACAAATGAGGGTACAAGTAATAACAAAAATAGAAATAAGTGATAAAAGAACTAATACGCTAAGTTTTAAAATAAAATTTCCTAAAGTGCGGGCAGGTGTAGAAGAGCTCTTGTCTTTTGTTTAAAATTCGTTTCTTATTAGCAAGTGCTATTTCTATTTTTCCAAATTGCAAGTCTTACAGATTTTTCCTATATTCTTTATTTCTCTGATCTTATGCTCCATCTTAAATCGTAGCAGGTGTTATTGTTTTTTAGTCTCTAAATGTACTTGGAAAGCTCTGTTCCCTTATTATTTTCATTCTTACTGTCACTAATGTGCGACCATCTCTTTTTGAACTGGCCTCCTGTGGATCCTATGTATTCTTTTGTTTCGATCTGACTGGTAATCGTCGCCTTATAAACAACATTCCCCTGCAAACATTTGCCACTTTTTGCCACACAAAAGGGGCAGGAGTCTTTGTCGCGGCAGTTGCACGTTTTATCCTCTTGGTTGTTCTAGATAATATGACCTTAAAAACAATCTTAGTCTACAAGGCTAAGACGCCTTAACTTAGATCGTTGAAGATTTTTTTACTTCCGGTCAAGCTCCTATGATTATTATCATTATTAGTTATCATGAAATTTCTTGTTTTTTCTCCTTGTGTTTTCGCTTGCTTGGAGAAGGGGCTTTCTTGTTGACGGGAAAGTGATTGGTGTTTATATGGTTTTCCTAGTTGGGAGTAAGGTGACGCTGTTTGGATTATTATTTATTCAAAAAAAACTCTTTGTCAAGCGATACAACAGGGGTTCCCAACCAGAGGTGCTCGCAAGTCGCATCTCTTGGGGGTGCGAGGCAGCATTCCAGGGGGTGCGAGATGGTTTTTCATTTTGGTATGGTAAATAAGGAGATTTTCACTCTCTGATAAAATACTTAACACTCTCTATAAATACTCTCTCATTCCATAAGCTTAACTTAGAACAGCTGATTTTTACTTTTTAAGTATGTACCTATATTCATAACAAAATGTATAAAAAGTTTAGTTTTAAGTTCAAGCCTAATATTTATTACTTTTTCCTCACTTCTAATATTTTTTAAAAAACTAAATGACGAAGTCATAGGCTGAAGCATTGTTTTTGTATAAATTTTTCAAAAAAAAATTCTTTTAAATGACTTTTATATTTTTCTTAGAACACAGTTTATTTAATTAGTACTCAATCATGTCAAAGATATGGAAGTGGAATGATAGTTATGTTCAGTTTGGTTTTACTTGCACTGAAACAGTTGAAGGCCTGCAAAAACCGCAAAGCATGTTACGTAACATGGTATTTTCAAACTCAAATTTGAAGCCATCTAAGTTGCAAGAACATTTTAACAAACGACATGGTGGATCAGATATTTTAGGTCATGATTTTGAGTCATTGAAATCTAAAAGGATCCGCTATGAATCACGAGGAACACTTCCAAAGTTCATTTTTGTATCTGCTGACAAACCTCTTTTATTGGCTTCTGACATGTGGCGTATAACGTAGCTAAAGCAAAAAAGCCTCATATAATTGCTGAAGAGTTGATAAAGCCATGGCTGTTACAAATGACAGAAGATGTTCTGGGAAAAAAGCTTGAGTTAGTGCTGCTATCTAATAATATTATTCAAAGTCGAATTAACGATTTAAGTTCGGATGTTTTGGATTAAGTCATTGCTGATATCAAAGCTAGTTCTTTAAAAATCTCTCTCTAGTTGGACAAATCAACCGATGTTGAAAATTGCAGTCAATTGATTGTTCTAGTGAGATATGTGCATGATGGTTTGATAAAAGAAGGTTTCTTATTTTGTTAAGACCTGAAGAGAACCACAAAAGTAAAAGACATGTTTCAATGTGTCAAGAATTTTTTTGCGAAACATGACTTAGACATGCAAGTTATTGGTTCTGTGTGTTCAATGAATATGTTTCCAAAACTTGGTGAAAATAAACTAAGTACTCTCATTCCATTAGCGACGACTTACTTGTGCGAGTCTGGATCTATTACTCTTTTGTCGATAAAAACTAAATCAAGACACCGCTTGAATGCACAGGCAGACATGCGAATTGCCATCAGCAACAAAATGCCACGTTTTCAGAAAGTTTTGTACAATAAACAGGAACAAAAAAGTAATTAACTTTAGAGTAGATTTAAAATTAAATTCTTAATCTTTTCAAAATAATATTGCATGAATAGAATTTTAATAGTTTGTTAAATACCTTGTGAGTATAACGACGTGTAATTTAGAATTTATTTATTAAATATATAAGATTAGTTTAGTTTTTTCTTAATGTTAAATGTTTTTTTTTTTGTTTTTTATAAAGATAGTATTGTTTTTTTTCGTTTAATTGAAAAGTAAATAATTTGATTTTTTTTAGTTAGTTTAAAATGAGCAGGTAAAATTACAAGTGATGAGCTCCAAACTCACTTGCTTGACGTTTATCGTTGCAGAGGGAAGAAAGAGTTCTGATATTTTTTACCTTATAAAAAATAGATAAAACTTGTTCGATTTTTTTTTTTAATTTCCAAGTATTTTATTTTTGTTAATATAGTACACTATCATAAAAATTAAAATACAAATTATTATCTAATGAAATCAATGATTTTATAATCAAATTATTAATAAATAATTATAGCATATAGTGTTAGGGGTGCGAGATTAAATTATAGACTATAGGGGTGCGGGGCATCAAAAAGGTTGGGAACCACTGCGATACAATAACTAAAAATGCTTTTATTTGATTTTTCTCTCATATTTTTACATAATTGAAGATAAAAGTTTCGATTTAATATAGGTTACTTAACTACTTAAAAAAAAAGAAACTGCACTCGCTTAAACTGATTTAAATATGTTTTTTAGTATTAAAATTCACTTAAGATTTTATTTGAGAATAGTTAGATTGATATATAAACAAAAACCAGTGTACGGAGGTATGATTGGTCCTCGCTGTGGCAACGTTTCGTTGTCAAGGGGCGGCGCGTTGCTATGGTAGAGATCGTAGTGATGGGACTTCATGTGCTGGAGCTGACCCTGCTGATGCTTGAAACTTTGAGTACAATAATCACATTTGTACGGCTTCTTATCTGTAAAAACATGTTGAAATACCGCATTTCTTACATAATAAATGAGAAGTTAAAACTTAATTGCGCATTTCAATTTGATTGTATTTTATGTTTACGTTACCATTATCTCTGCACTAAAAATATTTTCAAGTATAAATAGTTATACAATCATAATTCTTTTAACTGCAGTAGCTTCAAAAATATACACTTTTTAAAATCACTTATTAAAATAAAACAAATACTAGTGCCTGATGTATAATTAACAATTTTTCAGTTATAGGTAAACTTTGCTTTATTTGTTTTTAAACCTCTCTATGAGGCTAAAGCTATATTAAATATTAAACCCTGGTATTAATACATGTATCGATTTGTTTATGTTTATCACGTTGGGATAAGAAATTTGATATTCTGTCTAAACTCATTTTCAAACAACTTATTTAAAACTAACTTTTATGACGGTATTGATGCATTTTAAAACTATTCTTCGAGCAGAGATATTTTCCACATTTCTGACACTTGTACTTTTTTTCTTTTGGATGGAACTTTTTGTTGTGGCGTATAAGTTCTCTTAGAGTACTGTGATCAATCTAAAAATATTATCTTAAAAAAAAATATATTACTGGGATTAAAAGTTTTAAAACTACCTAATCATAGTAATTGAATAACTACTAAAATTGATTAGTTCTATCGTACTATTTACCTTTATATGAATTATACAAAGCTATAAATAATTGAAGAAAAAGGTATTAAAACTACAAGTTAAACTTTTTTTTAGTATAAGAGAAAATGAAATCAGGAAGGATAAACAAAACTACTATGAATAATAGCACTTAATTAAACTACTTGACATATCACACACTGATTTGGGTTTTTTTGCCTAAAAGATTTGAAGCAAAACGAGCACTTGTAGTTCTTCACTTCGTCATGAATGAGCATATGCGTTGCTAGAGAAGCTTCTGAGCAGAGCTTTTTGAAGCAAATTTTACATGTTGCTGTCTTTGTTTTTGGGTGAACGGCTCTCTTGTGCTTGTTCAGCTTCTCAAATGTATCAAATACTTTATGACAGTGAATGCACTGAAGTGGATTTTCTTTGTTCTCATGTGTTTTCATATGCTGTTTTAACCCTGTTATTACAAATGAAGATAAAACCTCACTTCAGATAACTATTAATTGGAAAGTGTTTTAGACAACAGTTCAAACAGACAAATGGTTTTTGAATTAGTTGGTTGAAACTAAATTATTATACTAATTGTATTTAAGCTTTTAAAAGAAGTCTGAGTAAATTAACTTAAATTTTTAGTCAAATTATTTTTTACAAATAACTAAATAATAAAAAATATCTCATAAAGAATAAAGACTTGTACTAGATGCTAATAACAACATCACAATGAAAAAAACTTAAATTGGTACTTTTATTAGGCTAAAAACTAAAACTAAAAACACTCGGCTTGTTTAAATATAGTAAGCATCACTTAAATAATCAAACTTTTGACAGTAAATATAACCAAACATTTTTAAAATATCAAATTATACAAAAGTTGCATCAAACGGTTTCTTCCTAACTTTTTATATAATATAACACTTACCTTGTTCGTGTCTGAATTTTGCATAACATATTTTACTGGAGTAAGGTTTTTAGCCTGTGTGAATTCGCATGTGTTTATCAAGATCAAGTTAAGTTTACGTCTCAACTTTTTGCCACACTCCTTGCATTGGTGGTACTTGTAGTTTTTATCATGAAGCTGCATGTGTATTTTGTAGGAAGCTTTAGAGCTGAAATTCTTGTTGCAAATTTTACATGTGGTGTTGGGATCATGAACTCTCATATGCATTTTTAAAATTTTCCCACTAGGAAAAGTCTTGGGACACTCGGGACAAGTGAACTTTAAGTTGAGATCTCCATGGCATGTCATGTGCTCGCTTAATGCAGATTGCACTCTGAAAGATTTAGGACAAAAGGGGCATTGGTGAGGCTTGATATTCTCGTGTATCAGACATGAGTTTTTAAAGCTGACTTAGAGCTAAGTATTTTACCACAGCCTGCAAATGTGCAAATAACATTATTGTTTTCACGTGGATGTGTTTTAAGGTGATGGTACATTGTCCTCAAAGATCCAAATTCTTCACCACAAATAACACAACCATAAATATCTTCATCTTCCCTGACCCTTCTGATTAGATGACTTTTTTCACCAAACTCATAATCATCACCTTCCTCACACTGGTCATACAAAGCCACGTTTGAATGCAACGCAGACATGATGTCATCTGTCGAATTACTATTCCCACCTTTCACAACTTTGATTGTTATGGGTTTATTGCCTACAACTGCAGAAGTACTTGTGTTTGATGGAATGTTTTCAAAGTCATACGATCCATCTATTGTTATTTCAGTTTCATACTTTTGATCACTTGGGTTAGTCAAATTTCCAAAAATTGTATCGCCATTCTGTTTGTTTTGGCTAGACGTTTCGTTAAAAAAGTGATTATCTTCATCTAGTCTTGATGGACTGTTTTGTTTAACTTGACCCATTATTATTGGTTTATTTGAATGTTTTTCACAAAACTCAATTGCTTTACATAAGTCTTCCAAAGTAGGTTTTTGTCTTTCACATTGAAAATTGTGTCGATCAATCTTATAAATTGTGGCTTGATTGCCTGTAGTGTTACCATTGCTGGTCAAACTAAGGTCATCTTGTTCAGCAACCACTGACTTTTGATCCTTAAAGGTTGCAATGGTAGCGGTTGAAACTGCTACAGTCTTATTTTGTTCTACACCGTTTGTAGCCATCTGTAATTAATTTTTTGTTAAATATGATTGTAGTGGCTTTTAATTTAAGTACAATAAATTATTGCTCCTATTAACATTATCATTTTTTACACTTGTTATTTGACTTAGTTTAAAACTAATTTTTGCAAATAGTTATATGTATTAGTAAGTTTAAGATACCTAAACAGTGATATGGTTAGCTAGCTTTATTTCTAATATATTTAAACTTTTGATCATTTAAGATTATATTGTCAGTAGTTTAAAATTTCTTAATATTTTTATGTCTGAATTTTTTAAGTTTTATAAAACTAAAGTTTAAACATTTTCATTTCTTAGTTTATGTAGAGTTTTTACTTAAGTAAGCTATAAGTAATACATGTAAAAAGCTTAGTTTTTTCAATCATACTAATTTTACCAAAAGTTTTTACTAAAGAGCTTCGTTTTTGTTTTAAACGTTGTCTTTACTAGACTTACAATTTTAACTATAATATTTAGAATGTTAGTTAAAATTACCTCTAAAAGTTTAAAGGTATTTTACTTCAATTTGAATTATATTTAGACATAATCAGTGTTGTCAATCATTAAATCAAATTAACTTGTTGAAGAACTAGCTATACTCAACTACAAAAGTTTAAATAAAAATTAGCAACTTCTAAGCTTATAAACAAACACAGTAATGCAAATAATTAACTTAATCTCTGTATTATTCAAAGTGACTCTTAAATGTACTTTAAATTTATTTCGCATCTGGATTTAAAACCTGAAGCTCAAATTAATCAGCTTAAAGTTAATGTAATAGTTAAACTTATAAGTATACTTTATATTGATAATACTGTGCCAATGGTGTACCGACTACAAAGTTTTAGCTTAATTTCAAAAACACAGCACCAAAAAAAGGATAAAAATTAAATTAATATATATGTTTATTAAATATAAAGGTCATTAAAACAACAAAATGACCATTTTGAGTCTAACTTTTAAATAATGTTTGTAAACTGATAGTTAGAAAAAAAAACTTTGTTTGACTTTTAGAAAATTTACGAGTTTTGTATTTAAAATAAAATTTATTAGGAAAACAAACTGTAGTTTTAATTTTTACTTCTATTTAGATATAGTCAAAATAAATTAATAATTTAATTTTTTGCATGTTATTTATCTATGCTATTAGTTTTAAACGCTTCTAACGAGTTTTAAGAACTACTTATTTGTTATTACTAAAGTGGAACTTTATTATACTTATATAAAACTATAAGATATACTTGATCTAATATAAAAATAATACATACTCAATGTTATATAAGCCATTTTTCTAGTGGTGTTATAGTTATTTATCATACAATGTAATTAGTTTTATTTTCATCAAAATATATCATTAAACTATAAAAGGCTATCTTAAATTAATTATATTCGCTCAAACTTTTTAAACTGTAAGTTTTTTGTGTAAGTTTAAATTAAAGACAATTTCAACTTGCTACAATTTACATTACTAACTGAAATAGCATTTAATTGAATTTTAAATATTTTCACTCGCTTGAAAAATATTTATAATCTATAGTTTTGGCCGTTAAAATTCAAAAATAGTAGTACTGTATTTTCAAATATTCGCTTCAATGCATTTAAAATAAAAAACTTAGTATTTATGATGACTGTTATTTAAAAGAATGTTTATAAAATGTTTTACTCCCTTTCATAGATCACTTTCACAACGCAAAACTAGTAAACGCTTTATTGTTATTATTTTAACTCAGTCAAACGAATATATCTGTCTTGGACAAGACGTTAAAAGGTATCCGTGGTGTACAAATCGATAACCGAAATGTTTTTCGTGCACCAGGTCCTTGGACCAAATATTTTGAGCGTCTTTTTTTGTCGTTCGAATAAAAAAAAAAGATATCAAGTACGCGGTAATATACATTACTGAAATTTTCATTTCAGTATCTTTTCAGTGATTTTAAAACTTCAGTTAAAATAGTTATCCTGATGTGATGTCTAGACTTTGTACTAATTTACATAGGTGTACAGCATATGTAACCTATACAATAACTACTTCGTAATTTAAGTTGGTTTTTAGAAACTATTTGATACTGACAATATTTTTCCAACAATTCTACATGAAACTATTTCTCATTTTCAGTTAATATTAAATTAACTTTTTGATAAAGTATAACGATGATTTTTTCGTGAGTTCTGTTAATCTAAAACTTTGTAGCTACCCTAAATAAGCATCCTATGAAATTTTGTTACTTGCCAAGGATCTTGGATTGTTGTAGATTATGACATTTGTGTTTCTTAATTTAACTTAGATACTGATTTATTAACTTTTATATATCAAAACATTTAGAAGCGAGCAACATTTTAAGTATAAACTGTGTCAGTCATTGTATTTTCAACGTTATAAGATAAAAACCTTTAACATAATTCTTGAAAGACATATAAAAAAAAAAACAAAGCTTCAGTTTTTAAACAAGCCAGAATTAGCAACATTTTATAAAATTGCTTGTCAGTATCAGTTGTAGTTAAATCCAAACAGTGCTTTTTCTGTTATTTAAACTTAAACTAAATAAATTAACAGCTCACGTTTCAGTTTCTAAACATCACTTTCCGTTTATTAAAAAGTTTATTTGTGAATCGAATTCACATAAACATAAAAATTTTATGATATCTACAATAAGTTATTAAAACTTCAGAAGATATAAAATAAAAACCTTGAAAACAAAAGTCTGGCGTGACACTTGTAAAAAGCTGCCGACCTTTGAACTATAAAATCTTTAAGAAACATACCAATATTATTTAATTTGAAACTTATAAAAATACAACAATACATACTTCTTGATTGCATACAAAGCTTAAGTATTAATAGGTAAATTTATAAAAACATTTTATTGTGTTTGGTATTTTATGCAGAATTTTCATAATCTATAGTGATTTAGATTTTTTTTTCTGAATAACATTTTAAAAAACAGAAAAACAAATTCAGTAACGCCAAATAAATTGTTACCTTAAAATATCAATTAAAATAACTTTAAAAAGTTTTTATCATCATCTTAATGACTTGAAATCAAAATATTTTAAATTCAAAATAAATATTTTAATTTGTTTGATAGATTATTGTTTTCAGGTTTAAACTTGAATAGTATTTAAAATTGATATAAAGAACAGGTTTAATGTTCATAAGTTGCAGACTAAAAATCTTTAAAAAAATAATTTATGTTTTTTTATATTTATAGTTAATGCGTAGTTTTATCAATAAATTTGCAGATATTTTTAACTTTGTGTAAAACTTTAGGAAACTCTTCTGGTTTAGGAAGTTGTGAAATTTTTTTGTAATTGTTAACATTTAGTTTACATAGAAAGCTAACGTTTATAAGACCATGTGTTTGAATTTTTTTATTCACTATTACGTTAAAAGTCTAGTAAAGTTTTCACGAACAAAAAGTATCTATTTATTATTTGTATTTGAAAATATAAATTTAAAAGTAAATATGCTTATAACGATCATTTTTTCAATTTACTGTAAAAGTTTTAACCGAAAAAAAAAACTAAACCATGCTTGAACAAACAAATAAAACACTAATAAAAATAAGCATTTAATATTTAGACATTTAGATCAAAAACATTGGACAAATATTTTTCAAAGAATGCTGAAAGCGTATGTACTTGAAACTTATTATAATAAAACACCAACACTTTTTCAACCACATAAAAAAGTTTTTTTTTACTTACTAATTCAATTTATGGTGCAAGCGTTCAACTAAACGCATGTCTATCTTCAGTCAATTCAAACTGCTCTTCACACCACTTGTTTATCCTTAATTGAAGCACACAGCTGTTTCGGGCTGACGATGAGTTTGCCTCTGACGAACTCGAGGAGCCAGTTTTGTTTTAAACGACTCTGATAAACTTTAAGAATCAGAATCAGAATTTTGCAGTTGCATTTTACGACGAGCAAATTGTATTTCCTGACGATTAAAGCATAGTTGCTGATTTCTTCATCACGGTTTATTATTTTATGTTCATTATTAGTTCATTCATGACAATTTACGTGCATGTTTTATTTACAATCCTTTTTTGCTACATAACAAATCGCTTAACAACTTAACGACATACGAGTGTCACTATACTTGAAGAATCAAATAATAAATGCTACAAAACTACACAACATCATAACAGTTCACATTATTCAACCTTATTTCTTCTTTTATACACTTGCATATTTCTTATCCACTGTTTACCAGCAGCAGAGCTGTCAGAAGTAAAATAAAATACAGAGAATTTTACACTAAATAAACTTTTTTGTTTTTAACTTAACTTATTTTAAGCTCTAGTGATTTTCTATTCAATTTGATTCAATACGACAACTTCAGTTACCAGTATTTATGTCATTATGGCTACGATAAGAGCTATATGATTGTATAAGTCATACTTGCCAGAACTAATTGTTTAAATTTGTTTTGACATTTTCTCTTAACTCATTTTCCAAAGTACAGCTGTTTTAACTTAAGCTACACTAGTATTAATTAGTTTAAAACTTATACTTTTTCACCTAATTTTTTTGTTAAAGTTTTCACGCTTGAATATATAAATATAATAAACTATTTGTTTTAGTATTTACACCCGCTTCACTTGATATATACTTAATTTTGGCAACTATGATACAACTTTAATAAAAAAAATAATTGACTAAACCACTGAGAAAAATTAGATGCTTCATACCTTGAAAAAAATTGTATTTCAATTATATTTTAGAACTCTTAGTTTATGACAAATTTGGTTAATTTACACCAATTTACTCATTGAAGATATTTGGACCTGGTACTTGATAAAAAAAAATAGTCATCAAAGATAAGAATTTTCTGTGAAAGTAACCTAAAAAAAAAAATGTGTTAAGTGAAGCAAAGTATTGCACAACACAAGTCAAATATTTGAAACGGGGTTTCACTGGTTATCAGTATTTTTCAGTAATTTTATATTTCTAAATGTTAACAGTTTTAAACGAGTAAGAAGATAGCATGATGATTCAGGAATTTAAAGTTTGGAAGTTTTTTAGAAATTCTTGAATGATGTCATCATGCTAACTTCACACTCGTTTTAAATGGTTATGTTTATCTGAAATTAATTTTTCTTCTATCTAGGGACAATTTAAATGTAGACTAACTTGTTTCAGATGTATTTTTAAACTTTTCTAGTTCCTACAATATTGAATGTAAATTACATCAGCAATCCAGTTATCTTATGTCTTTTAAATTCCTATAAAACTGAAAATATTGAAAAATAAATTTAAAAAAAACCTAAATTATCTAAGTGAGCATTTTATGTGGTAAGATTAAAAATGGTCTATTTTAATGTCAAAAAAAAACTATTTTTATTGTATATATTTTTAACTAAATGGTTACATGAAATTATCTATAATTTATGTTTTTTAATGTCAATTAAATTAAAAAATTTTATATCGAATCTTCAAAACAGTTTTTCTCATAAGTTTAGTGCAGAAGCATACTCAAAAAAAAGGCAATGGCTAATCTAGTTTTCTCAAGTAATTTAAAAAACAGTATCCGCTAGCTGGCGCTATTTAGGGTTACCCTTAATAATAATTATAATATCTAAACCCTTATATATATACTTAATATAATAAACCTAAACTTCAAACAACAAGAAAAAACCGGCAACTGCAGGAAATAAAAATGCCCGTTAAACAATAATTGCCTATCAAAAAATATAATCCAGCAAGTAACTATAAAAACAAAAGATATAACAAAATTTTACGTAGGTTCAACAAACACAACATTTAAGAACTGATATAGCAACCATAAAGCAAGCTTTACTAACAAATTAAAAAGGCACAATGCCGAATTATCGAACTATATTTGGGAGTTTAAAGACGCAAAAAAAAAATAATTTATATTGACTATAATTTAAAATGGGAAATACTCTGCAGAACCAAAACTAAACCGAAAAACAATAAAACATGCCATTTATGTTGCTTGAAAAAGTACGAGATTGAAAAAATTAAAAAAAGATTTATCATTAAATAAAAGAAAAGAAAGGCAGCAACCCTGCCTCTATAATCAAAACATGTATTTTAAAAGAACAAAAATCAATAAATAATAACAAAAAAATAACAACAAAATAAATCCAAAAACAAGAACAAACAAAGCAAAAATAAGTTAACTTGTACATAATTTGTTTTTAAAATAGGCTAACTAAAATTATTCAATTTTAGTTTAAACGTCACAAATGTGTTTTTTTTTGTGTGATTTTTTAAAAATCTTACTTTGTTCTTTATTTCGTTCTGAGGAGATGCACAAAGCATTGAAACTAAGTAAACGAATTGAAAATTAGTTGTTTTTTATATTATAAATACTTTTTATAATATTTTTAAAAACTACATTGATGAGATAAAAAATTGAATTATTTCATTTGTTGTCCTATTTCTTTTAGTCTACTAATGGTTTGTTTTAAGTTTATTAAAACCTTTAAAACTTCTGTTTTAAGCCCTACTTTTACTATCTAAGCCCTGTTTTTACTATTTACATTTATTATTGTGAATAGTGAGTTTTGATATAAGTGAAATATACAAACTGAGGGTTAGAATCCGTCCCCTGTTTTATTGCCTTTATATTTTAATTTTATATGTTTTTATTATTTTTAATTAGTCTAGAGAGATGGACAAATTTAAAAAAGCTTGTATGAAGTTTGGTTTTATATATGCAAATTAGCAAAAGTATGTCAAAAAAGTCAGCTATAAGAATTGCAACCCTGTTTAAAAATGTTTAAGTTTTTTTAGGGCCATAGACATTTGAATTGTTTTGTTTTAAACTGCAAACAATGTTTTCAAAAACCATGGCCATACTATAAATCAATGCAAATTTTTAGAAAAATTGATATTGCTCTTATATGTGTGGCCTAATCAAAGAGTCTCTGAGTTGAGTCTTAAATGCATTTATATATCTTTCAAACTTCAGCTTAGTCTGAGTAGAACATTGGAAGATCAAAGCCCACAAAAAAAACCTCTTAATATTAATCTACTAACTAATATTAATCTAGTATTAACTTTTTATATATTTTATGAAATCTATATTTTTTTATAATAAAGTCAGTTTTATCAAGGTTATCCTATAGACAGGGTGGTCACTAAACCACGAGGCTGAAGTTTGATAGACATTTAAATATAAGATTTTTAACACATTCAATTTTTTTACTTACAGTCATTACGGCACTTTAATACCGCTCGTACTTACATTAGAACAATGAAACTCTAGAACCTTGTTCCACTTGCGTAGAACTACGTCATCAAAAAAAAATTAACTTTCTACTATAAAAAATAAAATAGTTATGGTACGCCGAAAAATATCGAATTTATTAACAAAAAAATAGAAGAAGCTTAGTAAACATCGTTTAAAACCGGTCATACTTACATTAGAACAATGAAACTCTAGAACCTTGTTCCATGTGCGTAGAACTACGTCATCAAAAAAAAAATAACTTTCTACTATAAAAAATAAAATAGTTATGGTACGCCGAAAAATATCGAATTTATTATTAAAAAAATAGAAGAAGCTTAGTAAACATCGTTTAAAACCGGTCATACTTACATTAGAACAATGAAACTCTAGAACCTTGTTCCATGTGCGTAGAACTACGTCATCAAAAAAAAAAATTAACTTTCTACTACAAAAAATAAAATAGTTATGGTACGCCGAAAAATATCGAATTTATTATTAAAAAAAAAGAAGAAGCTTAGTAAACATCGTTTAAAACCGCTCATACTTACATTAGAACAATGAAACTCTAGAACCTTGTTCCATGTGCGTAGAACTACGTCATCAAAAAAAAATAACTTTCTACTATAAAAAATAAAATAGTTATGGTACGCCGAAAAATATCGAATTTATTAACAAAAAAATAGAAGAAGCTTAGTAAACATCGTTTAAAACCGCTCATACTTACATTAGAACAATGAAACTCTAGAACCTTGTTCCATGTGCGTAGAACTACGTCATCAAAAAAAAATTAACTTTCTAATATAAAAAATAAAATAGTTATGGTACGCCGAAAAATATCGAATTTATTAACAAAAAAATAGAAGAAGCTTAGTAAACATCGTTTAAAACCGGTCATACTTACATTAGAACAATGAAACTCTAGAACCTTGTTCCATGTGCGTAGAACTACGTCATCAAAAAAAAATTAACTTTCTACTATAAAAAATAAAATAGTTATGGTACGCCGAAAAATATCGAATTCATTCTTAAATAAATAGACGAAGCTTAGTAAACATCGTTTAAAACCGCAGCGTTTATACAGCAGCGTCTTAAATTTTGCAACATTACATCAATAATTTCTTGTCTTCACTTTATTTTCTCCTTATGTTAACTTGCATCAGTAAAAAACTTGACCTTGCGAGCTTTCTCGTTAACGCTTGGATGAACATGGATTGTAACTCAAATATTTCGTCAAATCTAACAGTAATCAAGTTCAACTTGATACCCTGTTACAGAAAATTTAGATTTTCAAACATTGAATTGATAAAGATCTTATGATAATTATTAATTAATTTTAAATTTAATTTTTTTTAATTGATTAATTTTGAAGTACTGTTGCACACTCAGAGTACTCGGAAACTCAAGAATTTTTTATATGTCAGAAAATATTATGAAAAGTAAGGAAGTCTCAGGAAACTTAGTGTATATTGTATATTTTTTTACAAACTCAGGGCAATTATTATATTTTAATACAGTTCCAAGCTATTTTTTGGAATTTTAAAAGATCTAAGTTTAGTTTTTTATAGATTTTGTATTAGCTTTTGGCATAGTTTAATATTAATTTTAGAATCAGTTTAATTTAAAAACTTAACAATTGCCGGTGATGAAAAGTTTTTTTATTTCTTCTATCAATATGAAAAATCTCAGGGCATTTTAAGGTCATTCAGGGCAGCTTTAGGTCAATAGGGCATTTATTTGACTTAAAGAGTGGATATTCTGTAATTTCAAAAGTACCAGTATAATGTTTATAAATAAAAAATTTTACTTTTATTAAATTAAATTTGTTTATATTTATTTGAGGACAGAAATTTTTATCTTATCAGGGTTGCCACTTTACCTGGAAACCTGGAAAAACCTGGAATAACTCGGAATTCGACAATTTAAGCTAAAATAACCTGGAAAATAACCGGTTTTAAATATAGTTTACTAAGCTTCGTCTATTTTTTCAATAATAAATTCGATATTTTTCGGCGTACCATAACTATTTTATTTTTTATAGTAAAAGTTAATTTTTTTTTGATGACGTAGTTCTACGCACATGGAACAAGGTTCTAGAGTTTTATTGTTCTAATGTAAGTATGACCGGTTTTAAACGATGTTTACTAAGCTTCTTCTATTTTTTTGTTAATAAATTCGATATTTTTCGGCGTACCATAACTATTTTATTTTTTATAGTAGAAAGTTAATTTTTTTTTGATGACGTAGTTCTACGCACATGGAACAAGGTTCTAGAGTTTCATTGTTCTAATGTAAGTATGAGCGGTTTTAAACGATGTTTACTAAGCTTCTTCTATTTTTTTGTTAATAAATTCGATATTTTTCGGCGTACCATAACTATTTTATTTTTTATAGTAGAAAGTTAATTTTTTTTGATGACGTAGTTCTACGCACATGGAACTAGGTTCTAGAGTTTCATTGTTCTAATGTAAGTATGAGCGGTTTTAAACGATGTTTACTAAGCTTCTTCTTTTTTTTTAGTAATAAATTCGATATTTTTCGGCGTACCATAACTATTTTATTTTTTGTAGTAGAAAGTTAATTTTTTTTTTTGATGACGTAGTTCTACGCACATGGAACAAGGTTCTAGAGTTTCATTGTTCTAATGTAAGTATGAGCGGTTTTAAACAATGTTTACTAAGCTTCTTCTTTTTTTTTAATAATAAATTCGATATTTTTCGGCGTACCATAACTATTTTATTTTTTGTAGTAGAAAGTTTTTTTTTTTTTTTGATGACGTAGTTCTACGCACATGGAACAAGGTTCTAGAGTTTCATTGTTCTAATGTAAGTATGAGCGGTTTTAAACGATGTTTACTAAGCTTCTTCTATTTTTTTGTTAATAAATTCGATATTTTTCGGCGTACCATAACTATTTTATTTTTTATAGTAGAAAGTTAATTTTTTTTTGATGACGTAGTTCTACGCACATGGAACAAGGTTCTAGAGTTTCATTGTTCTAATGTAAGTACGAGCGGTATTAAAGTGCCGTAATGACTGTAAGTAAAAAAATTGAATGTGTTAAAAATCTTATATTTAAATGTCTATCAAACTTCAGCCTCGTCACTAAACCTGGTACTTTAGAAACTTTGAAAAAAGTTTGGAATTTTAAACAAAAATTACTTAAAAACCAGGAATTATAAACAACTTTTACAAGTAAGTAGTAAAATTTTGAATTGACACAAAAAAGAAAACATGAAAATATTTTTTTTTTTGCCATCATCCAGTTTTTCACTATTGAAAACACATTTAAAGTAGCTTTAGAGTATTTTTTCAATGCTGTTATACTTTTTAGCATTGTTTTTAATTTAAACTTAAAATTATTAACTTTTTTACTTTTAAACTTGAAATAAACCCCAAATATGTGTAATTTTAATTTTTTTTATTTATTTTTTTTTATGGTAAAAAAACATCAGTCTCAAACTTTGAAAAACCTGGAAGAAATTTCTCAAAAACCAGTACCCAGTAGTAAAATACAGAAAAATATAATGCGCACAGTTACCAACCACACTCTCAGGATAGTTTGAAACTTTTTTTCAGATTGTTAGAAAAACTCTGGGTGACTCAGGCTTGTTAACAGTTTACAAAAAAAAACACAGACTTCTTTTGTTTTTCAGAAATCTCATGATAGTATCTATGACTTAAATTCATTTTTTTCTTTAAGATATTTTTTTGGTAAAAATTTAACATCTTTTGTTACTATAATTTAAAAAAAAAGGTAATTTCCTAGGATGATTTCGCACCAATATCAAAGCAAAAATATTTCAACTTTCTAATTTTACATCTGATAAGACAAGTATAAAATTGAATTATAGGGAACACGATTACTCAAATTTGGACAATAAACTTTTTTTAAATATTTTTTATCAGTAATTTTCTTTTAAGTAATTAATTTTTTAATTGTCTTTTTTATAATATTTTTTATTGGTTTATTACTTTACTATCACTGCTACCCTTAACCCTTATTCTCAATCGGTAGTTTTTTTTTTTTGATTTTTAATTAATTTACCTTTCAGTTTAATTTTGTAAAATAATTTCTATTAGTGATTTTTATCTTAACTATAAACTTTTTTTAAATATTTTTTATCAGTAATTTTCTTTTAAGTAATTAATTTTTTAATTGTCTTTTTTATAATATTTTTTATTGGTTTATTACTTTACTATCACTGCTACCCTTAACCCTTATTCTCAATCGGTAGTTTTTTTTTTTGATTTTTAATTAATTTACCTTTCAGTTTAATTTTGTAAAATAATTTCTATTAGTGATTTTTATCTTAACTATCACTTTTACCCTTAAGCCTTACCCTCAATCGGTAGCTTTTTTTAATCAAAAATTCATTTTATTTAACTTAAGTTCTCAATGATTAAGGTAAAGTTTAGATTTAGAGCTTTTCAACTCTATACTTATCTTATCAGAATGTAAAATTAGAAAGTATAAAATATTTTGGCTTTGATATTAGTGCGAAATCATCCTAGGAAATTACCAAAAAAATAATCATTCTTGATTAACAAAGCTTTCTTCAGTTTTTGGCTCTTGTTGCTTTACTCATAAAAAGAAAGCCAACCCTGATCTGACTGTTAATATTGCAATTAGAAATATGATTATAAGTATTTGAAATAATTGAGCTAATTATAATTAATGGTTTAATAAATAAAGTATTTTTTATAATATTGCATCAAATTGACTATAAATTTATAAAAAGTTATACTGCTTAGAAGCATTTAGATCAGAGTGTATGACAGGGCTGCCACACACCCAGGATACTCAGGGAAACTTTGCATATTTTAAGTTCTAGAAAATCTCAGGATATTTTCAATTTTTTTAGACTTAAGATGACAATAGGGCAGTTTTGATTTTTTATAATATCTCAGGATATTTTTTAGGTTTTTAATAAGTATCAGGGCAGATTTTTTTCTAAATTTTGAATGAGAACAAGTTGATCCAGTTTCAATATGTTGTTGTTTTATATAACCAATTTTGTTTAAGAACATGGTTAAATTCTTCTTAAAAATTTGTTTAGCATTGTGGCTAGTTTTTCACTATTCTTAGAAATAACATTCAGTTTTTGTTTTAAATTTGAAATTAATGTTCAATATGAATAAAGTTTATATAAAACAGTAACAGTTTAGAAATATAACAGTTTAACTATGCATTAAATTATGCATACTAGATAGTCTTAACCATTACTTTAGAAATTTTTTTCATCTGTTCCATTTTATTAGGTTGTTTTTAAGGCAATAAAGTAAAAAAAATCAACTAAAGAAAAAAAAAGAATAGATTCTTCCACTGAAAATAATTGTTGTGCTGGTTTCCTACTGAATTGGATAACTGTTTTTTTGTTAAAAAAGTTTTAGCTTTTTTGAATATAATTAAAACCATTAAAAATTTTTGTGTTTTTTAGTATTTTTAATAATCTATTAATTAGAATAAAGAGAGTTGTCAAAAAACTTAAAAATACCTAAAATTTTACAGTTAGGCAAAAAAAATTGGAACTTAAACCAATTGTTACATGTTAAATTGTGAAATTAATATGAAATAAGAAGAGTGTAAAATATACACAAAAATATTTTCTCTTACTTAAAGTTCTCTTATTATAAACACATTTAATTAAAGTAGGTCTACAATATCTTTTTAATATTATTGTATCATTAAAACAATTGTTTACCTTAAATTTAACTTTATACAAAAAATGAACAAAAAAAAGTTTACTTTCAAAAACCTAGAAGAATTTTTCAAAAAACCTTAATCAACCTTGAACTAATTATTAACTTTAAAAGAACAGTTCTAAAAATGAAACTATTTAGTAAATTAGTATAAGTCATTCAATAAGTTGAATTAATTGTAGGTAACAAAGCCATGAGTTAAAGCTTTGATTTAAAATTAATTTAGGATAAAATGAGCATTATACAACCAATTATGGTTAAAATATTCAAATTTAAATTATGATAAGTAAGTATGTTAAGATGAGTTTGGTAAACAGTACTATAACAGAGTGGTAACTGGTTTATTACAAACTTCTTAAAGGTATTTTAAATAAAAAATTTTCTGTTACTTTATAGAGGAAAATAAAGTTTAAGGTAAAAGTTGTTTTTAATTGACCTAAATCACTAATTTACTGAAAAGATACTGTTGTGCTACTTTAAACTTTTTTTATAATAAATAAAACTTTGAGTAACATTCAGGTTTTTTAATTTTATATTATTGTCATTTCTCATTTAATCTAAACTTCATACTTATACATATAATAGTTGTTTAAAGTTCTAGATTTTTCACTATTTTTTTTTACAAGTCTATTAGTTCTGATTCTTATATTTATTAAATGTTATTAGTATTTCAATACTAATTACCTATTATAATAATTTGTATACCCTATCCCATCTGTACACAGGACTGCCATGGTATCCTGGAATCCTGAAAAAAACTGGAATTTGAAATTTATGCTAAAAAACCTGGAGTTTCAAAAAAAGAACATAGAATTTTAAACAACTTTTACATATTAAGAAGTAAAATTTAAAATTGCACAAAGAATCTACCATATAATTTTTTTTTTATCATCAACAATCTTTTTTATTTACAAACACATTTGAATAGCTTTACAATATCTTTACAATGTTATATTCTTAGGTTTAAACAAAAATAGACTCAAAAACGTGTACTTTTAAAAACCTAGAAGAAATTTCTCAAAAAGGTTTGGCAACCCTGTGTACAAAATATTTTATTTTAAAAGAAAAGGAGAAAGTGATAAAAAAGTTTTATTGAATTCATTAGTTATTATACTTAAATATTTAACTAGTTGAACTTTTTCTTTCATAGTTTTATAAACTAAAAGAATAAAGGTTTTTGAAATATTTAAGTGGGATATAAAACAAACGTGTTTATTTTTTGGCTCATTTGAAAACTACTCGATAATTTTTAAAGTATTTTGTAAAATTAAGGCTATATACGTATCAAAATATTACTAGTTATTATCACTTGTAAATAGTTTTTTTCCTTATTTTTATTTTAACATTATTATTTTGTTCTTTTGCTACTATGATTTAGATACTTATTCAACTTTACATAGTAGTAAGTTTTTAAGTTTTACTACTTGATTGTTTTAATCACTTACTCAAGCTAGTTTTTAGCCACTCATGTTTTAAAGAGTAGTAATAGAGAATTGTTTTATATCAATAGTTACAAACTTTATTTACTAATTCCAGTACTTTAATTTAGTCAAGTACTTTAAATTTTTTATTTTTTTTGTAATTTTACATTTTTATAAAAATATTTTTAGCTTCATGAAAAAAGTAGTTCTACTTAACATTTGTTTTTTTTGATATAAATAAAAACCCTATTTAAGCCTTACCTGCCGTTTTAAACTAAATTTGTTTAACTTTTTTTTTCGCGTTTTAATATTATTTAGTGCTTTATTTTAGGACTATTGTCCACCATTTCAAACCTCTGTGCAGCTAGATAACATGACCCTGACAAATTCCTAACTTAAGCTAATTTAGATACTCTTTCTGTCATTGTTTTGTTTATACTAAACACAAAGCTTTTTAGAAATTTATAAAGTAAAAAAATGGTAGCTATTGCTCAAAAAGAAACTCCAAACATTGCAGAAGTTGGAAAAGTTCTTAACAACAAAGATGAAGTTTTGTCAAAGAGATTCAGAGCTCTTTTTATGCTCAGGTATTTTGATACAGTTGCAGATTCTAATGGCGTATTTTAATATAGTAAAACTTATGTAAACTAAAATAAAATAACTTGTATAATCATTTTAAAGTTCTGAACTTTGTAAAGCATTGTTATATATATTGAAACTATTTAATTGTTTGTACAGTTTTGATCAATTAAGTAACTTTTAAATTAAAGCCACAGAGGAGCTTTACTTGGTTTTTACAAGATTCTTTTATAAGTTATTATCTCACCTACTTTGTAACTATTAAATTTTCATAAAATTAAAAACAGCCTTAGAAAATTATTTAACTTAAGTAGTGAGCTCTAAATGTATAATGAAATTTAAAAAGACAAAAAAAAATTTAAGTTTTTACATCTTCTATGACTTTTCATTGGTTTTGTCTAAATTTCCAAGTTTTTAAAAAAGAGGACATTTTTGGGAGTGTTCACATAGTTTTCTTTTTTATTATTTATAAGTGGAACTAGGATTTTCAAAATTTCAAATCTATAAGTAAAAAATAAACAGAACTAGAAAAAAAAAATGCAAAAAAAAAATTATTATAAAAAATTTTGTGTGTATGCTTGTATGTAAACTACTTGATCTCAAAATAAATTGAAAGTTTTTGTTTTACTAAAAGTGAATTATAACTTTTGTAGCACCTACATTACATTTATAGCTTTCACAAAGAAACTATAATAATTTTAAAAGTGCAGTGACTTTGATATTGTCTTAACAATAAAATTAATATGTAAACAAATATAATAGCTACTTCAATTTTAGGTGTTTTCAAAAAAATAATTATTTTTGGTTTTAAACTAAAAACTTGGATATAAGCCTAGGTATATATTATTTAACCTTTACCCTATTATATGCAGATATACCCTATTAATACTACTATATACCTTTAATAAATATTACTAAAAAGGATAATTAAATAGATAAAATATTTAATGAATAGTAAAACACTTTTGTATTGAAGCAAAAAAAGTTATTATTTCTTTAATGATTTGGACAGGAATTCTTAATATAATAAAGTTTGTCTATAAATGAATATTAAAATGTAGTTTTATTTGAGTAAAACAAATTTATAAACACTTAGATTTATTATGGTGTATACTATACACTAAATCAGCGTTTCCCAAACTCATTTACTAAATTGCCCCCTTTTCATAAATTTGAAAAAAATTTCCCCCCATGATTTTATAAAGCATTTTTTTTTCTTGAGTACGCACTTTTGAGCCAAAAAAATTCTATTTGAAATGTAATTTAGTCTGATACTTCTTACACACGCACTTTAATTTACTGGGCTTGAAAAAATAATTTAAATTTTTTTTCTTATAAACCCAGTAAAGTATTAACATACTTAAATATTAAAAAGCCTTTTGTAATCTGTAACCAATTCTGTTTAAATATGAATTGTTTTAAAACCAATGAAACTTATAGGCTAGTTGTGGACAAATTTTGTAGTCAGCAAGTCATTTTACTAAAAAATCCTTTCTAGTGTCAACTTGTTAAAAAAATATACATCTAGGCTGCGTAATTTAAGAAACTAGCATATATGAAAATAAAAAAACTTGAGCAAAATTGTAATAAATTAATTTACTATTATTGTGGTCTAGGAAGTACTATTGTGAACTGAAAACTAAATTGAAAACGTATTTCTAAGTATTAAGTATCATAAAGCTTAATTTTAATTGTTTTGCACAAGTAGTTTTCAAGTTACTTAGCGGGCCGACATTTGACTGGATCTGGACCGTAGATTACCCATAGAAAATCTTAACTGATATCTGACATTATAATATTCTCTTATATAACAAATTTCGGACATTTAGAAGTGAATGCTAAGTAAATTATATGAAGTTGCACAATATAGTTGAAATATTTTATAAATAGACATATTCTAAAATTACTTCATAATAAATTAAAAAACTACAAAAGAATGAACAGTTTATTTTACACATAATGAAATAAATATTACAACACCATTGCTGATCTATTTTTAGGAAGTTTGACCAACTGGTTGATTATCTCACATGAAAAGTGGTTTTATGAATAGCTTCTGTTAATGTAGAAAAAATATTAATTTCAGTGCTAAAAGACATTATAAGCAAGTTAATTGTAACGTTAAATATTTAATTTTTAACTGTTTAAACTATATGTTTCATAGTAGAATACCATAAAACAGTATTTGACTTGGAATAACCTTTAAAAAGCTAAATCTTAATCCTAACAATATTTTATTTTCTTTATTTAAGTTAAAACAAATAAAAATAAAGGTTTTACAGTTAGTTTTGTAAACAGAAAGTAATCAATTAAAACAAATTATATTAGATTAAAATTTTGTTTTGTAACTGTAGCAGTCTTTTCGATGGCTTATTTAATTCTGTTCAAAAATAATTTATTTTTTTTAGCTATCAACCCATAATAATTTAACAGAGGAAAAAAGTGATAAAAATAAAAGCTTAAAAAGGTTGAAATATTAAATTACACAACACAATTTAATTGTCAAAGTATTTTGAGTTAAAATAAAACAAAAAACAGTTGTACTAACAGTATAAAATTCCTTAATATACAGATTTTTTATCAATAACAAATCAAATTAGAAATTAAAACTGACTTTAAGGGCATAGGCGGGGGGGGGGTAAACACCCTTTTTTGGTTTTTGATCTTATTTTATTTAGTTTTTACTAAGCTGCAAAATGATTTTTACAGATTAAAAAAATTCAAAATAGTTTTTGAGATATAGCCGGTCAAAGTCAGAGGCAACAATAAGATCCTTATGGGAGGCGCAAACTAAAACGGCAAAAATAGACTATTTCACTAAAAATCTATCTTCTCCTACATTTTTTAAGATAACTTCCTAAAATTTTCAGGAAATGTTCCTTCATATAATTAGAAAATTCTGTCGGAAGGAATTTTTAAAAAATTAAAAAATAAAAATTTTATTTAAAAAATAAACAAAAAAAACAGTTTTTTTTTTGTTTTTTTGTTATAAAACTTTTATTTTTTAATTTTTTTTTAAATCTGTTCCGACAGAATTTTTTAAATATTGCAAGGAACATTTCCTGAAAATTTGAGGTAGTTTCTCAAAAAACGTAGGAGAAGATAGATTTTTAGTGATTTCTAGTTATTTGCTGTTTTAGTTTGCGCCTCCCATAAAGATCCTATTGTTGCCTCTGACTTTGACCGGCTATATCTCAAAAATTATTATGAATTTTTTTAATCTGTAAAAAGCATCTTGTAGCTTAGTAAAAACTATATGAAATAAGATCAAAAACCAAAAAAGGGTGTTTACCCCCCTATGCCCTTAAGAATCTTTAAAGTGAAATAGTTAAAGTCAATTTAAATAGACACCTCAAATCTATACTCTTTTAAAGCCAAAAAAAATTTAATGGTTTACAATATTTTTTTACTCATACAGATTTTACAAGTAATAAAATATGTTAAATAAATATCTTTAAAACAAATATTTTACTCACTATGCTATGAAAACTTTTAGTGTAATGTAAAACGACAAATATAAACTACAAAGATAACAAAGTCAAAACATAACTATTAATAACTTTAAAACACAGTATAAATATAGTATACAACACTCAATAAATACAAGAGACTTCCGCTTGAATTTGCACTTTGAACAAAATCAAAAAGTGCAAATTCAAAATTGCATTACTATTTTTTTTACAAAATTGCAAATTACAATATGGTATAATGCAACAATGTTATGAATAAACGTTAAATCCACTAAAACATAAAATAAACATTCATTAAAAATAATGATATATATAAGCTATTAGGTATAATAAATAATTTGTTTTATTAATACTTAGTTAGTTATATACTTTACTTAATTAAGTTTCAGATATTATAAATTTGCCTTTTTTTTTTTTGGTAAAAAGTGCTAACTCAAGAGGAAGTCTACCGTATTTAATATTCATTAGGCATTAAGCAAACCTGTTGTAGAATAAATAACTTAATAAAATTGTTATTAGAAAAAGAGTACTTAAATACCATATAAACCAGCTTAAATAAGAAATCTTTTAAAAAATCAACTAAAATTGAAGACCTTACAGAAAATAATGTCTGCTACTGAAGTCTAATCTAATGTGAAGGATGAGCTTCATGACTGCTTGCAAATTTTTCATATCTGGTTCTAAATCAGTCAAATAAAGCCTCAAGTCACCTACTTTTCAAATATCTAGATTATATCCTTTGCTCAAGAAGTTTTTAACTGAACTGTAAGCTTTGTCAACAACAAAGCTAGAAGGAAATGCTATAAACAATAATCTAACTTCCTCCCAAATGATTAGATACTTTAACCTTAGTTTTTGTTGAGTCCAAGAGCTTTCATATCGTTTTTTGGATAAATTTACTTTAAGTTCAAGGTCAGTTTGTAAGTCTGAGAAAGTTTCCTGTAAGTCAACGTTTAATTCAATAAGATCTGCTTCGAATGGATCCATAATTCACTTAGGTACGTTTAATTGAAAAACGTTAGTAAACTGTTTATCAATATCATATTTAAGCTGTTCCAGATGAAATGAAAATACTTCTACTTCACCTTTACTTATTTGAAGTTTTTAAGCTTTCCAAACTTGCAAACTGTGAAAACTGATTATTTTTGAAACTTTTTACATACAGTTCAAGTTGGTTTATGAAATTAGTTGTCTTACTTTTGACTTTTACAAGATTCAAGTTTTTACCTTGTAAAGTTTTGTTCAGATTGTTGATCTTACTATATAAGTCTGACATGTAAGCAATTTCTATTTTTCTTTTAATAAGATTGTCTGCCAGTACCTTTTCCTTTTGAGAAATAAAATCAATGATATAATTAAAAACAGCCAAAAACTTTCTAAACAGTTTCCTTTTGATGATCATTTCACACCTGTATACATTATCAACTCATCAAAATTCTCATCATTGTCATTGCACAGCTGTTTAAACAGTAAATTTTGCTTTGTAAAGCATGCCTTTTTATATTGTTGACAGCTTTTATCACAAAATTTAATGAGTCTTTTAAAGGACGCTTAAATTTTTTGCAACTAAATGTTGGCAATGTATAGCGCAATAAATAGTAAATATATCAGGGTTTATCTCTTTGTAATATGTGATTAATTCACGATACTTTTCTATCATAGACGGGGCACCATCTGTTACAATTCCTATAAGATGTTTTGAATGTATTTCATTTACTTCAAAATATTTTTTTATTTTTCAAACACAAACCTTCCTGTGCTTTGCGTTTCTATTAGTTGGGAGAACGCTAGTTCTTTGTATGTTGTATCATCAACTATTAAACGCACGCAAACAAGAAAAATACATTTATTTTCCGGCAAAGTTGACTCGTCTACCTGCATCAAAAAAAAAATTGCACATCACTCGAACTAAGTTTTGTTCAACACATTCTGACATTTAATCTATACGTCTTTTAACAGTGTTGTTGCTTAAAGGAATAGAACGTAAAACATTACTGATGTTTTTATAGCGAATGAATTTTTCCAGAACTGTTTTTAAGATAGGAATAAACACTTTTTTTCCAAAATGGTGTGAGCTAGTCCTTGTATAGAAACTATGAGAGACAGATAATAAGAAGCTAATTGTCCATTATCAATGCTACGTGTAGATTTCTTGAACATGTTTGTGATTTTATACTGTATTATTTTCTCATCTCGACGTTTCCAGAAAAACTCTACATTCTTATCTACATGTTCGGAATGAAACCTATACTTTACGTAAACAAGTGTCAAATAGTTAATGGCAAGCTAAAATTAGTAAAATAACAAGATAGAAAGTAAAAATTTTATGACTGCTAAAAACTATAAAATCGCCCCCTTACTAGCTATCGCCCCCCCCCTTTCGCCCCTTTACTAAATTACGCCCCCCGACTTATTAAAATCGCCCCAGGGGGGCGATATCGCCCACTTTGGGAAACCCTGTACTAAATAAACAAATAATAAACTTCATATTTTTCTTATTTATTTTGTACTAAGAATAAATTAAAATAAATAGTAATCCTTATATGATAAAGTTTGCCAATAAATTGTTTAAATAAGTAATTTTGATTAAAATAAATGCTGAATCAGATTTATAAACACATAAACATTAAATTACGATGCACACTATACACTAAATAAACAACTATTTTTTAACCTTCACAGATTTCTTATATATGTTGAACATTAAAATAAAAAAAAAAAAAAATAAACAGGAATCTTGGTGGAAATGACGCAATAGACGAGATCTGCAGATGCCTGGTCGACCCGAGCGACCTTCTGAACCACGAACTCGCCTACTGCCTCGGACAGATGCAAGACACCAGGGCTCTTCCCAAGCTCATGTCAATACTGGAAGACAAATCAGTGGCTCCAATTACTAGGTTTGCATTGCTTTGTTGTTGAAACTTGTGTCTGTTTTTTTAACATACTTATAGAAAGTTTCCTTAAAGATAACTTTTTGTTTTTTAAGGCATACATCAATAATTAATTTAGTCTATTAGCTTGTTGAAAATAGAATCTTGATTTTATGTTTTGATGTAAATTTTTATAGAAATTTATTAAATTAACACTGTTTGTACATGAATTACTAAATTAGCGGTTTGAACAGATTTAACGAAGGAATCAATTCATGATAAAGATTAATATATTGTTACAAATATTTGAAACAGTTTCAGACAGTTACTGCTGAACAAATTATAAATTGTGATTCTTGTTCAAATATATTTTTCTTTAATGAGGAACAAAGTTTGTTGTTCAGATCAGCAGTGAAGCTTAGTAACTGTTTGAATTTTCTAATATATATTTTTAGTACATTCTTTATATCACACTTTCAACTTTTATATTTAATATCATTTAAATTTTTGAACATCATTTAAAGGCATGAGTCCGCAGAAGCAATTGCAGCGATTGGATGCGAAGATAGTTTGCAGGTACTGCAAAAGTATTGCAAAGATGCTGCAATCGAGGTTGCAGAAACTTGTCAGCTTGCAGTAGCAAGACTCCAGTGGAACATGCAAAAAGGTTTCTTTATTTAGATTCTCTAAGATATTAATTTGTAAAAGTATCATATAAATGGCTTTTATTTTAGTAACCAAAACTAAAGAAAAGGCTGTAAAAATACTTATGATTTTTGTTTTATATTTAACTTAAATATTTTTATTTATGGTTTAATAGCTTATATAAACAATGTTTAAAGATAACATGTGACGTAAGCACTAAATAGTTCATAAATTTTTCTTTTCGTCATAAAAATACCTAGAGTATTTTTAGTTCAGATGTTTTTTATATATATTATTGATTTTTGTACTTAAAGCAAGTAGTCTTGGAAACTAAAAAAAATATTAAAAAATAAATATTGTCGTTATTTAAAAGTTGCACCAATCTGGTATGTTTTAAATCACTTAGTAAAAAATTAAATGCTTTAATCAGGAGGGTAAAAGTCAAAAAATCATAAAACCTTGAGTTTGACAATTTAGGCTAAAAAACCTGGGAAAACCTGGAATTTGAGAAAATTTGAAAAAAAAAACTGGAAAACCTGGAATTTTTAAAATGTCAAGTAGTAAAATTTCGATTTGACTCAAAAAATCTATCATATAAATTAATACTTTTTGTCTTAATCAAAAATTTTTTATTAAAAAACACATTTAAATTAGCTTTCGAGTATCTTTTCACTGATTTAATATTATTAAACACAGTTTTTTACCTTAAACTTAACTTTACACTGAAAATAAACCCAAAAATGTGTATTTTTAAAAACCTGGAAAATTTTTTCAAAAAACGAGTGGCAACCTTGTCCTAGCAAGTAGTCTTGAAAACTGAAAAAAAATTAGCAGTATTATTAGGAAGTAATTTTTTTTCATATAAAAGTTGTACCAATCTGGTTTGCTACAAATTACTTGGTTAAAAACTTAACACTCCAATAATTCATTACTTAAAATATTCTTATCAGGAGTAAAGGAGGTCAACAAGAAGTTTGACTGCGTCGACCCAGCCCCGACACTTGGTGACGCCAGCAAGAAGTCAGTGGAAGAATTGGAATCGGTTCTTCTGGACCAGAAACTGGAGTTGTTCGAAAGGTACAGGGCCATGTTTCAGCTCAGGGACATGATGACCGACGAGGCGGCCGTGGTCCTGGCCAAGGGGCTCAAGTGTCCGTCATCAGCGCTGTTCAGACACGAAATCGGATTCGTGTTGGGTGAGAAGTTTAATTAGTATGTATAAAAGAAAGTCTTAATACTATTATTGCTTACTTAAATGAAATAAAAAATCGAAATTTTTAGTTTTTATTAACAAGTTAAGGTATAGAATAGGATTTTTTTAGGTGAGAGTGTTTGTATGTTTTATTTAAAAAAAAAAATATAAAAGAACCATATTATAAATACTTCAAACTAAAAATATCCTCAAACTTTATTGGACTAGCAAATCAATTTGGTTGGGTATAAAATTCAAATCAACACAGTACAGTTCAATATTAATATTGAATATTCTCTTCCATTAAACAATGTTAAAAGTAATCTACCTAATGTATCGCACATGCATCAACAATCAAAATCTTGTAGGTCAAATGCAGCTCGGCGTCGTCGCGCCCCAGCTGATCGCTTGCGTTCGCGACCGCGGTGAATCCCCCATGGTGAGGCACGAGTGCGCGGAGGCGTTGGGCAGCATCGCGACGGAGGAGTGCGTGGGCGTGCTGAAGGAGTTCAGCGGCGAGGGGGAGGAGAGGGTTGTGAGGGAGAGCTGCGTGGTGGCGCTGGACATGATCGAGTACGAGAACGGCGAGCAGTTCCACTACGCTTTGAACGAAGAGTAAAATTTGTTGTAGATTCTTTTTAAACTTTAAGGTTGTTTTTTGCACTAAAAACCGCTACTCATGAAAATGGGTTGAATTTATATTGTTAGGGTAGTTTAGATACTAATTAAAGACTTTTTTGAAATGAATAAAAAAAAGTTTAAAGATAAGCTATTGTATTAAAAAATATCAAATTAAAGAAAAGTTGGTAGTTTCTTTTTTTTTTAAGTAACTATGTATGGATTTTTAAAACGTTACCAAGTAAACTTAATTTTGAAAAAACTTTTTTTTAATAGTTAGGTTTAATTATACTTTATATTTAGCCTTTTTATGTTTTTGATTAAAATAGTTAATATTTAGAGACTTATTAAAAATTTTAATGAGCTAGTTTTAAAAAACACTTAAAGCTCTACTTATACCTTTCAAGTTTAATGATTTGTAACTATAAATTTATTTTAACTCTTAGTAATTTTTGCTTAAAACTAATTGTACGTATTTGAGTGATTTTTTTTATCTTCACTTATTATTTCTCTTTTTATTTTTGGGCCACCTAGGAAATTTTATTTATTATTTTTAGTAACTTTTCGCACTTATATTTTACAAATGTCTTAATAAATTGTATTACGATTAAATGTTCTTATTTTTATTATAAACTCGTTTAGATAAATTTTTCATGTGGTATTTTTATTTATCATATAAACGCATCAGTTAAGAAAAAAATAATTTGTTTATAAAAGGTTTATCTCTAGCTTTTAATTTAAATTAATTTTCATAAATCACAGGCCAATTTGTCTAAAAAAAACGTCTCTTGCTGGCTGCAGTTGTTTTAAAATAATTGTACAAATAAATATAAGACTATTAAATAAGCCAAACATGTGATAAAACGAACAATAAAAAAGCACTAGTAAAGATAGATTATTAAATTAAACGCATAATTGTAAACTTTCACCATTAGTTTTTTTTTATATTGTAAAAAAAGTTTGTTTTCTGCTGAAAAGTTCTTCGCGGGCCTTATTGATTATTTTACCTGTTTTACAAACTTTACCAAGTTTTTTTTTTTTTGTTTTTTTTATGGTTTTTACTGTGTAATAATTTTGTGCATGCATTTTATTTAATTCATAACATTAAATCTACATTTATTATTTACACAATAGCAAAATTTGATACTAATACTATAAAGTAAACATTTCAATATACTGAATGTATTGTTTTATATTTACGGCTGCCTTTACTACAGCTTTATAAATTATATTATTTATTTATAGTTTGCATCGACCATACACTTACACTATTATTGTCGTTGAAATTTATATTCTACCAAAATTCATCTAATTTTTTTCTGTTAATACTCATTTTTTGACTGTTAAAGCTTGGCAAACAGAAGTAAAATTTTAAACTTTGTATGAGTGCATAAAACCAAAGTTAAAGCTAACAAATTGTTAGTAGAACTGTAAATACAATATATTTAAAAGAAAAAAAAATTTAAAGTATATAAATCTAATTTAGGTGGACAAAAACATTGACTAGTTTTGTAACAAAACAATTAACTTTTTAATTGGACTTTCGTTTAAATACATTTAAATAATAACTTTAATAAGGGATAGTTTCCTTATTACGTCCAGAGTTATCAAAGATTAAAAACATAATCAATTCGGAAAATTAATTGTGAGGAGAGTATATTAAAAACTTTTATATCAGTCATAAATTTAATCTAATTTAGATATAAACAGCTCCAGAAAACACTAACTTTTTTTTTTTAATATAGTTATTTCAGTAACAGTGAAAAAACCCGTTTCAACCAGAAAATTAAACTATATTTTACGATTCGGATCATTTAGGTGAAGATATTTGGGGGACGCTGGTATTTAACAAGATGAACTAAAAAACCTTAATAAAGCTTATGAATAAAATTTGTGACAATATCTTAAAACATGAAGTGTTTATTGTATAAAATCTATAATTCGCTCGTTTATCACAAATTGTTTTCAAAACATAAAAACCTAACTTTTCTAATCATAAATTAGACAACGTACTTTTATTCTTTTACCAAAATAGAAATCAGAATACGTTTTAGCTTTAGTTTAGAATTTTTTTTAAAGTATTGGTGCAAAACCCGTTTTTTTCAGAATTTTAACTGTAGCATCGATTTAAGCTTTATAAATCTAATAAAAACCGCAATGAAATACATTTAAATTTTATATGATGTTCAAACAACTTTTTATAATGCCTTTAAAACACTTGAAAAATGTTGTCATTTTAAATCTCCACATCTTAATTTAACATTTTAAAAACATTAATTAACAGCTTATTTCTGTGTCTTTACCAATATATTTCAAAAATATCTGCTGTAAGCTATTTTTTTTATCTTAAATTAGTAGTTGTATAACAAATAAGTTTTTGTTTATGAGTATAGTTTATAAACATAATGCTATCAAATAAAAATAGTTTTTGCTGAAGAAAAAATATCTTGTTCAACCTTTCATTTTGTCTGACTATAGTGCGAAAATAGTACATTTATTTCATTTTTTGATGAGAATGATTTAAGTTTGATAAAATTTATTATTCTGTTCGAATTATGTTTTAAATTATACAATTATTATAGTTTATTTAGTGATAAAAAAGACGCTCAAATATTTTATCCTAGGACCTGGTGCACAAAGAACCTTTCGGTTATCGTAGATTACCGTAATGTCTTAACTTTATTGTTTATATATATTAAATGTGTGGTTGTAGTAAAAAATTTCGTTTCTGCATCATTATACTACTAAATTAAAAAAGAATTACAAACTAAAGTCAGTTGTGAAAAATCGGCTCACATACGAAGGCTGTAAATCTAAATAAGACTTTTTTATTCAAAAACATTTATAGCCGATGCAAAGGTATTTCTATAACTGTTTTCAACACTCAAGTAGAACATGTGTTGTTAAACATAAAAACGTTTTAGTTAAGATTTACAAAGCAATTAAAACTAATAAACACGAAATAAACGAAGCATCAGTCTACTTTACTTCTTTTCAAAGTTTAAAACGCATAAGCAACTTTAAAGAAGAAACTGCATAAAGATGTAAAAGACTCTTGCTGTTACCTGCTTTGTTTTTCTGGAAAAACTAGTTACACAGTTTTGAATTATCAATAGATCTTAAAAACGTTAGTTATATATGAAAAAAAAAACTAAAGCAAATAACAAACCTTCATTTACAGTTCAGCACGATTTGGGCTCACTGCGTGCAACTATTTGTCAGATTTCAAACAGTTGAAAGCTACGCAATTTAAAACAATTTACTTTTGTACGAGGTGACACTTTTGAACGAGGACATTTTTTCACGGCGTAACTTTAGTATGCAGGGAAACTTTTGCACAAGTTACTATATAAATCAGGTCAAAGTTACTTTTTTTTATATCAACTTTAACTTTCTTCTTTTTACTATCACTGTTACCACTAACACTATGTAGGTAATTTTTTTAATTTTCTTTTTTACTCTCATGCAAAAATGACCTTTCGTGCAGAAGTAACCCTCCATGCAAAAGTGACGCCGTGCAAAAGTGCTAAAGTGACACTCGTGCAAAAAGGTCGCCTTGCATAGTTGTCCACTCGTGCAAAAGTGACGCTATGCAAAAGTGTCCCCTCGTGCAAAAGTGACATATTCCCCAATGAAATATTTGGCTCGGCAATATAAGCATTCTTGCATCACTACTGTGAGACACGTATTTGGCTTTAGGTTCTTCTCAAGAAGGTTAAAGCTATAATTGTTTTGATTGTAATACATTACAGTATTTATTAACTTTGATGCATATATAAAATTGTAGAAGTATTTTTGTTTACAAACTGTAGTATTTGTTTACTATCTTAAGCATGTTTTATTTAGTTAACAACATTATTTTCAAGCTACTTTCAGTTTATAACCAAGAATTTAAAATTTATTGTTTTGAAAAATGAAGTCAATAAAAACTATAAACTCAGTTCTCTCTGCAAAGGTACTTAATTAAAATTACATATTAAAAAAATTTAAACCAGTGATTTTTGTTTTTTGAAACTCTTAAAAGTGTTTAAAAGCTACTTTTTAGGCTGTTTACACTAATTTAAGCTTTAATAAATTTTAAAACTTTAAAATGCTCTCTTTAATATTTGCTTTATATATATGTATGTCTTAAAATCTAGACATTTTTGATTTGGTAACATATTTAAAAAAAAAAACTAACTAAAGCAAGGAAATTCAATTAACTAACTAAAAATATGTTTTGTACAAATATTTAAGTTTGTAAATTTTTACTTACTGCTATTCTTAATGAAGCATTTTTTAAAATAAAGATTTTGTGGCCAGAAATTAATTAGAACAATCAATTTAATTTTGAAAATTGTAATATTACAAATTAGTTTTACTAGAATATTTACAAAGCATAACCAAATAATGAGAAATTTTAGTTTTCTAAGTTATTATTCTAAAAAATTATGTTCATACTTTATTTCTCTATAATTAATATCTGCTCACTACATATTTTTAAAATTTTACCTTTCACTTAATTGTGTCATGCACAAAACCTTTGTTTAGTATAGAAACTAAATTTTGTAGTTTCATGAAGCAGGTTAAATCCATAGAGTAAAGTGTGATGACAAAATATTTTAGTATATCGAAAACAACCTGCTAAGGCACTTGTTTATAGGTATAAAATATTTAAACAACGGTGATCTAAATAAAATTAATTAAAGAAAGATCTATTATTTTTTTGTAAAGTCCTTAAATTTTTCTTAATTTGACACATATGTTTAACTTCGTATTTAATTAAAACATAAATAAAAAGAAACATTGTCTAAACTAACGGTAAATACGGTGGACTTTAACTTCTTTCAACCCAAAGCACAGTATAATACAAAAACAAATCTAAATCATTAATTTTTTTTTGAATTATATTTATTTGTTGAGTTAGAAAGTTGTACGCTCACAATTAAAGCTTTTTAAGACAAGCTAATTATGATTTAGAAAGATTAAACAAAATATAAATAAAACAACACAAAGTTTCTTATTTATTTTTATACAGGAGCTTTTTACCCAAAGGCATATGTCATCCGAGGAAAAAAAGTTTGAAGATCTTGTATCTAGTTACGAGGGTAATAAAGATGCCCTTCGTGAAGTGTATCGTACAGAAAAAGAAAAGTTCGCCAAAAAAGTTGAAGAGGAACAAACTGAGTTTAGCAATCAAAATCTTCATTTGATGGAAGAAGCGAAAAAGAATTTTGAAACATCTATAACTGCATTAGCTCTTCCTAATAAAGAATTGAAATACAAATACGAGTTGTTAAAGAACGAAAACGCTGATTACCAAAAAATTTTGGGGTTTTTGAAAAAAATGTCACTCTATCAGGTGATTCAAACTCAAGTGATAATAGTTCAGACTCTTTTCAGAGTGATATTTCGTCAGAAACGTATGATAGAAATTCAGATTTTTATAAAAGTCACCCTGATTTAAACAAAAGTAATGAAAGTTTTAATTCTGATCAAACAGATACTTCGTTAGAATTTGACAGAGGTTTGAAAAAGAGTATTGAAAATAAGAGCTTAAAAATCTATAAATTTTACAAAGAAAAAAACCAAGAAAGCGAACCTGAATGTGACGATCACCCCAATTATTTATTGCTACATGGAACACAAGGTTCCAACGTATTAAGTATCCTTAACCATGGTTTTAAACCTTCACAGGGAGGTTTTCTCGGTCCAGGAATTTACTTAACAACCTCTATTGACACTGCTTCAAAATATGGTTATTCTTTGGTTTGTGAAACTGGAAAAATAAAATTTTTAACTTTTGTGTTCACAAACAAAGTAAAAAATATCAATAAAAAAAAAACTAAGAAAAGGCGAGCTGAAGCACCAGCGAATTTTGCAAAAAAAAGTTTTGACGACTCTAACGGACAAAGATTTGAAGTTTCCTTGAGCAACCCCACTATTAAAGATTTACCAGCATATAATGATCTTGATAGAATTCCAAAAGTATTTAAATTTCCTACTTTCAAAAATGAGGAAGTAATTTTATATCGTACCGCTAGGGATGCGAACGATAATCACTATAATATGATTTTGAATGGGACATTTAAAGGATCTGTTGCTGATGAAAAGTATGTTCACAAAAAAAATGTATATGATAAAGTATGGTATATGCTGTACCACATATTAAAAGTTCAAAACTTTAGTGATGAACAGAATTTAGACTCAGAAACTGATATACATTAGAAATCTTTTTTAAATTACTCGAAAATGAAATAGAGTCAAATCAAAATAATAAAATAAAACTGATGCAAAAGCAGTTCAATGATTTCATTTCAACTATAAAAAAGCAAATATCTTTTAACTTTAGCAACTTGTTAAAAAACAAAAGTGAACATGCATATACTTTAGAACAGTTTGGAGGCGAAAACCAAAATTACATGACTATACGTAGTAATTTTTTCGATAAAACAAGCAACTTTAATCCAAAGGTTTTTACAATGTTCAAAGCTAACAAGAAAAAAAATAGTAATAAAATTGGTATAAACCTGAAGAATATGCGTCTAGCTGAGGCTAAATCTTATGAAATCTTGGACTTTATTACTGACAAACATAATGAAAGTGAACTTACACTGATTCCCACCAAAAAAACTGAAAAAAATGCTCTTTTTCAAAGCTGCAGCACATTTGAAATTGAATTTGAAAGAGGTTCAAGTTATTCAAAAATAGGCAAAAACATTAGAAAACTTTGTTTTATTTGGATATTAAATTGTGTTGAAGAAAAATTTATGGATTTTGATGAGGAAAGTGATGATGAAACATCATTTGCAGATACAAATTTAGAAGGTTTTTTTTAGAAAATCTACATCTGAACTTTCTCAACAGTGGTGAGCCTGTTTTTCTGGTTATTTTTGAAGCATAAAGTTACATAAATGCGAACTATACTATACAAAAAGTCTGTTGATAAGACATACCGTTTATATTATAGACAGTTTTTTCTTAAGTCTATTTTTTGATTTAAAATGTGTAAAAAAATATCAGTTTTATCAAAATAAAGTTTTGTTGTTGTTGTTTAGATTTTGTTGGTTTTCTATTAGTAAGTTGTGTTGTTTTTTTATTGAAAAGCGTTACAAAATATTTAATAAAAAAAGTTCACTATCAATTTGTATTGTTCTTGCAAATCCAGCAGTTTAGGTATAGAAGGGTGTCTACTTTTATGATAGTAGATAGTTTAGAATTCTTTTAAAAAAGTTTTCAAGTTTGTCTATTCTGTTGTTCAAATTATTAAAAAACTATAATGTTCTGTTAAGTATAAAACAAAAATAATTTTTTTTTATAAAAACGCATTTAACAATATACTTATTAAAAAACTAGAAGTCTTGTCTATTACCTATCTTTTTAAAATAGAAAACCTAAAAAAATTGAGATTATTGATAATTTTAAAGGTTTTATACTCCAAAGTTGCTAACTCCGAAACATTTTTAGCTTGTATTTGTTTTGAATTGATTATTTCAAGTAGAAGTGTATTTTATATTTATAAATATGTAATATTAGCATTCCATAGCCTCTATTTAGTCTTTAAAATAGCTAATTGAGTAGAAAAAACTTTAAATATACAAAATTAAATTACAACTTAGTGTTATTTTGTGAGTTTAGAATTTTTAGAAACTTCACCACCTATAAATTTTATTAATATAAAATAGACTAGTACATAGTAAACAAGATTGAAATTAAAAAATGTTTTGATAATTGTATATATATAAATGAATATTTATTAGATTATATAATAGACAAATAGAATTTTACGACCATTTCGTAGATAAGATATAACGTCCCATATACTTCTTAGTAAAGTTAAATAGAAAACGTAAACAAAAATTTAGAATTTAAAAATTTAATAAGTATTATGACGCAGTAAAGGTTTTTTGTGCAGCAAGTTCAGTTGTATATATATTAAAGTAAAGAAAATTGATTAACACAAAATAAACGTTTGCATGGGAACAGCTGTTTCTGTGTATAATACGCGTCTTCAGCGAATTAGTTTATTCAATCAAAAACAAACTTGTAAATTACGCAATAAAATTATATATTTTTACATAATTTATTTTTAAAAGGAAATCTAAAAAACAGCTTTAAACTTTAGCTAAATCATTTAGATTTTTGAAACATATGTTCTGGTTTTTTTAAAATCTACTTTTCATACAATAAATTTTTTAAAAGCGCTTCAAGTTGGTTCTGTGGAAAATGATTAAGTTAATTTAAACACATTACTTTCTTTATATATATACATATTAGACATTATTTTCACAGATTATTTAAAACAAAACAATGTTTTTCTCCAATAGTATAAGAGAGTTTAAAGTAATATATTTTTAAATTTAATATGATTTAAAAAGTTACCTAATTAAATTATTCAGATTTATTTTCTACAATAATACTTGTACCAAATGTTTTTTCAGACTAGATTTCCTTAGATTTGTTTTAGTTCCTGCTGAAGCGAAGGAATTCAGTGTCCAAGTTGGACTAGAACAATTCAAGTAACGAAATAAATCGTTAGAATTAAGGTATTTATTTGTTTTTAAAATTTTAAAAGGGTTTTAATTTTAAATAGCAGGCACTATATCTTAAGCTAAACAACAGATGTCCAAAACTTTTAGACATATATATTTAATGATAAATATGATAGTTAATTTAAAGTTAATGAACGAAAACAAAAAAAGACGCTCAAAATATTTGACTTGGTGTACGAAGAACCTTTCGATTATCGAGTCGCACACCTTGGATACCTTTTAACGTCTTGTCCAGGACAATTAATTTGAAGATACTTTATAGTTGTCTATTTAGTTTCAAAGAGTTGGTATATGTTGCAATAAAGTAAAATTACTACAACGAAATAAATCTGTCACAAAAAAATAAAGATTTAGGATTTTTATCTTCACTTAGATGTAAACATCTAGACATTTTTAAAAGGGGGTTCACATTTTTTTTTGTTCTTAATTTTCCCCATAAGTACGCATTTCATAGGTATGCACTGCCAGTTAAGTACGCAATATTTAGCCGAATAACTCTGTGTTTAAAATGCTTTTTTCTGCTTAGATTTAAAAAAAGACATACAAGTAGTAATAGAAAAATGTCATATTTTTTTATTTATTATACTGTATTAAATTTAGATAAATTAAAACTAAAAGAACCAGAAAAAAAATTATGAACTTACAAATTTTATATCATAGTTCAAATCTGTTATTTAAAAAAAAAAATATTACATACAGTTTATTTAATTAACAAAAATAACGAACATTGTATTATGACTAATATAAGTAATTAAAGACCAAAAATTGCAGGTAGTCTTAGTATATTATAATCATTGGTTTAAAAATTGAAAACAAGTCTTAATAAATCTGTTGTATGAAACAAAACTCAATAAAAAACTTTTAGAAGTTGTCGAAAATAAAATTGCAAGATTATAATTGTTTATTAAACGAAAAAAAACGCTCAATTATTTGGTCCAAGGACCTGGTGTACGAAAAAACCTTTCGGTTATCGAGTCATACACCAGGATACAGTTTAAAGTCATGTCATGGATAAGCAAAAAAGTCAATTAAATAAAACAATTGAGAACATAATTTTTACGAGCATTATTATTAATTTTCATATTTTGTTTGGAACAAAATTAATAAAAAACACAGCTGGAATAAAAATTTTTAAGGTAAATAAAATCTTTTGAACTTTAAACAATGTAAAAATACCAGTAAAACAGAATGTAAAATCTTGATAATAAATCATTCAAAATATTTTTCCATAAAAAAATGCTTCTTTAAAACTTTTACCTATTATCACGTCACTATAAAAGTTTTATGAATTTATTTTTTCAAAATTTGTTTTACAAACTAAGTTTCGGTCAAAGACCTCGTCAGTGCTAAAATATGTAAATCTAAAGAAGATATCTCAGTCATGGAAAATAGCATCTAAACAATTAAATTAGAATAAAACAAAATTTTTACTCAAAATGTTTACTTAAGAAACTAAACAAATCAAACTTTAATATCAAGACTGAGTTTTAGGTGAAGTTTAAATTTTAGCTAAGCTTTAAAATCAATATAAGAGCAATAATAATAATAATAATAAAAGCTGTATGTAGCTTTCTTTTTTCTTCTAGTTAAATTACAGAGTAAACATTGCTTAAGCAAAAGTGTAATTAATAAAGTGAGCTTAAAATTGAATTGAATTTAATGTAGCTTATTTTAATAGTGACGTAATTATTGAAAATTTGAACAGTCTTTTGCTTTTACTCGCTATGAAAATTTAAAATCCCGGTAAAATGCTTTATATGAAAACTTATAGTTTGAACAAATTTTTACCTTAAAACAAAACAGGTTAAATTATAATACTAAGTTAGAATTTGTGTCAAAGTTTAAATTTTAGTTAAGTTTAAAAATCAAAGAACAACACAAATAATAATAGTAAAATAAAAATTGTATGTAGCTTTCTATTTTCTTCTAGTTGATTTTCAAAGTAAACATTGCTTAAATAAAAATGTGGTTAATAGTAATAAGTGGGCTTAAGTTAAGATGCATTTTAATCAAGCTAAATTTTATTGTGACTTGAATACTGTAAATTTCAGTAATTTTGTGCTTGTATAGTTACGAAAAGTTGAAATTTTGCTTGAATAGTTTAGAAAAAAAAACTTTTAACTTTAAGTAAATAATAGCTACAAAAGTTAAAAAGCATGCATAAAAACTGTATTACGGGTAACTTAAAAATTTTGTAACAAAACTTGAAAATTTTATTCGAAATCTATTTCAGCTGGGCAAAAACGAGATTTTTTGTTACGGGAACTTATAATCTTTCAGTGTTATAAATTCACCATTCATTGTTCAAAGTTTATTAAATAACCAACACAAAGTCAATAAACAACGTTTTTAGTGATATTCTAAGAATTTTTTTTTTCTTCAGGGGGTTCACAGGAAACCAGTCAAAACACGCCCCTGATGTAAATGTTAAAAGAGAAACGAAAAGCATTGTGGTAACTGTGACTGGCGAATAAAAACCCTTGTTTTTATACAATTTACTAATAACATAAATAAGCACTAGGCTTATTTGTATGTAAACAGAATAGTTTATAGTTCGTTAAACAACAAAATAACGCTTAAAATATTTGGTCCTAGTATCTTGTGCACGAACAACCTTTCGGTTATTAAGTAGTAATACAAAATATAATTAAGCTAAAAATACTAAGCAACTATCTTTAAAACGATTTTTAACCAGCTTTTATGGTATTTCAATATCCTTTTTTATTCGAAATAACTTTGTACGATTGTAAAAAATATAGAGAAATCCGCCATTGTATTAGTAAGTTACATGATTCACTGATTATCTAAGTCATTCTAAATTATCTCTAAAGCGACATTCAACAGTATTTAAACGAGCTTTATAAATTTTTATTTGTTATATTGTTTCATTATAAATAACAAGAAGGGAAAAACCAACTAAAAGAATGTTAATTATGAACTTTTCATAACATTTTAAATAACGAAACACAAAACTGTTTGAAAAACAAAACAAAAAAAACATTTGGGCTCAACGGGTGGCACTTTCAAAAAAATATGGTACAACTATATTAGTGACTTTAAAAACTAAAAAGAGAACGAAACAGAAACATTGAACTATATATGGAAGCTTAAAAATAACAATATTGACTACAAAATAGACTTGGAAATAATCCACCATATTGGCAAAGCCGAAATCCACAAAGCATTTGCAGTACTTATACATTAGATAAGGTCGCGATCGCCAAAGCCGACAGAAGGTACATCCTAAATAAACGGTATGTGCTCCTTTATTCCTGCCCGCACTTCCGAAAACTCCACTTCAAAACTTAAGTTGCCCGTAATACAGGTTTTATGCATGCACTTGATAAAATTTTTGTGTAGCTTTTATTTTCTCGAAACTAAAAGTTTTTTTATTAAAATCATTCAAGCAAAATTTCAAATTTTTGTAACTATTACAAGTACAAAATTACTTAAATTTTCAGTATTTAAGTCACAATAAAAATTAGCTTAATTAAAATGCATCTTAACTTAATACTATTAACTACATTTTTATCAAAGCAATGTTTACTTTGAAAATCAACTAGAAGAAAATAGAAAGCTACATACTGATTTTTATTATTATTTGTGTTGTTCTTTGATTTTGAAACTTAACTAAAATCTAAACGTTACCACAATTCAATTTTAGTATTAGAATTTAACTTGTTTTGTTTTTAGGTAAAAATTTGTTCAAACTATAAGTTTTCATATAAAGCATTCGGGTGGGATGTCAAAATTTCATAGCTATTACAAGCACAAGATTGCTTAAATTTTCAATAATTACGTCACGATCATAATAAGCTACGTTAAAATGCATCTCAACTTTAAGCTCACTTTATTAACTACATTTTTGCTTAAGCAATGTTTACTTTGAAAATCAACTAGAAGAAAAAAGAAAGCTACATAAAGCTTTTATTATTATTATTATTGTTGTTATATTGATTTTAAAACTAACTAAAATTTAAACTTTACCTTAAATTCAATCTTAATATTAAAGTTAAATTTGTTTAGTTTTTGAAGTAAAAATTTTGAGTAAAAACTTGTTTTTAATTTAATTGTTTAAATTCTATTTCCCATGACTGTTACATATCCTTTTAGATTTATTTAAGCACTGACGAGGTCTTTGACCGAATTCTTAAAGAATAAATTCAAATACATCTTGACTAAATCAAGTTAGATTAGAACGAACATTAATAAATTAAACACATAGCGCTATATGTGGTTATTGTATGCTTTATTGAAAACGAACATTTTATTGAGCTAGTACAAAAAAAATACGTCACGGGGAATTATAAATTACGCTTTTTACGTGTAGCTTCACTGAGTTGTTTTAATTCAAATTTCGTTGTAACGGTAAGGGACACTGGTATTGATAATCAGGAGTCAAAAAATCGTTTCATACACAAACCTGCTACAGAATTGCTAATATAAACCATCCCGTTACATCTAATTAACTCTTTCTTTAGAGGCATTCCGTATAAAAAAATAGCTGGAATAAGCTTTAAAGGTTCCAGAGACGACAGGATGTTAGTTCAAATGTTATTTTTATATATTAAAAAATAATGCTTAATTAACAGCGCAAAGATTACAATATATAACTTTTCTAGCTAAATATATCCCCTCTTACCCGTAAGCAACCTCCTAGTTGCAACAAAAACAGAAAAAAACATTCTATGAACAAAAATTTTTACTTTGGAGACTTTATAAAATTTTTCAAACTAAAGCAATGTAGTAGGCTAGGCCTAATTCTACTATTATATACGAAAACTTAATTTACCGTCTAAATACTGTATATTTTTTCATGTAGAGTTCTTTTAATTTAAATCACATTTTCCATTTTTTTATTTCTTTAATGCATGTAATTCTGTTATGGTATTTTTTTATTTTATAAATGTGCAAGCTTTAAATGTTTGATTGATATGTTTTTATTTCTACAATATGATTTAACGTAATGAAAGTAAAAGAAAAGTGTGTAGCTTGATGACTGGAAGGTCTTTCTATACAAAAGGTACTTTGATTAAAACTTTTGAGCCATAGTTTTTCCATCGTGTTCTATAAACTTTTCAATTTTTACGTTTGTTCAAAACTTTATACTTTAGATAAATTGGAAGAAACAAATGATTTGACTCTAGAATCTAGCGTTAGAATCTAGAGTTAGAATCTTAGACTAACTCTTATCCTCGGTCGGTAGCTTTTTTTTTCTTCATTTTATTTTTATAAATTTTAATTTTTTAACCCCTTTATTTTCTGGTTAATTTTTTTTTAATAATATTTATTTTATTTTTTATCTTTTTTTAATTTTACTGTTTTTGTTATCCCTAATCCTTACCCTCGGACGGTTTTTTTTTCTTAATTTTTGTTTTTTTATTATTTATTGTTATTGCTTTTTTTCTAGTTTTTTTAATTATATATATTATCTTTCAGATATTTTATTTTTATTATCACTGTTACCCCTAACCTTTACCCTGGGTCGGTAACATATTTATTTTATTTTTATTTTTAATGTTTTTATAATTTATAAATTTTTAATATTACTTATTTTTTACTCTCGTGCAAAAACGACCTTTCGTGCAAAAATGTTTTCGTGCATATTTTACTCGTTCCTAAATCTGTTATATGGTATTTTTTTCTAAATATTTCCCTAAAAAACCTGCTGAGAAATAAAAACATTAAATATAAAGGTTTAGTTTTTTTCGTACACTTATTTTTATTTAAAATTTTTTCCGTAGACTGTTTTATTTAGTGTTTTTTATTCATTAAATTACTTTGCGTAGCTTTTGAATACTCCAAGATAGATCTTGCAGTGTAATTGAGGTGGTTTTATACTTCCAGAAAAACTTAGCAAAAATACAGCTCATCTGGGTGTACTCCCAAGTCAACGCCTTTTTCTCGAGTCCATTCCTCTTTCTCCACGTCTAAAACAACGGCGTCGAGCGACGTCGTACTGTAAATCTTAATCTTGCCGCCCATTGCCACGCACTGCGGTAGAAACATGCGGAACTCGCACAGCGACGGCTTCAAGCGCGCGAACTTGCGACTCGAAGAATCGAACGCCTCGCATTGGATCGAGTACCCGCCAACCACGTACAGCTTGCTTCCCACGGCCACCGAAGCGTGGCCGTATCTCGCTTCGGCCATTTCCGGCATTTGCGACCAGCCGCCGCCGTGAGCGCAGTAAGCCTCGACCGACTTCAGTATGCGCTTGCTCTCCCAACACCTGAGCCCGCCCAAAACGACGATCCGGCACTCGAACGCCGCAGCGGCGTTCCTGTGCCGCAGGTCTGCCATCGGCGGCACGCTTTCGAACGCGCCGGTCGCGGGGTCGAACGAAAACCCGCTCCTGCTGTTGCCTCCGAACGCCCACACCTTGCCCGCGAAGCAGCAGGCGCTAAAGTTATAGAAGGGTTCGGGATAGTCGGCTCCTTTCTCCCAGCGCCGCGTCAAAGTCGAGTAGCTTTTTATTGATGTGTAGCTCAAAAGGTGAATGGTGCCGTTTAGAAACAACGCGGTTTGGACCGTTCTGTCGGGCTTTGCGGTGCAGCAGACTGCCTTTTTATCCTTGAAGCCGCAGATCTGGTACGTTTCCAAAGCGCCCGGATTCCAAAACGCACCAAAGTTGGCTGTGACGTAAAAACTTTCTCGGCTGTGGTAGCGGGCTCGACGTCGTTTTTGCAGGTTGCCGGTGCTCTTGTGAATGCTTAAAACTTTTTTAATGTGCTCCTTGCTTTTAGGACATTTTGAAAATGAGTTTTCTGCGTTTAACAACAAATTTAAACACGCGGATGAAAGGAAAGAAAAACGAACTAGCTTAACCAGTTCTGTGGAAAACTTGCTTCTTTCCTTTGAATTAAGTTCTATCCAGTCACTGGCTGCTTTGAAGATCTCAACTTCTGTGGACATTTGTAATCCGTCATTTGATAGCAAACATTTAATAGAGTCAAAACTCATGTGCAAGTGTTTTTTGTTATTTGTAATATGGCAAAACCAATTTTGAATATATTTCAAAAGGGTAAGTCTCAAGCTTTTATAACTGAAATTTTTTGTTACTTCATAAAACAAGCAGGCATTTTCCGGGCTTAAACTGTTTGCTATTGATTTTTTTAAAACATCTGTGGTAGAGTGTAAGTTCAAAATCTTTTCAATTCTACAAATCTCAATCACATTTTTGTTTGTAAATGTTTCAGTACCTGTTTAAAATTTTTTTTTTTAACAATACTCAGTTAGACAGAAAGTGGTTTTTAGCAACACATCAGCGTTTCAATAACTAAATTATGATTTAATGTCAGTGTAATAAAACTAGAAGAACAATTAATTCTAACCTTTCTTTTTTAGCTTATGGAAAAAAAGCAAAGTTTTTTCATCAACTTTACTAAGTGCATGACGTTTAAATGACTTAATTACTTTTTTATCTTCTGAAAATGTTGTAAGTTCAAGTTCGTTTATAAGTTTTTTGCAAACGAATTGGTTTTCGCTCAAAACTCTTTTTTTTGCTTCTCTGCAAGGAGTAGAGCTACTTTGTTTCTTCATAAAACTATGAAAATCATCTGAGTCTTGACCTAGATCATTTTTGCGTTTTACTGTGTTAGATGACATTTTGTATATAAAAACCTGTTTAAAATTTTTATATTGTATTCACAGCATAAAACAATTTACAGCAGTTTGTAATTAACTTGCAAGTATTATTCTACTAGAAGTTAATAAAAGATATAAAAACTACAAGTAAAAATTATATGTTATACAAATAAGTTCCAAAAATCACAGCATTTCAACTAGATTAGGTATAAAAGGAACAAAAATATTTAAATAAAAATCTATACACTTCAAATACAAATATAAATATCTATACATGTATAACCTAACATGTATACTTTAAAGAATAATTAACTTTATAAAAAACTTATATATCAGTATTATTCTAGTCTAGCCTAAAGTATAAAGAACACAAACCATTTTAGGAACAAAAACGTTTCTTGTTAATTAAAAGTTCTTGAATTTATTTAGTAATGTGAAAAGGTTAAGTTTCGCAAAAGATCGAATCAGATACTTGATGTTTTAAGATTTTTAAGATTTTTTTATACTGTTTTCTTTATAATACTTACTTTCAATTAATGTTATAAGTTAAAACTTTTTATAGATATTTTTAAGGAAAACTTCACGGAGAAGGTTCTTTTAGATTAATTAGTTTTGATTTTAAAAATAAGATCCATTTAAAATCAGAAAAATTAAGGACTTATAAAAGATTATAAAGCTGTAAACAAAAAGTAATTAAATTAAGGATGCCAAGAAATAGAGAGTTATAAACACCTAATACTTAATAAAACTTATAACATTCAAAATTAGAATAGCATGCTCAAATAATTTCTGTTACTTACTTGGATTCAAAATGGCAGCTCAGTTCTTGAGTATAAAAAAATATAAAATTGTAACAGAAAACTATTTAAAAATATGTTAAATGACAATTCTTTTTAAGCGTAGTTTTTTTAAGTTACAGCTTCTGTTTTAGAAGTTAAAAAAAGTTTATTGTAGAATCAGGGTTTTTAAATTTAATTATGTTTACAACTTAATTTTTTTATTCCTCATATAAAATCAGTGTTAAGCTTAATTATTTACTGAAAATGCTAACAAAGTTAAAAGTTAAAAACATGTCAAATTAACATAAAGTTCAGTATAATTCTATTTGCTCTAGTGTTAGAGATAACCTTGCTTATTTTTACATAAGTCAAGTTATTAGTTTTTGATAAACACTTTACTATATTTATAAATAGTTTTTTCAATTATTTAATATTTTAAAGGTTTTAATGTCTTAAGAAAGAATTTTTTTTTCTTTTTGAATTCAAAATCTTAAATACTAGTTTATTTTCTAGTTTTTGAAAATTAAAGCAAGTTATTATGGTTAAGACTTTATTATTTTTGGGAACTTGTCAAATACGCACGAATGGACACTTTGGCACGGAGGGTCACTTTTGCACAAGTGTAAAAAAAAATAATCATTAAAAAACGGTAGCCACGATAATTTCTAACCCGATCATTTCTAACCTGATCATTTATCACCCGATTTTTTATAACCTCATCATATCTAATCTGATAATTCCTAATCCGAACATTTCTAGCCAGATAATATATAACCCGATCACTTCTAACCTGATCATTTCTAACCCGATCATTTCTTACCATATCATTTCTAACTCAATCAGTGAAAGTTTGTTTGTTTTTAAATTTTTTAAATCAGGATTTAAATTAAAAACAAACAGTACTTTACAAAATTATCTTTTATTGAAACATAGGTTTAGTTTTAAATATATACTTACTTAAATATAAAAACACTTTTGTTAAACAACTTTTTTTAATATGCTATGCAAACTAATAACCCAAAAAAAATCTACAAATGTTTTTAGTTGCGTAGCTTTAAAAAAATTGTAGTAAGTATTTTTTTTCTTAATTTTAACAATAAATTCTTTTATTTGTCAGTGAATTTAGATTTTTATAGTTTTGTTTAGACTTACTAAGAAAACCGTAAAAAAAGACAAAAACTGAAAATATCAAAAATAGCTAGTATCTTATACAATATTAAGTTTTTTTTAAAAAACAAAGACACTGACTATTAAGGTTAATCGCTCAAGAATATTGAAAAGAAAGTAAGTAAAAAAATATTTTTAGTTTGAGATATGCTACGCAGACTAAAAACGCAAAATGTCCCACTGTGAGCTCAAGCAACGAAGTCCGAGGATCATCAAATCTAATTTAGTTAGTCTTCTTTAAAACTTTCAGTTAAGTTTATATAATGTACGAAAAGTTTTATCATTAGATTCACTTTTTTTTAAGTACAACTATTTTAAGACTTATGTTTATATATTTGATTTTTTTTACTTTATTAAAAAGAGTTAAAACACCGTAAGAATGATCAAAATAACAAAAAAAAATTATAGTTAAATTAAGTACAAATACAAATAAAATGTTCTTAAGTTAAATTTTCTGTTTATAAAGTAAATGTAATTTAAAAAAAATATATCAACTTAAATAACTTAAGTCGAAACTGAAAAAACACATATTATATAAACTTAAACGAAAAGTTTTAAGAAGATTAATTAGAAGATGTTTTTGTAACCCTAGGATTTATTATACTAACAAACAATTCTGTTATTAGATATTTAAGATTTTCCACTAAATAAAATAAAAGTTTTTAAGTTTGCTTATGTTAGTTTAAATCCTACTATCTAAAAAAATCTGTGCAAGTTTTTAAGGTTGAAGTGAAAATTTGCCGTCTATAAAATAGTAATAAATTAATTAAAAACTATACAACGCTTTCGCTAGACTCACAACAAAGTTTATAGACTGCAGGGTTGCCACTTGTTTTTTCAAAATATTTTCCAGGTTTTTTTAACTTCTTCCAGGTTTTTAAAACTACACTTTTTTGGGCCAATCTTTTGTTAAAAATAAATTTAAGGTAATAAACTGTGTTAAATAGTGTAAAAACTTTGAAAAGATAGTGTCTAGCTACTTTTCAAATATGTTTTTAAATAAATAAATAACTTTTGATGATGATAATTTTTTTTAATTTATATAGTAGATTTTTTGAGTCAAATCGAAACTTTACTACTGAACATGTGAAAATTGTTAAAATTCCAGGTCTCCAGGTCAAGTGGCAACCCTGAGACCATAATAAAAAAATATTTGGATCTGAACATTATATTTTGAAACTTAATTGTGTTAAAATGATATTTTAGATAACAAAATGACAAGAATATATAACTTAAATTTACTTAAAATAGCTTACTATAAGAGTTCAAAACAGCAGAACTTCAAAAAAAATTCAAACTATTATATCTTATTTATGTTATCAAAATAATAAAGTTCGATTTAATCAGATTGATATAAGGAAAAAGTCAATATAAGGAAAGTAATCTAAAACTATAATAAATTCTAAAGAATTGATTATTTTAAGTTTATTTCAATTAAAAATATATAAAAGTTACATTTTAGTTAATACAAAGAAAATTATGTTTTTTTTTCAATAAAAATTTTGTAACTTTATTTAGTTTTTAAAATTAATACCGATAAAAGTAAATCTAAAAACCAACATATTTTTACTGATCAGATTAGAAACGATCGGGTAAGAAATGATTCGGGTTAGATATGATCGATTAGAAATGATCGGGTTAGAAATTATTGGGTTAAAAGTCGTCGGGTTAGAAGTGGTCGGAGTAGGAATGATCTGGTTAGAAATCATAGCAGACCTAAAAATAGACTGCGTAGTTTTTGTTAAAAAGTTTAAAGCCTGTCTTTTAAGTTATTGATTTAAGTAGCTATTCGTTGTTAATTAATTTATAGTTATTTATTAACATAAATGTTTATGATTTAAACAAGCTCGATATTTTTTTTTGCTTGAGAAAATAAATACTTTTCAGCCTCTTATTTTTTGAATAAAATCGCTGTTTTGTTTATTATTTATTATGTACAAATACACATTAATACTACTAAACCACATAAAGAATTTTAAGTTCAGTTTGTTTTAATTAAAAAATCATCTTTCACCTGATTATAAGCTAAATTTGTTACAGAAAATGTCTTATTGAAATAAGGAATCCTGGTGTTTAATCGATAATTCAATTTAATAGTTTACATTAGATTAAGTTTCTTGTGTTATTGTAGAACAAAAAACAAAGGTTAAGAAGTTTACGTTTTTGATGGAGCACTTAGATCCATTTATTTTAGAAGTTATAATAAAGGTATAAGTAGCAGAAAAAATACCACAGGTTGAAACTTCTATTTACTACAAGTTAGGTTTTTTTCATTTATAGGTATAAAAACTAGCTTTTAGTAGCTAATAGTAATTGTTAGTTCTAAAATATAAATAAAGTGCATAATCGTTTTAGAAAATCTTCAAAAACTTATTTTTTAAATATTTTTAAGACTTTATAATGAATGTGGTCTAAATCCTATCATCGTAAGGTATTAGACTATGGTCTAAAACTCATGTCGACTTAAAAGTTTTCAAGACCATGTTTGTGTGTTTCAGGTTTGACTGAGGATACTTGCGATTAAAATCTTATACAAGATGTAGAAAAAAAACTAAAATTAAGCTTTTAAAAAGTAACACTATAAATGTTTTAAAAAAACATACCAGTCTGAGTTAGTCTGAATTATAAGAAAATAATTTAGCCTGAGTTATCTTGAGTTATCTCATCTTGAGTAATCCTATGATTTAAAAAAATTTCAAACTACCTTGAGTATACTGAAGTGTGGCAAGCCTGTAGTTATTTAGCTTTTTTTTTTTGAAAGAAGTTTTTCTTAAGAGTATAATTTTATTGGTTTCATAGCCTATTTTTTTAATAGTTATTTGTACAGTTTTGAAACGCTTATAATAGTTGACAACTTTTTAGAATACGTAATTTTTATTTCAGAATGATTTTTGAGAAGTTTTAAACAGTAAATGTGTTTATAATTTAAGCTGAATTTCCAGTATCAAAAAGTTGTTTAAAATTCTTTTTTACCCTGCAAACCCTTATTGATTTTTTTTCTCAAATTACTTGTTTATTCAAATATTAAGATTTTATAAAGCTTGAAATGTATATATTTAAAATATAAATTAATATATTATTTTTTTAGCTAACATGACTACTCTCATTCGGACAATTCAAATTTAGACAATTCACTTTATTTAAGAAAATTTAAGTTTTAATTTATAGTAGCTAAAATTTTATTAAAAAGAGGTATGTAAGTCTTATTAATATCTACAAGCCATTTTTCTTATTTGCAAATTTAAAATTACTAACTATTCTAAAACTTAAATTAGCTATATCACAAAAAATAATTAAATTTTGCAAAAAAAAAAACATGGCTTGTAGATATTAAGAAGACCAAAATACCTATTTCAAATGATTCTATATATACAAACTTTTTGAGTTGTGGCCCTTTAACCTTTTTTAAAAGAACTTGAGTCGTCTTAATTTTAGTTTTCCGAATTTGAATTGTCATGTACCTAGTTTTGTGTGGCTCAATGTTTAAAAGCTTTAGGACTTTTTTACTATAAATACTTAAAGAAGTCGTTTTTTACTTAAAAGATTAATAAAGTTGGAATATATTGAAGATGTCTTAATTATATAGTTATATGTTATATTTAAAACAGAATTATCAGGGTGTCGAAGGTTTTTTGAAAGTTTTTCTAGGTTTATAAATTCTTTCAGGTTTCAAAAATACAAATTCTTTAGTCTATGTTAGTAAAAATTAAATTTAAGGTTTTAAAAAGTATAAAAATATTCAAAAGACACTGTAAAGACACTCTAAATCAGGGTTTCCCAAACTTTAAAGAAAAAACTTTTAAGACCCCTTTTAAAGAAAATAAAAAAGCTATGGCCCGCTCCTTAGATGACTACTCAAAATTATACCATTAAAAACACCTAAGACCTTTTTATTTTATTTTTACTGTTCATCAGCAACTCCAGAATACCTAGAGTAAATTTCAAAACTACCATTAAAATCAACTAACACTTTTTTTTCTTTTTGCACTTAATCTGCAATTCCAGAATATCTAGTTTAAGTTTTTGATTATAACCTCTTAGCCCCTTGTGACTCCTTCACTCCTCATGGTCCCTTCCCCTCTTTTGCCCTTTTGCTGCTTATGGCCCCCTGAATATCTGTCATGGCCCCAAAGGGGCAACTTGGCCCACTTTGGGAAACCCTGCTCTTTTAATAAAACAAATTCTAAATAGTACAAAAAGGATTATTGTTTGCAATAAATTTTTCAAACCTAGCTGAAGTTTCATTATTAATATCTAAAAGCAGTTAAATTTCAGGTGTTGTGGTGATTTTTTCTTAATTCAAGGTTTTCAAAATTTTTAAGCTCCATGGTTTTTTTTAGATTTTTTATTGCCTAGATCAGCAATTCTTAACCTGGGGTAAATTTACCTCTGAGGTTAATTCTGTTTTTTAGGTGGTAAGTTTTAGTTATTACAAGTTATGTATATAATTTTTTATAATTAAATTTTTAATTTGTAAAGTACTATTACACTTTGGTTTTTAAATAGAAATAAACTCTTTAAATTTAATAGTTTTTTATTAGTAGTAAGCATAAAATTCAAAAATATAGTTTTTTTCCTAAAATATAAACACTTTTTTGTATAAAGGGAGTAAATTTGGTAACAACCTTCCAAAAGGGGTAAAACATGACAAAAAGCTTAAAACCGCTAGCCTAAATAGATTATTAAATTTAGGTACTTCCAGTTTTTTGGAAACTTTGATGTATTTAATTTCAATTTCAAAATCCTTTAAAAAAAAGAGGTTTGATTATTTAAAGCTTAACAAAAGATCTGTATTCACCAAAGCTCTAAAGATTAGATTTTTAAGGAATAATGAGATCGTTACTCCCGAAGCTAACTAATCAAAATTTCAAGCACAGTCTAGTATAAAAGTTTAGCAATTTAAGCGTTTTTCAAATTTACTTAAATTTGGATTAGTTTTATATAGTTTATTTTAAATGCACACAGAAAACTTAAGTCTTCATTTTTTCATAATCATTTTATAAGAATCTTACTGTTTTCAAACTGACTAACTATAACATTTATTCTTCAAACTTCCTGATATATTTGAATAAAACTGTTTTTATCTGTATCATTTCTAAAAAGTAACAGACTGTAATCTAAATATAAAAAGTTGAAAAAAAACTAAAGAAACTTATGTAAAAAATTCAATGTGTATGTTCATCTTTTCAAGAACAACCAATTTTCTATTGGTTCAGTGTTCAAAACAATAGTTTATTTAAAGTTACTTTTTGTTGTTAAAAACCTGCTGGATTTTCCACCAAGGTGTAGCTAGTTTGTTAAAAATTTTGCAGTTTGCACTGTTAAAGAGCATAAAAGTTTTAAAAAGAGATTTAGAAACAACAAAATGAAAATAAAATATTTTTAAATACACTAAAAAAAAATTTTTTAAATTTTCTTAGCAACTAATAAAATAGCACATTTTTCTACTCTATTTTAGGACTTATATAGTTTTTTAATTTAATACCTGAAACACCTATAAATAAAATATTAACAAGAAACATAAAAAGTTAATAATACAAAAATTTAAATAAAACATTGTATTAAATGCAGAATGAAAGTTTTAAAAACTTTTATGTGCTAAAATATAAGTTCTCGAAAAGTTTTAAGGTGTAATGTAGTAACATTTTTAAAGAAAGAAGATAAATGTTTTAATTAAAAAATAATAATTTGAAAAAAAAGACTCCTTGAGGAACTTTAAATTGAAAAGCAACTGTTCTAAAATGAAATAAATTTTTCTGTTTATCTTGTTTTTACAATAACGCACATAATATTTTAAGTAAGAAATAAATAAAAAAAAAAATAAAATAAAATTTACACCTTAGTATAAAAATTAGCTTATTATTTTCAAAAACATTTTTACAGCAATGACTATATCTAATATGAAATTTAAGTAGCTTAGTTATTTCCTTAAAAACGAGACTAAAAAAGTAACTTAGTCTTTTGTAATTTAAGGTCTGTTAAATTAGTAGTGTATTAAGTATACAAAACACACCTAAAATATGATAGCTAAGTAGTTAGTTAACTACAAGTATCAGTGATCACTTAACTATAATGTTAACGTAGAGAGGATATCTAAAATTCAATAAGCAAACACTATTATGTTTGAGATCTTTACCATAAATGCTTTTAAAACTTTTGAGCTTATATCTTTAAATTTTGGTCTTAATACCTAACTAGAAGCATTTTATAAACAAATGAACAACTTTATTCAGTATTAAACATAAAAATGTTTACAAAGCATAGTTTCAAGAATTCATGAAATGAAAGTTTCTGAATAGAGAGTAATTTTTTAAATTTAAAATGTCATGCTCGAAAACTGGTGTAGCGATTCATAGAAAACTGGCAACTATGCTAAAAATTTATTCAGCCGCTTAAACATAAACCAATTTTTTAAATATCTGCTGTATAAAAAATTAAAAAAAAAAGCATTATTGAATTCCTAATACTGAACGAGCTTCATCTATTTACGGTATAACTTTTGCAGTTTTACTGGTGATCTACCGGATCCACTACTTAGGATCCGGAGTATTTTTAAATTTAAGATCCGTCCAAATGCAAAATGTTTTAAGTTTTATGTAGTTTCAATAAAGAACAAACTTAAAAAATTTTGTTAATATAATACCATTAACTAGTAAAAAACAGTCTAATACAAATATTTTGTTAAAAAAATCACAATGCTTTGTCTATATATTTTATTTGAACACTAAGAAAAAGAACATTGTAAAAAAAGACAAAAAATCTACTTAAACGAAATCTTAATTTTAATGTTAGATTTCAAGCTACTTATCTGACTAACTTGAATTTTGTCTCTTGTATGCCGTAAAAAAATGTTACAATGCTTTAAAAATAACGAACTTTATTTATTACTTTATGATAAGCTTTACGTTATACTTTTGTTAATAAAAGTTTGAACTATAAGATGAACAATAACTTCTTTAGCAGTTGTTTACATATATAAAAGTAAGTAATTTAGTAAATAATGTTTCTTATATCAACACCATTAAGCTACAAAAAAAACTATTTTTGTTTTTTTTCAAGTTGTGATAAAGAAATAAAAGTTTTTCGTCGGTTTTTGGAAGCAATCGATTTTGCTTTTTTTGTACAAATTACCAGCTTCTGAAAAAAACCTTTTAGAATAAATAAAGCATGGTGGTCCCGAAGGATACCTTCTTGCAAACCTGGCAAGAGTGTTAATTTTGTTTGAGTTCCACCAAGACAAGACTTAAGCTTTTTTTTAAATTTTTCAGTAGACAAATTTTCTTCAGCAAAAAAAAAATCTGTCTCAATCTCTTGATCAACAGAATCTTGTTGCTCACTTTCGTGAGTGTTTGCACTTGTTTCAGTTTGAAATGTAGAATAGAACAACAAAAATTTTTAGGAACATCTTTTTTGATAGTTCAGGTTTAAAAATTAGAATGATACAAATAAGCTACCATAAAGTATTATTTTATACATAATTTTGTAACTCTTTACAAATAAATTACCTTAAAAACTATTTTTTTATGTCTTATACTTTACTATTGCACTATGTTTTTTGTACTGCTTTTAAATTTGTTCAGTTTGCTCTTTTGTACAATTGAAAACTAGTACTCAACCGCTGACCTATAAACCTTCGCATTTGATAACTAGATTCTAACCAAACCCTTTCTCCCTTACTCTTTAGTCACCAAACTTTATGGTTATGCCTTTTTTACCTCATGAATATAGGTTCCACTCATATTAAACCGCAAAAAGAGTTTTTTAATATAAACTTATGTTATATTTAGACAAAAAATTATCTTTAAGTATAGAAATGAGTGCTTATTTATTCATTTTCATAAATACTTTTATTAAGACTCTATATATCAAAATGCTTGAAATCGTTTAAAAAAAGCTTATGTAAACTTTAAAATTATTGAAAAAAATTAAAAACATTTAGCATATATTTTTTTGAAAATAGACTTTTTTAATAGAATTTAAGAACAGTTTTTACGGAAAATAACTTATAGTTAAGCTATTCATTTAACATTTTTTTAATAGCTAGTGCTTTGTATTTTTTATACTGTCACATTTTTAGTTAAAAATATATTTTGTACCGAATATTCCAATTTTTTAAATAACCGCAGCCTGCAGAAGACTTTTTTATACATTGTAGCCCGCGAGTAGCTTTTAGTAGGAAGCTGGCCCGCGAGTTATGTAAGGCTGCCACACCTGGTCTTAAACTCTAAACTTTCAAAATTTAAACTATTTTTGTAGATATATTTCATTTTTTTACTGAAATATCATGGTAACTTGTAACTAAAGTTTAAACATATTTAAGTTGTTCTATGGCGACCACCATCATAGTTTTTTTACGTTTTCAAATATACTAAAAGTTATACACTAAAAAAACTTTCAACTTATAAAAGCAAAATATTTGGTTGGAGTTTATTTTATATGTTTCGTTGCAATTGTGGTCTACTTTCTGTTTTAGGTAACATATGCAATATGGAAGGTGAACAGGGTTCCTGCAAGAACAAAGAAGAATTTTTTTTAAATAGCTATAGCTTGATTCTTTAAATATTTTAATGTTTGTTTAATTATTTTTAAGCAGTTTTGCACATTAATTAAACTAATTATAATTTTTTTAAACATTTTTAAATAAAGTCAAACTAGTTTTCGGTTAATGTAATTGATCATACACGAACTTTAATAATACTTACTACATTTTTACTTAAAAGTAACGTTAGAAACGAAAAACATTTAATATCAAAAGTTTTGTGAATATCTTTATAATTAATTAGAAATATTTAAAGTAATAGAATATTTGCACCTCTGTGTTTTTATTTGTTATTTTTAACTTTAAAACTAAAAGCTTTTCTTATAGAAATAAGTTGTATGTTAACAATATTAAGTAATTAAAATCGGTTCTTTTTTTTAGCTGTGTGCTATTCGTTACTAAAAACCTACCAACTTAAAACTGCTTTTGTTTTTTGTAACACTTCTAAACAAAATAAGTTAAACAAGTTTTAAACTATTCAAAGTAATAATTCTTATTATATCAGCTAAAATATTTATAGCAAACAGTTTAGACTAAATTTTTGGTTTTCAGAAGAATAAGTCAACTTTCAAGAAACATATGTTCAAACGATTATGTTAGCAACCCTTAAATACTATAATATTCTAAACATTTTTATGAAGTTTGATAAATCAACAAAAACATCTAAATAAACTAAGCTGGGAATAAGCAAACAGCAGGTCAGCGATCGAGTCGCACACTACGGATACCTTTTAACGTCTTGTCTAGGACTTTAAAAGTAATTTGTTTAATTTAAAGTAAAGAGACAAAATGAGCATGTATGAACTTTAAAAAAAGCTAACGATGAACCCTTTAATTCTTCCAACATGCGGAGGTACTTTAAAAAAAAACAGTAGATTATATTTACCTAAATATGCTACGTATGGGAAAATATTGTGCGAGAGGAGATTACAAGCCGATCTGAACGAAAAAGATATCGTTTGCATAAACAGTCTTTCCGAGTTATGCGCATGGTTCTTACGGGGATGTTTTTATTTACAACGGCCAACACACATCGGTTTCTTTATAGATCTAACTTCAACAATAACTTTACACATGCTTCTGGCAATGAATAAATGTATATAAGATACCTGGTAAACTAATTTTACGTACATGATAACTATTATGCTGAATCAAGTTCAATTTTTTCGATTTTCTGAAAATTAAATTTAAGAGAAAATCGCTTTTCAGTTATTTTTAACTCATTTTATCTATAAGTTATACTAATAAAGTGGTTATAACTTTTTTTTTCATATTAAATATATATACAAAAAACTGAAGTGGTTTTTTTGTTTATATAGTTTAGAAATCGTTTGTACTAGCTATTAAATGTTGTAGTAAAAATGTTGTTTTCTTTTAGGCAAGAAGTATTTAGAAAGTTAAACATAGGTTTTATTAATACTTTAAATTAAGTATACTCAATTTTTTGAGTTTAGTACAATACCGAACGGTCAAAATAATATATATCTAAACTTAACTAACATTAAATAGTGTTACGTTTAAAAATACAGTTAATAAATATAAACCATAAAGTGTTTTAAGAACTTTAAGCCTAACTCGATAAAACAATATATTAATAAGAATTAACGGATATGCTTTTATTGATAGTATACTGTTTTCGAGTTTTATTCTCAAATTGCAAAAAACACAAAATTTTGATTACTTAAGTAAAATATATAAAACTGTTTGAAGTATCTTATATTATTCCGGCTTATTCTACTTATTGCTACTGAAGCAAAGTAAGTGACTTAAACGTTTTTTTTTCTAGCCCAAAATAATACTGCATTTGTGTTTTAAGATAATTTTTTAACTTAGTTTTAATTGTAAAAAAAAACAACTAGTATACATAATCACTAATACTGATTTTATTAAAAGTTTTATTGAATATACTAAAAATATTGAAAGCAATCAAACTTAATTTTGTTTATCGTAAAAATTTAGAATAAATTTTTGAAAATTATGAATTCATATGATTTATTTTGTTATAAACATGCCATAAATTGTTTATTTATATTTGTGAAATGTACATTACAATAATTTTTTCATAAGTGTGCTTACTAGTTTTATTTCAACTTAAAGGAAACTTTGAAAAAAAATTGTACTGTTTTAGTCAGCTTTGCACTTTAGATTCACATACTTTTTATAAAAAATTCCACTAACGTTTTTCTGCAAATAGTTTTCAGTTTTCCTTCTTTTTTATGTTTTGATTTTGTAAGACTTTGTTCAGAAAAGCAGAGAAACAGAACAAGAGGCTTTAACCAGCAGGCACCTACTTGATGACGAAATTTGCAGTTCTTTTAATAAACAAATTAAGTTTCTTTATTTTTAATATCTTGTTAGGTACGGAAAATTATAATAAATAAAATAGTAGTTTAAGTCTTATGGTACATAAACTATTTAAAAAAATACTTTCTTAGTACTTATGAGACTAAAACAAAAAATGCTGTAGATTTTAAATGTTTAAGACTCGAAGCAAAAGTGTATAATTTGCTTCTTTAAGTTTTACATGCACGTTCTATCTAGCCATTTAAAACTTCATCAGTTCTTAGATTACTTATTGCTTTTTAAAATTAGACTCTCAATTTTTATAGTTAAACATAATAATGATCGTTGTTCCCTTATTCTAAGTGAAGCGCGGTGTAAAACTTTCTGGTTCGTAAATAAGTAATTTAATTTCTTTCTCTCTTATATCTAAAAAAGAAGTTATACAAGACCACTTACAACCATAAATCTCGCTAAATGTTAACAACTTCGTTAGCCTTATTTTTACAGCAGACATGTATTTAAAGCAAAAAATTGTTTTTCTATGGATGGTATTTTAAACTAACCAAAACTTTTTATTATAAAAAAGTCGATTTTTATGAAACATTAAAAAGTTAAAAATGTTCTATACAAAGATTATACCAATAACCAACCGTTTAAATTAAGTTTATAAAGGAATTCTAAAGAACGATAAATTTTAACTACTAAAAACATGCATTGTCTATTTTAATTATTGTTATGCTTTATTATGACTTTTATGCATACTAATTAAAGATTTAAATTTATGAATTACATATACCGTAATTACAATTGGTAAGTACTTTACCCAAATAAACAGCAGCTAATTAATCCTTTTTTGTTATATAATTTTGTTATATATTTAGTTTTATATGTGTTAAAAAAAATTTTATACATTAACTTAAAAATCAAAAATTAAATTACAATAAGAGCTAATAAATAATAAAAGTGTAAACAATAAGTGTAATAGTAAATAAATAATATAACTCACTTCATAAACTTTTTTAAACTTTTTCAAATAAAAACTTTAACTAGTTTTAATTTTTTTATTTATATTTATATTTAAACTTATATTTATAGGATGTATAACAATACACAATGTTCTATTTCCTACGCAGTTTTACACAAGTTGAACAAAATGTGGAACAAAACAAGTTTTCATTAGTTACTAAAAATTAAGGTATTTAATATGTAATAGTTTCACTTATAAACTTGTTGAAACAATTTTCTTTTCTAAAAACTCTCTTAGTTAAATATGTTTAAATACAGGTTTGTTTAAAAAAATATCAGAAACAGATTTTTTCAGTAGAAAATAACTAATTTAAAAGCGGTATTACAGTTCCCTTGTTTTACTACTTAGTTACTTTTCAGTTATACAGTATTTGACTACTTACTTTGCAAAAAAACTTTGTAGAAGGCTTCATATATTAATTATTAGTTAATCCTATTTTCGCTGCAAACGTGGTTGTTTAACGTACTAAATTTTGAACTTGTTTTGTATTTTAATTTGTCTAAGACGTTTGCATTAAAATTGAATAATATAATATTTAATAACTTCAAACTGATCAAAGAGTCAACTTTGCACAGCTTTCATTAAAATTTGCTCTAAAAAAACCGAGCATAAAATCAATGAAAACTTTCATCAGTTTAAGCTCAAAATTAAACTAATAATTAAAACAAATCATATAGAAAAAAGTGAGGTCGTGATATCAGCGTACTACTGAAAAATGAATATTATAAAACAAAATACTTTAAATAAATTCTGTACTACAAAAGATACGAGTTAGTTTTTTGATCAGTTTTTAAAGTATAGCTCTAAAATCATAGAATATTTTACTATATCTAAGCCGTTAGTCAGATTAAAAATTTTCTAGCATTTTTTAGATAAAAAACAAAAGAAATAAATATAGAACTTAAGCTTAAAGTTATTATTTAAACCTTACCGGTTGTTGAAAAGCAAAATTAAAAGTTGTATAAATATTTAAACTTTGTTTAATGATTTTAGACAAAAGCATTTTATGCAAACAAAAAACTAATCTAAAAATTAAAATATCAAAAACAAATTGTAAAAATAATAAACTGTTGTGAGATGACTGATTTAAAATCTATTTTAAGAAACTTTATACGCTTCCCTATTTTAAAACTTTACATCACAAACAACTTTGTTTTTGTAATTAATTAGTTTTTAATGTGTTTTTGTTTTAAACTTTTAGTTTATTTACAGATGAAAATAAGTACATATATACTTATATATATCAAGAAAATAAATTATTTAAGCAGAATCACTTTTTATATACATCTAAACAACCTCAAATGAAGTATTGTTGAAAAAAGAAAGTAATTTATAAACAAAAATAAACTTAAAGTACTAATCATCAATCAAGTACAATAGTCAATGATGATTTGGTTTTATTCCTATATAAGTAAATGTTTTGATTATATTGAGTTGATAAACAGTTATCAAACTCCAGATTTATTATTAATTAAAGAATTGAGTGTTTATTTGCAGCGTAAATACTACGTAGTTTTTACAACATTAAACTCTTAAAGTTAGAAAAATATATATCTTAAACGGTTTTAAAAGTAATAACTAGTCAATTGAATTGCAATTATCCAGTGACTAAAACAAAATTTAAGTTAGCACTTAAAGCCCATTGTTTAATAGGTAAAACTTGTTGTTGTGTTTTAAACTTAACAGCTACGCTATATATTTTTTTTATTTAACAAATACAGTTTTACTTTTTTTAGTACAAACATTCAAATTCCGAAAAACTTAAGATTTTGTTAAAACTTTTCTAAAAAAGCTTTAAATTTTTACGTTCATTTAATCTCTGAATAATAATGAAGAACAAAAGTTTTAGCAGTATTAATTTAAGTAAAACTTTATTTTAAAGAATCTACTGAAAATATAGGCTTTGTTCTAGTAGATATTGTTTACTTTTCTATTGGTTAACCTTTAAATAAAAAAAAAGGTACTGATTGCTTTAGTTTTAAACAGCCAATTTATTTTTGTTTTTTTTATATAAAAATGTTACTTGTGTAGTTTCTTGAAATTTATCTTATTGCAGTATTTTGGCTACTTCATAAATCAAATTACTCATTTAAATTGAACAAGCTGATTTTTTTTGTTTAATACCAATTTTTAGATTTATATGTTGTTAATAAAATATTTTTATAACGAAATTTTAAATACTACGAACTTTCAAATACTACGAACAGAAATAGCTATATGGCTTTATAAGTAAAAAAATTAATGATATTCATACATTTTAGTTATTTTATTTTAAAAACTTGATTTAAATACCAAAATAATTTGAAGCACGATGAACAAAAATTCACTTGTTTTATTGGTGAGTGGCAAGCAACCATATTTTATTTTAAAACTTTAACTTTATAATTTTTTTATCTTTTTAAGTATTAAGTCTTTAATTTTAAAAAAAGTATGACAAAACTTTTGGGCTTTTACCGAAAAATGTTATCTTTGTAAAGTGGTTCTCATGGTTTGTACCTGTGCAAAGTAGTTTGCATATAAAATAAATTGCTGTGCACAAAAAGCTTTGCAAAGGTTAACAATCTTTAATTTATAAAGTATTCGAATTGTTAAAAATAGATTTAAAGTTGCATTCACATCTATTTATAAACCTTTATAATGTTACCAGAAAAAAAAACTGTACTACAGATGAATTTGCACTTAAAATTTACTATATTTCTACAGATTCTTGCTTTACTGTGTTTTTCAAGTGGTGACACAAATGGTTTGTGTATTTTATTTTTAATGTAGTTTTCTTACCTACTTTAAACAAATTTTTTTATTTTATTCTAATTTTTAATAGTAATGTTTATTGAACGATAAAAGAAAAGCGTTCAAAAATTTTGGTCTGAGGACCTTGTGAAAGAAGGAACCTTTCGGTTATCGATTCGTACACCACATGCTTTTAAAGTCTATTACGAGCTAAAAAAATTATTACATTTTTAACTACAGAAGAAAATCTTGACAGATACTTAAGACATAAATATTCATTTTATCAGACAGCTGTTGAAAAAGCAATGTCTGATTAACTTACCTTGAAAAAAGTTCAAGCTTTATAACGAATGTTTATAAAGTAATTAAAAATGTTTAATACGTAAATGGTTGTTTTCTTTTTCATATACCTGCAACTGAGATCTCACATCATTTGTGTTTTATTTAAAACAACCTATCGTTTCTAGTATAAACCTTCTCTTTTTAAAATTTACTTTTATACTTATTTAAGACTTTAGATAAAATATGTTGTAATTTCAGGTTTTTTATTTACGAATCCGACCACAAACTCTTGACATAAATTTCAAACTTTTGTTAAAAATCTAAAAAAAAAAGCTTCCTAAAAGTATTTTCAATACACTTAATGCACAAGTACTTTGTAGTTTTAACCAACACAGTATCGAACAGAACTGTCCAATTTGAAAGTTGTAACGAGTAATGGTCGAACTTGCGATTTCAGTCAGTGGGAAAACCATCCGCTCATACCGGAGCTGCACTCAAGCTGTACTAGAAACTATTACTTTATTATTTTCGGGCAAAGCTTTATAAGCAATGGGTTTTATCCCTTTTGCTTTTGGGGTCCGACTTTTTTGGATTGGGACTATTGCCAAAGTGAGTTGTAACAATCGTTTTTTAACATACTAACTACATAACTAATACTCTGCTTTTTAACATTTGTTAATAGAATTTGAGAAATGTTTTAAGTTTATGGCAAAACTTTCAACTTTGGTGCACTAAAAATTGTAAAAAAATCAACTTACAAAGTAAATTTATCTTTAGTTTGTGGAACTATATAAAATACTTCTTTTAAAAAGGATATACCTGGGATGTAACGTTCAGAAATTATGGTCTAACAACAACAAAGAAGACTTACTCATACAATTACTACAATATTGGTAAGTCTTACTACAGTGCCGTCATTACTTGCAAAAAGCTAGGCTATGGTTGGGATGTAGCTAGCTTCAATTCTACATTAAATTTTGTAAGCAGTAGAGTAGTTTCTGATGATGATCTTTACAACGGATCTGTATTAAATATCCAGTAAGTTACAGTTTTTCTTCTCTATTACATTTTTTTTTCTTATTAAAAACTACTTATCACAACAGTTTAAGAAACAATAATTTATAGACGCTTCATTTTACTAAACAAAAACAAAGTTTGAAAATTTTTAAGTTTCTTATTTCAGAAAATTTGGAAATTTTAATTTTTGTAAAGCAATTTTGTCAATTTAGAAAATTTAGATTACTTTATTTTTCTCAATATAAACCTTTATAAAACAAACTTACTAGATGGTTGAGTTTTTTATCCTAAGCTAGCTTGTTTTCAACTTGTAAATTGTATGAAAAACTTATATAATCGAACTAAAATAGTGAATTAATATATTTTAAGGGAAGCAATTGCTCCTTTAGGGCAAACTTTCGATGTATTTTGGGTGAAAAATAAAAACAGCAACTACATTGGATGCCTAAGTTACGATAGAGAACAGATTAAACACAAAGGGTGGAAAAAAATTGTGCAAACTTCAGATTGCTTGGTCAAGAGATCCTTCATTTGTGAGAAGACAATTGCATGAATTACCAACATTTTCTTTCATTTTTTTATAGTTCTAAAATTACAACAAAGTTGGCTGATTTTTTTTTTTTTTTCACTCATTTGTAAATATTTAACATTTAATTTTAGACATAAGGTTGTAATATTAAACTAAATAAAAAAAGTTAATACCTTATTGTGTTATAATTTATATACACTTAACTACATTACTAGCAAAACAAAAACTACGACTTTAATACTACTTATTTAGAAAAAGTTAAACTTGTTAATAAATGTATCGATAAATTTACATAAAAAAATAAATTTTTACGAAACTAAGTTTTTTGAGTTACGTAAGTTTAAGTAAACTTAAAATTTAGTTTTTAAATTAAGCATAACATTATTAACTAAAATTGTGTAAATTTAAACTTTAAAAAATTTTTCTTGTCTATTCGTAAAACTACAACTAAAATATTCTTTGTGAGAAAAATAATTTATGTTAAACTATTAATCAGTGCTAATATATGTTTATAGACTTTAAAAAGTGAATGTCCGGTTTTAATTTAAATATAAATGATTTAAACCCTTTAACAAAGTACTTTACTTCGATTTATATAAAAATAAGCTGTGACTTGTGTAAACGTTTAAGTTTTCAATATAAGTTAAGCTTTTTTTTTAAACTATAAGTACAACTAACTTAGCACGTTTGTGCTTTTTAGTTATTTTAATTAACCACCTTAAATAGTTTGAAAATTCCCTTGGTATATAGACTTTTTACCTACTTCTTTTTTAATTTATTTAACTATATAACTTATTTAATTTGTTTATAGAATTTTCCTAAAATTTTAACAACTCAAATTTATTAAAAAATAACTAAAAGCCTTATTTTTGTTTCTTATTCTTGATAGAAATTTTTCGAAACATACTTCTTACTAAATTCTAAAAGAATGTTTTGCTTTACTGAAAAAAAAATGTAAATCAAAAACTAAGATAAAACTGCCTTAAAGCTATGTAAAAAGATTCATTGGCATGGTCTTAAGTTTGTTCTAATTAAGATCTTATTTAGTGTAATTTGCAATATGAGACATAGATAAAGCAAATAAAATTTTTAAACAATTATAGATTTTTTTAAGCAATAGTTTGAACATTCTGAAAACTATTTACAATTTTTTTATAATGCAAAAGTTAAAAAAAACTTTTTAATAAAAGCGCTCTAAAAACAAATGATTTTAAAATATATCTTTATAAAGTATATTCAAGCAATGAAACCAGGTTTAAATCAAATAAACAAAACTTTTTTTCGCAACTAAGTCTTTTTGTAGATAAAATGTATCATATAAGAAACAACGTTTTTATAATGTTATCTTTATAAAAAAAAAATTAAACTAAAGTTTTACTTTTAATGGTACAAAGACTGTTTATAAATAAAAAAGCGGTCGAAAAACTACTATAATTTGATGAAAACAAAATTGCAGCATTCTAGCGCTAATTTATTTTAAGCAACCAATTTTTATGATCAATTTTTTGTACTATTACTAATAGATATTTAAAACTAAAAAAATATAAAACTGGTTTTTTACAGAATAAACTGTTTTCACACGGATATTAATTAAAAAACATTAAAATTCATTAAATAGTATATTAAAGACAGCCGGCAAACTATAATAAAACGGAACGTATAAAGGTAATATGCACATTTAATTTAAAATTAAAACACAGTTTTTTACACTGTAAAAACAATATTGGAAAACAGACATTTAACATAGTGTATATCAAGAATAACTATAGTGTATATAACTATATACAAAGTCTCATTTCCTACGTAGCATTATACAAGTAAAGAAATGTGTAGCAAAACGATTGTTGATTCATTATTAAAATTTTAGTTGTTTAATAAACAAAAGTTTTACTTATTAACTTTTTCAAATGTTTTCCTATCTTTTTTAATACATATTTTAAATACAAGCTTTTTTTTCAAAAATATCAAAAAATATTTGTTGTAGAAAAAAACTTAAAAGTTTTACTACAGTTCCCTTTTATAACTATTAAGTTACTTTTTAGTAATACAATATTTGACTACTAGCTTTTAAAAGTAACTTTATTAATTAATATTTAGTTCAATATTTGCAGTAAACATAATTATTAACATTTTAAAAATTGAAACGTTTTTAGTTTTTTAATTTGTCTAAAACCTTGAATAAATATTAAACATTTAATCTAACAATTTTACTTTTAAACTGATTATAGAGTCAACTTTTCATTGTTTTTAAATACTGTTCGAATAATAAATTAGATAATCTTTAATAAATTTAGCTTAAGATAAAGTTAAATTGTACAACGCAACAAATCTCATATAAAAAAGTAAAGTGATGGTATTAACATATTACTAAAAAAAATATCCAAAAATAAAGTATTTTAAATAAATTTCATACAGTACGCGATACGACTTAATTTTTTTATCAACTTTAAAATATATAGTATTGATACCCTAAAATATTTTACGAGTTATAAACTATTAGATATTTAGATAAAATTAAGGAAGTTTTGTAGAATTTAACTTATTTTGTTATCTAAACCTTATCGGTTGTTGAAAAGCATAACTAAAGCTGTATGAATTTTAAACTTTGTTTAATAAATTTAGACAATAAACAACTTTTGTAAAATAAAAACAAATCTGAAAATAGGAATGTTAAGCACAATTTATAAATATAATAAACTATTTTGAGATGACTACTTCAAAGTTTATTTTAAGAGACTTTTTACGCTATTTTAAAAATATTAAATCATAAAATACTTGTTTTTGTTTGTGATTAGTAATAATTGAGTATTTAGTTTTGAGACTATTAGTTTATTTATAGATGGAAACTAGTATATAAGTAAATATATAAAAGAGACTTTTATAATGTATTCCATTGAAGAAATAAAGGAACGTATAAAGATAAAGTAAATTAATAACTTAGCATTCAAATGTTACAGTTTAATGATGTTTTTACTTTTATACTTGTTGGAATATAAATTTATTGTTATATGTAGAGTTGACAAATTGTTTTTATTTGCAGCGTAATAAAACATTAGTACTACGTACTTTTTATAATATAAAAGTCTTAAAATTGTAATTTATATACATTTTAGTTGTTTTTAACAGCAATAGTTCAGGAAATAAGTATTTAAATAAGATGCAACTAGCTAGTAACTTAAATAAAGTTTTAATAAGTATTTCAAACCTTATATTTGGTAGCTAAAATTTGTTGTTGTGTTTTAAACTTTATAGATAATATATATTTTTTTTTAACATATACACTTTTGCTTTTTGTAGTACAAACATTCAATTTCCGCAAATTTCAGATATTACTTAAAAGTTTTTTAAAAGAGCTTTAAATTGTTTTCTTTTATTTATTCTTTAAATAATAATGAAAAGTATTAAGATTGGCAGTAAAAATTTAAGTAAAACCATATTTTAAAGACTCATTTAGATTATTGAAAGTATCGATTTTTAGATAGTTTCTATCTTTATACTTTATCAGTAGACAATTTATTACTTTCAGCTAATAAAGTTTGAACAGAATATAGCTATTAAGTTTTTTAATTGAAACAGCTACTGTTTTGATTGTTACTTATGTAACGGTAAACTGTGTAATTTGTCAAAATGTATTGCATTGCATTATTTTGAGCACTTAATATTACAAAATACTTATTTAAATTGAATTTGTAAAACTGTTAGATGTTCCGTTTATTTAATTATTTATTATTATAATTTGTTAGTCAAACATTTTAAAAATTTTGATTCGAATTGTTAAACGATGGGTTGTACGATGAAAAATGTTTCACTCGTATTATTGGTAAGTGGTAAGCAATCATATTTTATTAAAATACTATATAAATTCTTAATGTTTATTTTTTATATATCGTTAAGTATTTACTCTTTATTCAAAAGAAGTCCAATGAAAATATCAGTGTTCTTACTTCAAAAAGTTGTAGCTTAGTAAAGCGGTTCTCACGGTGTGCAAAGTAGTGTGCATAAAAACTAATTTAAGATGACAAATGTTTAGTAAATTAAGTTTATTTTGTCATACTCAACTAAAAAATCTAATTTTAGCACATATTAGTATTGTTTATTGAACGACAAAAAATACGCTCAAAAAGTTTGGTACGAGGACCTGATGTACAAAAAACCTTTAACAGTTCTTAACACGTCATTATATACGTTAAAACGCTTAAAACAGTAAAAAAAGTTTTTTCATACCAAACTATTATTTCTACAGCCTTTGAAAATGCACGAAATAAGTTTTCTAGTATTCACTATGAACAACCTTTAAAAAGGTTGAAATTCTTTTGTCTAGTGTATAATGTTTAATTATTAAAAAAAAGATTTAAAACTAAATTCAAATTTATTTATAAACCTTTATAGCATTGCCGCAGTAAAGTAAATTTTACTACAAATAAATATTACTAAACCAATTACTACAAATCAATTTAATGTTCTTATACAGATTCTTGCTTCAGTGTGTTTTTCAAGTGGTCATACAAACGGTTTGTTTATTCATTTTAATGGGTTGTTCTTACCTGTTGTAAACAAATTTCTTTTTTATTCTAAATTTCAAAAAAATATATATTGACTGCTACTTTAGATATAAATATTGTTTTTATCAGGCAGCTTTTAAAAGAGCAATGCCTGATTAGCTAGTCTTTAAAAAATCCAAATTTTACAAGAAATAAGTGTGAAAGTATTAAAAAACAAAATACGTGACTAGTTGTTTTTTTATATATCTGCAACTTAGATCTTAAGTAGTTTATGTTTTATTTAAACAAGCTGTCGTTATTAGTAAATACCTTATCCTTTTTTGAAATTTACAATTATGTCCATTATAGACTTTAAGTAAAAGCTGTTATAGTTTGAGGTAGGTTTTATTGATCAAAAACTATTTGATTTCAAAGTCTAAAATAAATTTGCTTCCTACAAGTTTTTTCAATGTACGTAAGGCCCAAGCAATTTGTAATTTTATACATTTTTATCTCGAACAGAACTCTCCAACTTGAAAGTTTTTACAAGCAACGGTAGGGCTTGCGATTTCAACCAGTGGAAAAATCATGATCTCATACCAGAACAACACTCCAGCTGCACAAGAAACTATTATCACAAAAGGAACGGGGACTACGATTTGAGTAATGGGTAATATCCTTTTTGCTTTTGGGGTCCAACTTTTTTAGATTGGGACTACTGTCATAGTGAGTTGTTTTTGGTAATTGATAGTGTGCTTTTTAACTTATATTAAATATTTTAAGAAAATGTTTCAATATAATTTCAGGATATTTAGTTTTGGCGTACTAAAAATTGTATTAAAAATCAACTCACTAAGTAAATTTATATTTAGTTTGTGTGACTGTATAAAAAGCTTCTTTTCATAAGGGTATACTTGGGACTTCACGTTCAAAAGTTATGGTCAAAAAACTACAAGGAAAACTTATTCATACAACTACTACAACATAAACAAGTCTTACTACAGTGCTGTTAGTACTTGCAAAAAGCTAGGCCATGGTTGGGATGTAGCTAGCTTCAACTTTACATTGAATTTCGTAAGCGGAAAAGTAATTTCTAATGATGAGACTTACGACAGCTCTGTATTAAATATCCAGTTAGTTACTTTTATTGTTAGACTTCACGAATATTTTTTGGCATATTTTTTTTCTGTTTTAAAAGTTTTTGAACATTTTAGTTAAACGACGCTTCGTTTTAATAATGCAAACAAAGTTTTAAAGTTTTTTAATTGTACAAAATTTTGATATTTTAATGCTCTTAAAGCTTTTTTTTTTGGTTTTCTTAATTTATAAATTAGTTTTATTACTTACAGTAAAAACTTTAATAAAACAATTTGGTTAGGTGGTTAAGTCTTTTATCACAAGCTAATTCGTTTAATAGATTTGTAAGTTATATTCAAAACTTTATACTTTAACCTAAGTCACTTATTAATTTTTATTTTAGGGATGCAATTGAACCGTTAGGGCAAACTTTCGATGTATTCTGGGTAAAAAATGATAACAGCAAGTCTAATGGATGCCTAAAGTACGATAGAGAACAGTTTAAACGTAATAGAAAGATTAATGTGGAATATGGTGTGCAAACTTCAGATTGCTTTGTAGGTAGATCTTTCGTTTGCGAAAAGACCATTTACTAAAATTTTCTTACATTTTCTAACAGTTCTTAAATTTTCACAAAACTGACTGATTTTTTGTGTTTTTTGTCACTCATTTGTAAATATTAGACATAAAGATTTTTGATTTTTCATTCAATTACTAAATTTATTTGTAATATTTAATCAAATAAACTTATAACTCTAATAACTTATTTTGATGTATTTTATAAGCAAAACAGAGACTACGAATCAATACTACTAAATTTAGAAACTTTAGGCTTGTTTTTAAATAATTTGATTAATGTTTATATAAGATGAGACGTTTTATGAAACTAAATTGTTTTAAGGTACGTAAAATTTATTACACTTTAAATTAAGCTTTTAAATCATAGTATTTATTAGCTGGCATCTATGCTAAGTACAACTTCGAAAAATTTTTCTCGTTTATTCGTAAGATTATTACTAAAATAATTTATTTTACAAAAATAAAACTAAAGTAGGGTTAGTAATATGTGCTAATATATATGCCTTTCAGACTTTAAACTATAATAATTTTCAGTTTAGCAAAAGCTAAACTTAAATTGTTACGTCTTAAACTCTAGCAACAAGTAGACTTGAAAAATTTATTAGATAGTCGAGCAATTTATTTAGTTTATTTGTAAAACATTTTTTAATTATTGTTAAATTGTTAAAAAAAACTGCTTTCAGTTTTTGTTCAAACTTGTACAACAATTGGTCTTTTAGCAATCAGTAAAATTTAATAACATACTAAAACACCTTAAAAAATACATAAACTAAGACATTTGAGTTTTTTGATAGTAAGTTTGTATCTTTGTATAGGCCAATACTATGTTTTAAGTATGCACTGTAACATATTTATTACTTTTTAAAAACCTTGTTTATACACTTGAGCCATTATCGTAAGATAAGTTTAGCCTGATGGTATGTTTAAAAATTTTTGTATATTTTCCTTGTAAAAAGTTCTAGTACAATAGGTTAAGTATTAAGGAGTAGTTACCATTCCCAGCTCCTTCTGTTCTTTTTTTTCTAATTTATGCATAACATAATCTTTCAAAAAACAAGTACTTTTCTTTGTCTCTCGGAACGGATTTTTTTGAGTATTAAATGTTGATAACTGAAAAAAAACGAAATTAGCAGGAAGCCACTTTAGAGCTCCTCCCTACGGCTCGCTCTTGCTCTTGCAATACAAAAGGTAATGGTTTGTCATGCAAGTAATAATGCAAAATTACTAGGAAAAGTTTGATTAACATACTTTTATTGATACAGCTATGGCTTAGTAAGCTAATAAAAAAGCTCAACAAGGTTTTTTCATTAAACATTTTGTTTGATAGCAACGAGAAAACACAAAAAAAATTGTAAATTTACAATATTCATACTTTTTTTAATACTGTGACTAGTTTACGCTCGATAGTAACTTGTGTTTTTTAGGCAACTTTGTTTTAAATATAGTCAGATTGTTTTTAAAAACAATTAAAATATTAATTAACAAATATTATTAACAAATTTTAATAAAAAAAATGACTGTCGCTCGTTTTGAATAAAAAGATCCCATCCTAGTTTTAGTTAACATATGGAAAAACTAATGTTCTATTGGATCCACATAGTTGAAAACCAGAACCTAGTTATATAGCCAAAACCGGATCAAGATCTATATCAAAAATTAAGATCCGGCCAGAACCGCATCCAGATACATTTTAAAAACTAGGATCCGGCCGATTCCTAATAATAGTGAAAATAGGCAATATTCGATTGAATCTATATCCAATTAATTTATTAAGATTAAAATTTCACCTTAACTAACTAGCTGTCAACTAAAAACTGGTCTAAGTAGTTCAAAAAACATTTAAGCAAAATGTTATGTTGCTTTTATTTTTGGAAAAAATTTATAACAATTTTTTTATAAAAATTTTTATACTTTTGTTGGCATTAATGTATAGGTAGTTTTTTTTTAGAACGAGCACATTATTATAAAATCAAATTATGTAACAACTTTTGATATCAAGTGAAAATTGTAACATTCTCTAAAAAAGCCGTTTTATACACTTATATGCATTTATACAATTCCCTATGTATACAAAGAACCACTCAACAGTGCTAATAAAATGTAAACAAACCATACTAGTAAATTACTTAAGTGGTCTTGTAATTTACTTAATAATTTGTAAATTATTTTAATACATTAAGTTCTAAATTAAAATTTTACGCAGTATTCAATAACTAAACAACTGATTTGCTACCCAAATTATTTATTAGACTGACACATTTTGTTGCCAATAGACTTGGTAAAAGTAATCTAGCTATTATTACAATACCTGTAATGGTGAGGGGACACCCTCAAAATCCAACCGCGTTCAAAATCCATCAGATCAAAATCCACCCAGTCAAATTTGAGAACCGTTTACAGAACAAGGGTTAGGGGTAACAGTGATAGAGAAAAACTAAATAAAAATTAATAAAAAAAAATCAAAAAATTTATAAACTAAATAACAAATAAGTAAATTTAAAAAAATGGGGTGGATTTTGAACGCTGGTGGGTTTTGATTGTGTGTATTTTAATAGTATACCATGGTGAGCAGTATAATGGTGGGAGCATGTTGATTTGGAGTTCAGTCCTAGGAACTCAACTGCCTTGAACAACCTAGGCATTAGTACCACTTTAAAGCAATAAGATACATGTTGAAACATTGAAAAGATAGAATAAAACAAACATTCAACAGCAGGGTTTCCCAAGGTGGGCCATATGGACCCCATAGGAGCCATTTCAGAAATTTAGGGGCTGTAAGCTGCAAAGGGTTCAAAAAGGGGAGGGAAAGGGCGTGAAAAGTAAATGGGCAATAGGTGGTCATGAAGCAGTAATTTGAAATTTACATTAGATATTTTGAAGTTTATGAACAGCAAAAAAATAAAAAAAAGTCTTAGGTGTTGTAGGGAAATTTTGAAATTGATTTTAGATATTATGGAAAAACTTCAGAAATTTAGGGAGCAATAAGCTGTAGAATGAGGGACCATGAGGTCATAATTTAAAACTTACACTGTGTATTCTTAATTTAATGATGAAGATCAAAAAAAAAAGGTTTAAGGTGTATTTAAGGGTAGTCAGAGGGTGTAATAGTTTTTCTTTTCTCTAAAGGAGGCCTTATGAAAAGTTTTTGGGGAACCCTGCTCTACAGAGCTATATTATCTAAATTATAAATTTCATTCTGATGTTATAAATACAATAGACTTTATAAAATCTATGTTACCAAAATTTATAAAAAAAAGTATATCTTGCAAAGAAGATATAGTACTTTTATCTATTAAACCTATATTAAAAGTGAGTTAGAGAAAAACATTAGTAGATTAAGTCAGTAGTTTGCTTAAACTTAAAATATTGTGCACATTAGATAATTGAAAGTAAATTTCTATCCAAACCTGTTTTCAAGTAAGTTTGTTAATTTAAAAAATCTACTTTAGTTAATATTATTTTCAAATGTGACTATTCTTACCTTAATTGTTTTGCAAAATGTATCAAGAAAAGTTATATAAAAACTGTCATTTAAATTCCAGGTCTTTTATTTGATAAAATTTATTTCCAACAATTTACTGTAGGGTTGTTTTCCAAAACTTTTTTTTGAAACTTCAATGGGAACCTTGAATCCTTAGTTAAGAAAATGAAACGTAAAAAAAGTTTGTGTTTTTATCTTCCTAGTGTTAGATTTTTGATTGATACTTTAAACATTATACTCTGTATTAATCTAAATCTGGGTTTCCCAAACTTGTTTTCATAATTACCAACTTTGCAGAACTGGTAAAAAATATTTATTAAATATCTCTTCTTTATAATAGTTAATTACTCATTTACTTTGTCTCCCCATTGATCTATAATAGCCAAAATTGCCTTTTTGAGAAACCTTGTTCTAAATTTATAACAAATGTGTATAGTCTGACATGTTTCTTAGCAGGGTTGCCACAAGGTAGTCTTCTATCGGTTAATCAATTTGAGTTTATGAAATTTAACATTTTAACTTAAATTTTAATTTTGATAGTAATAATTTAGGGGTCAAATCATTTGTTTAGGAGCTATAGCTATTTATTCTGTCAGTTTTTATGCTCTGAAGATAATGCAAGTTAGTTTTAATGGTGTTTTTTCATCATGAAATAGAGAAGGTTCTTCAAGTTTTATTCATTTCTTTTTAGTAGTTTTTAGCCATAAAAGCATAGTTTTGGCTAAGTCTTTTCCTCTGCCTTTATTGCCTTTCACAAATGATTGTGATGCTCTTATACCTTCTTCAAGTTTTATTTAGATCCTGTCAATTTTTTAGATCAATAAAAGACTTTTTATGAGGGTTTGTCAATTCTATATAAACAAATAATATAAAGATTAAAATTTTCAAAGATAGTTGTACCTTACCTCTTTTTATAGATAATGATTTTTTTTCCTATTTGATACAAAACAGTTATTAAGACAAGTTTGCAGTGGTTTACAACCAGTTATCAGGGTTACCTAAAAAACATGGAATTCTGAAAAAACCTAGAATTTTAAGAACTTTTTCATGTGAAGTTTAGATTTTGCAGTTGTTATGTTTTTTAACATGATGGACCAGGTGACTTACTTGACAAGCATTGGTCAAACATCATTTGTCTTACTAATTTTTGAATAATTATATTTAGGATCACAAAAATGAAGATTATTAGAAAATAAATTGTGAAACATTTACAGCAGAATAATTAGTGAGGAAGTGATGAATCTTAATTAAAAAATTATCTGAGTAAAACCATTTACAGTATAGTTTTTAACAATACAAACTGCAATACAGGGCACTCTCAGGAGCTTGTGTGACGTTATAAAAGTGTCTTATTTAGCAAATTTGTAGGCATCATATAGCTGGATTTGATTAAATTTTATGTTCACTAGCAAAAAAGTCTCAAGTTAGAAGTTCCCAAAAGATTTTAAAAGTTTTGGAGTAGATGTGACAACAATATGAAGAAATATTTATCAATTTACTTGTTTTTTCTGAATTTGCCAGTAAAATCAAAATGTTAAAAACTGTCTTTTCTGCATGGTGATTTTAATGATCTTTTCTTTTTTTTTATAAGTTTCATTTAACTTTTTTTCAATTTCTGACAACAAAATGTTTATTGTTAAAAAGATAATAGCCAATTAGTGTTTTAGAATGATTGCTTAGAAATTTGTTTTTTTTTTACTCTTTTAACTTGCTTCTTTTATAAAGAATCTATTTAACTTTCCAGTTTTGATTGTTTAAACCTTGAAAATTAGTTTGTTTTTAAATAAATGTTAACAACTTTAAGCTTTGAAAAAATTTTACAAACTAAAACTAACTTGTAATAAGTAATTTTTTACACCTTTTATGTAAATATAATTAAGGTAGTGTAAAAATTCTAAATATCATTACCACATATTGGCTAAGAGCTAGAAAGAAAAATTTTCCTGCCGTTTTATGTTATGTTTTACAACTCTGAGAAAAATTCAACTAAACCTTGTTATAGAAATTTAATTTTAGGGGGCACAGTCATAATGATTTTTTTTTTAATTATAATTCCAACTAATGTTTCATGCAATTTCCTAATGTTAAAAATTTACCCTATGATTTTACACACAACTGTTGCTTTTTCACAATTAAATCTACTAACATTTGACTTCTTTTAAAGCAATTCTGTTGTACTGTGTTTTTATTTGATTTCCCATTCTGAATTTTATTTCCTTTCAACAATTCACCTAAATGTACACTGTACAGTGCTGTCCTAATGAAGCTATTTTATTTTGGTTTTAACTTTTAGAATTTATTGAATTTATTATATTTGAACTTAACCTTACAATAACATGTAAAGTTTGTTATTTTAATGAAATCTTCCACAATTTAACTTATTCTAATAAAAGATTTACTTAAACAGCTAAAACTTTGCAGACATGTTGAAAAATGTACAACTACAATAATACTATTTTATTTTGGTTTTAACTTATTGTTCACAAATTTCCAAATATTTAAAATACTTTAAAACTTCTATTGTATAGTTGCTTAAAAAATGGAGCCCAAATATATTATTAATTAGTTGTTTAGGGTCAGTAAAAAAATTTATCTTAACTGTGTTTTTATATTTATTAGAAGTGTACAACACTGTTAATCATAAGATATGTTTATCAAACTTTAAAAAATTAAAAAGATTTCAAGTTTAACTAGTTTTGTAATAATACTTGTGATAAAAAGGGTTTCCAGTTACTTAGCTCAGGTTGGTATGATTGTTTTCAAAATTCAAGTTATTTTTTGTTAGTTCATGTAAGTTTAAAAGTTTTTTTGGAAACATTAGGTAGTTTTTTGATAGACCTACAATAAAATATATTTGATTCTGATTATATTACCTTGATGATTTTGGTCACTTACACTGTGATGTAGAAATTTCATCAATGTGGCTAGCTCTACTTTAAATTTACTTTTTTTTTCTAAAAATATTCTTCTACAAAAAAATATGTGTTTCATGATAAACAAATTAGATGGTGCTGAAAAAATTGATAATTTAATATTAAAGACATTGCAAATGTGTATGTTTATCCTATAACAAATAGTTTTAGTAATAGTTTTTTTTAAACTTACTTGGTATGTGTAAAAAATTCAACTTCTCCATAAATTTAGTGTTTTTTTGAGTTGAAGCTATTTTTTTACTTCAAAAACTAGTACTTTCTCTTGAATAAAATCTTTAAGTAGGACTAAATAAGGCCATAAAAGATCATATCATAACATATTTGTAATTTTTTATACTAAAAAGAGTTAAACAGAATTATAAACATTTTGAAACAAGTTTCTATAGAAAAGTACAAAAGATAAATTAAAGAATATAATAAAATTATATCATCTACATATTTAAAGCAATTTACTTCAATTTTTCTGAAAGTTTCATTTAAGTATTGCAAACAACTTGTAGGAATGAATTTCTGGGAAAATATATGAATGAATTTACAATAGGAGATAAAAAATTAAGTTTTTTTATTATTGTATGAATATATTTTTAGTCTAAAATTTAAAATCAATTTCATACAAGTTTTTTTTAGATTAGTTATCTCATGAAATTTAAAAAAATAATATTTTTCCTTTAAAACTTGGATGAAAGTGATTTATTTTTTTGAAATATTCTTATTTTCATTCATAAGAATTCTAATGAGCTATTCAACTTTGATTGCTTTTATCTCAAAACTATACTTTGAAGTTTATTAAATAGTAAGAAACAACTGGTAGCTTGTTACTATAAATGTAAAATATTGACTAACATCTGGAAAAAAAGTTTGATACCGTTATGACCTTCAATAAATGTTAAAAACTTATTCAACTTTTTATTTATAGTGAGTATTGTAAAAAAAATTTTATAAACATTAATAGCAACTTTGCATAGTCAACTTTCTTTGCAAATTAGTAACAGGTAAAACTTTGTCTTTTTAAAGTTTTTTAGCTTAATATATTTAAGAAAATTATAATTTTTGTGTATATATTCTTATAAGAGATTTTTCTAAAATTCTTACTAAACTACTTAAGTAAAAACATGAATTTGAAATTGTGCTTAAAACTTTGTTATAATTATAAACAAGGAATAACTAAAAATACTTTTTGTTACTAAAAATTCAAAAATTATCTTTTAGTTTTTGTGTAATCATGTCAATTGCATACTTTTTATGATAAAGTTACTTAAGAAAAGTTACGTACACTATATTATAAGCTTATAAATAAAAGGAAAACCAAACATGAAGCTTTAACAACTTTTCAAATGTTAAACCTAGTTTTTTTAATATATGATTAAGTAGATATTGTCAACATTACTCTATAGGGATCAAAAATACATTAAGTTAGTTTCAAGTAATTGCTACTTAACAATCAATATTTTTAGTCAACTTTATAAATATATCAAACAAAATGTTCAACAAACTGTCCAACATACTTCAACACGCAGTTGAAGCCTTAGCACCTGACACTCCTCTCCATGAAGACTTTGTTTATCATTGGAAATCTGTCACTAATTTCTACATTGAAAATAACGATGACAAAACACCAGTGAGTTTATAGTTTGATTTCTTGTGTAAATAAGATAACTGAAAAAAAGTTTCTACATATATTTAAGTAACTTTCCTAAGCAACAAGAAACTGAATAGTTTTACCAAGTAAATAAATTTTATAACTTTATTTAAAACATTTACTGTTGATACATTTTCCAAATAAAATCATAAAATATTTTAAATGATATTAAGTTTGGTTTTTCTAAAGTTACCATGTCAATTTTTAAAAATTTATAAAAGTTCTTAAACTTTCACTTTTGCTCAAATAGTTATAAAAATTCATTAAAATTTATTTTTGGTAATATAACAGGTTTCTGAAAGCAACATTCCCTCACATCTAAAGCAAGTGGTAGGAATTCTTTTGCAAGAAGAGGAATCTAGAGAAGCTGGGGACACTGGCCCATGTATGGAATATCTCCTTCAAGTTTGTTGTCTAAACTATTTTTTGACTCATGTATAAATAAGTTTTAATATAGGTATAGGTTCTTACAGTTTACATAGTTATCATTGGAAATTAAAGAAAAATAATTTAGCCTAAACTTTTCTCTTGCATTTGCAATTTTTTTTTTCTAGTGGAATCATTTAGATTTCCATAAAACGTACAAAGTATAAATTTACACCTTTTGCATAAAAGTATGCTTTTTTGTAGTGGTAAACATGCTGTAGTTATTTATGTTTTGTCTTTTTTTTTGTGGTCATGTAAAATATTTTGTTTGTAACTTTGATTCTATATAAATTCATGTTTTCTTTCAGTGTCTCCTTATTTTCTCAATTTTTTATATAAAAATATAATTTTTTTTTGATTTAATTTGTAGATTTTTCTCATTTCTTACACAAAAAAAATTTTAGTTGACTTAGTTTAGTATGGTAGACTTTCTACTAAAAAATTATCTACATTTTTAATGATCTGAAATCTGTTTTGCATGAGAATATATCATAACAGTTTTACATATTTTTTATAAGTAATTTAGAAGTGTTTTTAAAATTATTTAGAAATACTTATTCTTTACCATAAAATCTACATCATTAGTAGATATTCAGAATTTTTTTAGTATGTTTAAGCAACTAAATATTAAAACTTCTCTTAAATATGCTAAACATTTATGTTTCATATGTGAGTATATTTAAATCACTTATTAACACAAGAATGTAGGCTTCTTTATATAGTTTTGTGTTAATTAAGGAACTTTTTATTAGCATATGTAAAACATAAGTTTTGCACAAAAATATATTTAAATATTACTTTAGTAAGTTCCATACAAAGTCATAGAAAATAAATGCTTTTAGCTATTAATTTTTAGTTTAAAGCAGTTAAATACAGTTTGTAACTAACTGTATCTCAAATGTATTTCACTAAGATAAGTTTACTTATTTTTTATATTTTTTACATTATTTGATGAACTATGTAGTAAAATAAATTTAATTGAAAGTAAACTTTAAAAATAGTATTAAAAGCTGTTTTTTTTATTACATTACAACATTTTTGTGTTGAATTTCAGATTTTAAAAAGTTCAAGTATCTTTGAAAATTTAAAGTTTTAGTATGTAAAAGTAATAAATTTCTTCTAAAAAAAGTTTATGAACTCTTAACATTTTCTTGGTTAAATGTTTAGTTATATAAGTTTTTATAAAAACTAGTAAAAAATAAGAATAATCAAAATATTTTATGTTGTTTATTAACAATTTTTGCCACAGCACAAGATACTGGAGACACTGTTCACGTTAGGCAAGGCAGACTGCCCCCCGGGGATGAAGCAGCAAGTTCTGGTGTTCTTCAAACACATACTGGGAAGAATAAAGCAGCCACTGCTTCCGCACGTCAACGTGCACAGGTTTTTAATTAACAGTTACTCAAAATTACTTGATTTAAAAATTTACTAGCACTTGTAATTATGCATATTTTTATGTGCACAACTAGTTTTCAAGTTTTAAAACCCAAATAAATTACAAAGCATTGAAAGATATATTTATCCTAAATTATGATATAAATATTGAACAGCAATATTAAAAAGAACTCAGCTTTTTTCTTACAAATAAAAATTTTACGCAGACCGGTGATAAACCTGGTGCAGCTGTGTGGCGAGGTGAGAGCCGGCCCGACTGAAAGTGAAGAAGTAAATTTTCTGTGCACCGTTTGCGCAAGGCTGAAGCGCCAGCCCCATCTCACCAACTTCTTTATTACCAACAACAAGCAGGTTTGCTGTGTAATGTTTTTCTTTTTGACAAACAGACTTAATTGTTAAAGGGATTTTAAAAACATACTGTGATGTTTATGTCTAAAACTATTTTTTATTTGTATAATTTCAGAAGGTTTATCATATTAATTGCAAGAACACCTGAATTTATTTATTTAAATTTAATATTTTATATAGATTGTACTGCCAAATTTGATAAATTAACCACGATAGTTCTCAGAAATTTGTTTTACTGTTCTATTTTTTTCAGTCTTTTTGCTTGATATTTGAATTTGTTAAACCTTAGAACTTCAAAATTTTTTTTTATAAAATAAAACGAATATTTTTGTATTGAAACACATTAAAAAGTCTAAATAATTCACGAGTTGTTCAACCAGCAGATACTTCACTTCTATATGAGGTATTTTAATTATTTCTAAATCTGTATTCTAACTATAGCTCAGATTTTTTATTTTAACCAACGGCGAAAGTTTTTAAGAATGGTTTATGAAGCATTTTGTAACATAACGACATATTCACACAGGAGGGGGCAAGAGAGCACAACCTGGTGAATTCACTGATAAATTTATCGAAATCAGAAGATGGAAGGGTGGCTGTGAAGGCGTGCGAGGGCCTTCTGCTGCTCGTTTCAATGCCGTCCGCTAAAGTCATCGTGCAAGACACGCAGTTTTGCACCCTGCTCAACGACAGGTGATCACTTGTTTTAACTAAATTATCTCATTTGTCTAACTTTGTTAAAGCTGTATTGAATTATCAATGACAAATTTAAAAATGAAAAAAGTAGTGCACTGTACGTTGCTTAGTTTTCAAACAGAACATTGTAAAGTTTAACAATTCAGTTTTCACACAAACCAACATCCTTAAAATAAAAACCAACCAATCAGATTGTCGCACTTGTTCACGAGCATGCCCGCCTCTCTGTCGCCCTCCGACGTTGAAAGTTTGCAGGCCAAGTGGGGACTGGACGCCCACTCGTACGACGCCAGCAACTTCAGGGGAAAGCGGTCGGTGGTCTCCTTCCTGTCGTGGTTCGACTACTGCGACACCATCGTCATGGAGGCTCCCAAAGTTCGTTTTGTGTTGAATGTGAATGAGTTGAAATATAGTTACTTCTAAAGAATGTTGTACGCTACGGTGTTATATGTAACAATTAGTTTGTTGAGAAAAAAAATTAGTATTAGTTTCGAAGATGCTATTTTATAATCAAAAATTCCGCTTTTGTTTAAGTTGAAGTTATAAAACAGTAGTTATTTGTTGTGCTCTACAAGTATGTTTTATTACGTAACAGGGAGGTATCTGTGTCAAGTTTTTACAAATCTGCTAAAATTCGTTAACTGTATTAATCTGTCTAAATTATCTTTACAACTTAGAAAAAAAAATGTAAAGCTAACTTATATAGACAAACTGAAGTAAATTAACAAATTTTCATTAAAATTAAATACTAGTTATATACAAAAAGTTAATAAAACGTAATACATACTAAGTATAAATTTTTTAAAATGTAAAATAATTTTAAGTACTTAGGTTAATTAATTAAAATCTTAATAATAGAATCTATAGGGTGTTTTTCAAAAAATTGTTGGCTTATTCATTCTAGAATACTTATTATTAAAAAGTTCCGGTACAACTGGAGCATGTTTTAATAGTGTTTTTTAATCTACTAAATCTAAGATTTTAAAAAATATCACCATATATATACTCCTGCCATGCCAGAAATATGTTGTTTTAAAAAGTTTAGTGAAATGAATTTTAAAATAAATGAAAAAAATATCCTTTTTGTTGTCTTAACTAAAACATTCAATTTAATTTTTTTGTTTTTAATTAAACACTTGTTTAATACATCTTTTTAAAACTCTGAAAAGACACAAAATACTTGATGTTATAGTAGTTTTTTGAATTGTTTTTATTTAACTGTTGGTTTTCGATTTTTAAAGACATATAATTTTGAGCTTATCAAAAACCCTTCAAATTGCAATCTTCAAACTGGCATAACTTTTGTTGTAGATGGAATTTTTTTATTTGACTGCAGTGTAACCCATGGATGTTGGTATGATTAATTTGTTGAGACTACTAGTCATAATTAAATACTTACTTATTTAATTACTATGTTATAATAACTAGATGCTACTTAAAGACACTATAAATCAGACATGACAGTTTGAACAATGTATCTATTATAAAAAAGAACCAAAAAACACTATTATATAAACTCTACTTCAAAGTATAAGTTACTTTATAAATCAAGTAGAAATAAATAAAGCTTATGAACAATTTAAGTCTAAGTAAAAAATACTTCAAAAACTTAAATAATGTGAGAACTATAAAATATTTTAAGAACTCTAGAACAAATAAATATTATTTAAATAATACTTATACTTAAACCATAAAGTTACACTAATAAATTTACATGCAGTATTTAAGATATACTATTAGTCTAAATTTCAGTCTCTAGGTCTTATACAATAACTCAATCCTGTTATAATGATAACATTGCCTCGGATACTTGCTTTTTAGTTGACTGACTTTGTGACACTCAACATTGAAATAATTAACGTTTAAATAATGGATGAGCTTATGAAAGATGCATTACTAAATGCGCCAGAATCTCTGCTTTCTACCTACATATTTTGAAAAAAAATTAAAAAATTTTTTTTTTTGCTTTTTCCAGTTGCGGGCTTACTGTGCGACCCTTATCTATCTAAAAGTCTTCAATTCGAATCTTATGAAGTATTTTCTTTTTATTATTATTTTTAATAAGTTTCATAATGTAAAAGAATTATGTTCTAACTTTTTATATAAAAGCTTTTTATTCTTCTTCTCTAAAACTATATAACTTAAGTTTTTTTTAGTTGTAAAATGTAATATTTAATTTTGGTAAGCACGTATTTTATACTTATTAAAGGTTAATTAAATTTTGAAATAACCTAAATTTAAATGTTGACATTTAAAACCACAAGACAAATAAGTATGAACTTTTACTTCTACTAGTTTTTTATGTTATTCTAAACGTTTTCTCTTATTTATAGCTTTAGCTGCCAAATAATTTTGCGTTTCCATTAAAAAATGTTATCTTAGTTATAAGAGCTAAAAAGTTATAAAGACTTAAACTACTCTAATTTAGATTAGAAAATATAAACACAAGTTTATTTTTTTCGTAAGACTGTAACTGCTTATTTTTTATAAAAAAGGTAAAAATGTTAGCTTATATAAAGTAAGAAGCAAAATCTATCTAAGCAAAAGGATTATATCAAAAGTACTACTGTAAGGTTTAACTATATGAGGCTACATCTTTGGTTTTTACTTTTAAAGCTTTTTCGCCTGGATTTGAAAAAGTCTAAGAAATGATTTTCCGAATACTGCGATAAAAAAACGTACAAAAGTTGCAGCTTTCATTGAACTAAACACCTAATACCCGAAGCGGAACCAGCCGTTTTAATCCGCGCGTAAAAGTTAGATTTTCTCATTTTACACCGATCTTCAAAATTGTTTTTTTTTTCCACAGGAATGCGGCGAGCACATAGCGAGGATGACGGTGGAGAAGTTCTTCGGGCAGGCGGTGGAGGGGCCGCTCATGCAGCAGGACGAGCAGGCGGTGCTGACGGCGACGTCCGTGCTCACCAAGCTGGTGCGCATGGTCAGGAGCGAGCAGCTGCTGGTGGCCATCGTCGATTTCGTCATCCCTCCCGCCACTTCTGACGACCCCGTATGTGTTTTTGATTTTTTTTTTAATACCACAAGTTAGAGATGGTTTGTCGTGTTGAGTACGTGATGTTTTTTTTTATGGACAAAGCTTTATGAGTATATTTGGAAGGGACGTTTGTCAAGTAACTGCTCGCCAATTTTGACATGAGGATGCGCAAAGTGTAGTTTTAAGACACAAAAACGATTTTTTTTTTAAATAATTTATAAAACCCCAGGATAGCGGCAAATTGTTGACGAGGCTGCTAGAGAGGTGCGACCACATATCGGACGAGATGAGCATCGTGACGCTGAGGTTGTTCGAGTGCCTCCTCAGCAAACCCTGCTCCCTGCCGCTCGACAGGCTGGTGCTGAGGTACCTGCAAGGAAGAGGCTACCACGCGAAAAATCCTGGTATGTGTGAAAATATGACGCCTTGTAATTATTTTTTTTTGTAAATGATTTTAAAAAACTTGAAAGTTTACTCAACTTGAAATAGCTATCCGTTATTTAACAAAACCTAAATATTTGTTATGAATTATTTGTTTAGTTATGACAAATAAGGAGTTACGTTTTGAGTTTGACTAGTAAATTGTGGTGTTTTCGTATTTGCTTTAAGTATAGTTTCTGTGAAAACGCTTTAGTGCTCTGTGATGTACTTGAAGAATTACTAAACATGTATTTGTACTAAATCATAATTAAAATGTCCAAAATATAATTATTGACTTTTTTATACACAACTAATTTTTAAACAACTATTATTAAAAAATCAAAGCACAAAAGTTTATCAGTTTTCCAAATGAACAAAAATTTAACTGGTTTGATAGTAAAAATAAGAGAACTACAAATTAAAAAGAAGTTCTATCATTCTTAAGGTTTAACTAAACTTGTTATTTTAACTGTTCAATTAATTAATGAAAGTAAAAAGAATTTAAAAATATTTGTTGTAAGGATGGTTGTTGTGGTGTTGCTTACTGTGACGTAATAATGCAGGTAACATCGTTGCCGAATCAGAAGAGCTGGAGTGGGACTTGGAACCGGGTTTGGACCAGAGACAAGCTCACAACAAATTGCAGGAAGATTCAAAGGGTTTGTGTATGAAGCAAATGTAGTTTCATTTCAAATACAATAATTAGTAAAGTATCTCCTTTATATGATTATAAACCAAAATAATCTATTTTAGGCAAATTTGTTTTTGAAAAAGTATTAATGTATAGGTTTTGCATATTAAAACTGTTTAGAGTAAAGTCTTTATTGAAAATAAATAGTTTAATATATTTTTATATTTAGCATTAGTTTACAGGCTTTAAGAAAGTTGTTTTCAAGTTAGAAAAAACTCAGACAACATTAGATTTAGTACAAAGCAAAAAGTGTATAAATCCAGTGTATTATTTGACTGTAAATGTACTAAAACTGTATTTTCAGTACAAATTAATTTTATTATTTTTTGCAACTTTATAAAAATTAGGTAACATAGACATGGTATCAAGTTATGGTGCTGTTTATGGTTAGATATAAAAAGATTGAAAAAAGCTAAACATTAATACTTATAAACAAAAAAATAATAACACAGTGGCCTAGGATGCGAACATTGAATATTTTAGTGACTAAATAATCAAAACAAAGATTAAATATAGCTAAGTAGAATTGTAATTTTGTAGAACAGAGCATGCAAACTTGCACTAATTCTGAAATAGCAGAAAAAAAAAATTTCAAAGAAAAGAAGTTATATGTAGGACACTTGGTTTTATTATCTAGTTATCATAAAAGCCAGTGTCTGACATCTTTTATAAGCCCACTGTGTAAAGCCAGATTAATTAATGTTTAAATTAGGTTATGTATGTTTAATCAGTGCAAAATATTAGTAATTTAAAAATCGAAACAGTTGGAAGTTCTGACAATTATCAATTCTAAAATTAGATAATAAATATGACAATTAGCAAGACCAATTTCTAATGAACAAATATTATGTTGATGATCATATTTTTAGCTAGTTTTTATACATTTAAACTAAATGTTAAATTTAAAAAAGTTATATATAAATCAGACAAAAATACTACTGTTTACTTGTTTTATCTAATAAAATTTTATATAATCAACTTGAAAATTTAAAAAAAAAGTTTGATTTACCAAAAAGACTAGAAGTTTTATTTAGGCACATATCATTAGTTTTACTGTTTTATTTTTTGTTGAGTTGAATGTTGACGTTGCTTGTTGCTTAACGTATACATATTTTTTGTTCTCTAAAAAGTTGTTCTAAAAAGTTATTTTTTTTTCACAATTTACGTTAGCTTATTATTAAATCAGCTTTAGCTTTTTGCGTGTTGTTCAGTAGACTCGTCGTTTCTTTCTGAGTTGCATCAACAAACTTTAGCTCACTCAAAACATTCTGCAGAATCAGCTGAAGACGTAGACGGGGACTCCCCTAAAATGCAAATTCAGAGAACAGTTCAGAGGTTTCTCAACGTCCTGCCGGATTCCGCAAAGTCGTCCCAAGTCCAAGATGACGACTCAGGGTTGGTTTTGTCATTGTGGTTTGAAAGTTTTATTTAACGTAAAGTAACCGTAACAGTATTAATAAAGTATTAGGAGTTTTTTTAATTAGTGCTTATAAATAAATTAAGAATATATATATACATGACACAAAAGAGTTTGTTAGGGTAACTGTTTTTTTTATATTAAACATAACTTTTAACAATGTTTAACATATTGAAAGCAGTCTCCTCATTAAGTAATAATGTACTAATTTTTTTTTTACCAAGCAAAATAAAAATTTACTTTGTGACACACAGTTCAAGTTTAATTAAAAACTTTTCAAGTCAAAACACGTGAAAAGTTAGTTTTAAGAATTTTTACCTTAAATAATTTATTAATTTCACTATAAATTTAATTAATTGTAAATAAATAAATAAAAAGTAAAAAATTTTTTGACATTTAATCAATTAATAAAGTTTTAAAAGTTTAATTCCTTTAAAATAGCTTAACTAATATATTTGTTTTGCTTTGGCTTTATCAATTTATGATTTTTTTAAAAGAAACAAAATAATTTTCAATTTAAATCCCAAATGACACAAATTTACAAGTATCGAACATTTAACTTGTATTAACTTTTCTTGTGAAAATAAAACACGTCTGCTGCGAATATCAAATTGAATTATTAATGGAAAATAATAAATTAGGTACAAAATTGCTTATGTGTCAAAACTTCTATATTGTTTATAAACATTCTTTTTAAGTATAACAATATTTATCTATCTTTTTAAATAAAGTTATTTCTTTTATCCTCGGATTTAAAAAAATTTCTACTATTAATAGCAAGAACGTTGGTTTATTAAATGATTTCTATCACTGTTATATCATCAGTGCTTGTAGGTTCTGCACACCCTAATTATTTAGACGTGATTTTATAACTTATGATACTATACTTGAAATTTATGGTATACTATACTTGAAATTTATGGTATACAACATTATTTTTTACGTAAGTTACAATTGTAGTTCACATAGTAATAAAAACCATAAAGAACCAAAGCTTTTTGTTATTTTGCTTTTCAAATAAAGTCCCAAAGAATAAAAGTTTTATTTCGTTTTTAAAAACTAGTCAGCTTCAACTAGTTTAAATGTACTAATACCAATTTTTACAGTCATTTTATTAATATATAAAAACATTCTAAGAGTATATCTATTATATTTTTAATTATAGAAAGCTATAATTTTTGAAAAAGTTAAGAAAATAAAGTCTATTTGTTTAAACCGGTTATTTTTGCTCACAAATAGAATAAATATTCAAAATTTAAGTTGTTTAAAACTTGGTCATAAAATAAAGTTTTAAAAGATTTTATTCACTTAGTTTGTTTTTTAACTTTAAATAGGAATCACTAAACTATCCAATCCATAAACTGATCTTATGTATTAAATCGAGTTTTTCAAAGCTCAAAAAGTTCTAATAGCTTGGATAAATAATTAAAAAACTTTTTTAGATGTGGTGTGTCTTAATTGTAAAAATAAAATAAAACAAAATCATTTTAAACCAAAAGAATATCACAAGCTTTATGGGTTTACAAATCAAACTGGGCTGTTTACTTAATGTCTGCAGTAAAAGTTTGTACATCACGAAAAAAAGGCCTCTCATAAGCATGGTCTGAGAACCTGCTGCATTGAAAAGTGCTGTCGTCCGTCGAGCTACTAAATTGCTGGTTTCGAACTTTTGTAACCCGTCCAGAAAATAACTCGGCCAATCAAATAACTTCAATTTGTTCGCACCAGGTACGACAGCTACTTGAGGGAGGCGCACCGCTCTTACAAGGAAATCTGCCACCTGTGCAGCAAGTTCGACTGGCCCGACGTCGACTCGCTGAAGAAGGAACCCGCCGAAAGAAACGCCGCCGTGGCAGAGTTCGACCAAGGTTCTTGTTATTTTTATCAATTTTATTCTTAATATTAATTTTAGTTGCAATCTTGTTTGGACAAACGTACCAAGCCTAAATTACGCGTTTGAGTTTATTAGCCCAAATTTTTTTTTTTTTTGCACTAACTTTATTTTCTTACACTCGACGCTTTGTTAAGAATATTTTTGTCCACCCAGTAGCAGCTTCTAACTCGGTTGTTTCGCCCAGGTCCGTTCCTGACCATGCTGTTCGGCAAGATAGCGGGGATGCTGTCGCAGCCTTACAACGTGAACCTGGTGGTGACCTCCGTGGCGAGCCGGCTCACCCTGCTGCCCCACCCCAACTCCCACGAGATGTTCGCCGACTCGCTCACGCCCATGCGCCCCAAGTCCAAGTCGCTGTACTCCGCCATACAGGTATGCTTCTTAATTATTGATAAATTATTTTAAAACTTATAAAACATTAAATTAAATTCTTTGTGTCAGTCGAGCAGGTCGTTTAAAATTTTGTCAGTTGTGAAGAGTGAAACAGTTTTAAATATGTTTTTAGACTTGAAACTAATTAGATGTTTAATTTAAAGCAGTAGTAATAATTTTGTGGTGACATATTAAAGGCAGATTACTGCAAACATGTATTAATGAAGTTGTTACTGCAGGTATTTATAGTAGAGTGCTTTTAAATGCTTATTACAAATTGAAAAAAAAAAAAAAAATTATATAAATGTTTTTTATTTGCTATTTGATTAATTTAAATAAGTTTTCAACACTTGTTAATATTTTTGACCAAGAAAATCAGTTTGTACTTATAAAAAAAAAGAGTTAATTTATTCTATTAAATAATTTTTGTTACCACATACATAAATATTCAAGTAGTTTTATAAAAAGAAAGTTATTTAATATCTGAACTTACATTTACTTTGCACTGAAGTACAACAGTTTTAAGGTTGTATTTCAGTTTTTTAACACTAACTGTTGTCAAATACAATCTCTACTCTACACTCATTTATTAGTTTTTCTAATACAAATTATAAAATTAAGTTAATGTCTAGGTTTTTGCTATAATATTTGGTTATGCTATAGTACATAAATGTCATTTAATAATATGAGAGTTTAAATCTTGAAAATTTGTAAATTTAAGATTCTTATTAAAGCTATTAAGCATTGGTTTGCTAACGTATAGTTTATAACTCACAATTGACAATGGAGCATTTTCTTAAACGAACATATGTTATTTTGATTTATTGAATTTTTTGTTCATGTTTTTTACTTTTAAATGCATTTCATTTTAAATTATGTGTGATGGTATTTAACTCAAGCTATGTCCCACAAAACATCAACTACTTTATGATGCATATTGACAGTTAAAAATTACGATGTAGTATGTATCATTACTTAAAATGTAATAGAAAAAACAATATAGCACCTAAAAAAACTTTCAAATAAAATTTTTCACAAATTATTTTTAGTTTTTTAAAAAGTTAACAAATAGTATAGTATAATTTTTATTTTTAGTTATATCTTTTTATGTACATTTATTTTCACTATAATGAAATAACTGTTAAGTTTAGATTTAGTTCAATCAAGTTTTTGATGATTTATATTTTTAGGCAAATAATTTCACTAAGAAGAAAAAATTAAACGAAAAAAAGTATTAATGTTTCTGGTTTTAATTATTACAAAATTTAATCAAGCTTAGTTTATATTATTTTCAATAAGCCATGTATAAAAAGTTTAAATTTCAAAAACGAGTATGATAAAAAAGTGATCACAGTAGTTTTTTAATGCGAAAGTAGCTAATTAGAACTTTAACCAAGTTATTGAAAACAGTAAGTTGAATTAATCTACTTATTTGGAATATAGTTGTAAATTCCTATTATTGTAAAACTTGAAAAGTCGATTACTGCTTTAAAACATCAAAACCAGTTTTTCTATCAAACTTGATCGGAGTGCAAACTGTTTATTTGAAATTTTATTTTGAATTTTTAATGAACAGTCGCTGTCCGAGCAAGTGGTGCAGAGGATTTGTCACGTGACCAACTTCAAGAGCAAGCTGGTGGCTGCGAGGCGCCACCTTACGGTTGACGGAAACGGCGACGAAAAATGTTTGTTTTGTAAACATTTGTATATATTAATTCGTCTTGTTGTTAAGAACTTTATTGAATCTTAAACACCGTGTTAAAAGTGCTTAGAAAGAACTGAGCTTTTTATATTTTAGTTTGCAATTTCCCCAAAGTATTGTGCATCTCTGTGTTCAGAAGTATGTAAAGTAACTGTTTTACTGTGGAATAAAACTTGAAATAAGTTCTTTTTTTTTCATAATTTAAATTTTGTACAAAATCAATTAGATAAAATTTATAATGAATTTTTTTTTCTTATAAGATAAAAACTTAAATTTATTTTTTACTAAACTTAAAAAGTATTTATAAAAAAACTAACCGCAAAGACTTTGCGATTTTTTTCAACCAAACGAAATCTCCAACAGCATCCAAGAGCAAAGGAGCTTCTTCGGTCAGTTACAACTCGGACGATCACAAAACATTCCTGGAGGGAGTCATCGTTGTTGAGGAGTTCTGTAAGGAACTTGCTGCCATCGCCTTTGTAAAGCATCACTCCACCAACAAGCAGAATTCTTAAGTGTTTCAAATAGGCTTGTTCAGATCCGCGTCCTACCAGATTTTGATTTGAAAAAATATATATTCGAATCTGGTTCTGACTGGATTTTGATTAAAAAAAAAAACTGGTTGGATCTCAATTTAGATAAAAGATGTGGATCTGGCCGAGCTTAAATTAAAAACAAATATGACCCGATCTTTGATCTTTTTAAACTTAGATCCAGATCTAGATAGGATTATCTTTTATCATTAAATCAAGCCGGAACCGGATTCAAAATCTGTTGGGATCAGGATCTCGGCAAGCTATGGTTTTATCCGATAGACCAGCAATTTCAAATTTTGTTTGAACAAAAATGCGAGGAACAGGAATGTAAAAAGTTTAACTAGACTTAAATATTTTGTGTCTGAAGCTTAAAGTATAGTTAAAGTACATAAGTATAATATTTGGGTAATAATTCAAAAATTTAAAGTTTCTTTTGTTTAACAAAGTTATTATATGCAGGTGCTTTTCTTGATCAAAATATTTGGTAAGAAAGTTCTTGTTCAAATAATGAGCTCACTAATAGAATTTAAAAAATTATTTAATTGTAATATGTGTTATTTTAATATATAATTTAACTTTTGAATATTTCAAAGGTTAATCAAGACTTAAACTTTCACTTTTAAGTATTTTGCCACAGTAAGTGCATTTTATTTTATAATTTTCTTGCCTAGTTGCTATAAGTTCTTTAATTGAAAAAAATTAACTTCAAAATGTCAATATAATATTATAAGACCATCCATCATTTAAAGAAACTATTATATTTTTATTTACTTAAATTAGGTCAGTGAACATTTTTCCACAATAGTAAATTGTTTTTTTTTTTATAATCAAAAATTAACATTTGCTTTTACAGATTTTAGTTGGTATTTTATGTAATAACATATGATGAACTGACTTACGGTGACTTTTTACGCTCTACAACCTTTATTTTCACATTCAGATTTCAATATATTGTTTTTTTTTTGCCATTTAAACAGTAAAGCACCTAGTTACTAAGTTAAAGTATTTTATCATTTAAAGTATTATATAGTTGTTATTTAATTGTATCACCATATTTGTGTTAATACTCGGAAGTTAAAATTTTTTAAGACTGTCGAATGTCACTAAAAGAATTAGTTTGTAGTTTAAAAAAAATGTCATTTTAACGCCTTTAATCTCTTCTTTACTTTAAATAGAAATACTTTGATGCACGTTAATTAAAAATTTTACTTGAAGTACGTTTTTTGTTTGCTTTTACCTTTAAATAATGTAAGGCTGTATATCACAATTCAAAACAAATATTTCTTTTAACTACACTTAATTTTACGTATTTTAAGTAAAGTTTAAAAAAGTACTTGCAATATATTTATTTCCAAACTGCAAATTTTGTTTTCTGAAAATTGTGATACTGTAATAAACTCAATTTTAAACTTTGTTTTTTTGTTTTTATTTTAGTTTAGATGTCGTTTGAATATTTATAAAACTCTTATTTAGAAAAATAAACTAACATAATTATTTTTTAAAGTAATCAAGCCACAGACATATTTTGTTAGACGTACTATATCTTTTATTCTCTTAATAAAAAAACCTAACATTGTCACATTTAATTATAAAGCATTTCATAAATTTTTTTTAAGTTGTTTTTAACACATATTTTGATAAAAACAACTAAACGGCAATATGTTTCAAAAATAATAATCTTCATAATAATAATAAACTTCTTTTTGAATTTCTTTATTTGTTGAAGTTGAATATATAAAGTATGCAGCAATGGATCAGTTCATAATACGGAACCTAACCGTGAGTTTGAAAAAGAATACATTAATTTTTAAGTGTATTGGAAAAATCTGTTTAATAGTAAATTAAGTATTATATAGGAAAATAAAAATGTTTAATTAAACAGCTTTAATTAAAATATACATCTCAAAAACTTTACCAAATTGAATGTAATTGCATAAAATAATTTAAAATATACATAATTCAAGCTTATTGAAATCAACAAATATAGTTTAGTAAAAATAAAACTTCATACTTGAAAACTAATTTCATCTTATAATGTTAATCAAAAAAAAAGAAGCTTTTTATGGTTATCTAAATCCTTTTTTAATCCTGAAGATATAATTCTATCACAGACACTTTTCTTTAAATCTCACTTTTTCGAACTGCACAGAACGTCTTCGATCTCGTAACAAACGCGGTCGTTGAAATCCATCGGATCGAGATAGTCCGACTTGCTCGGCTCGAGATCCAAATTACCCCGGTGGTTCCGTCGTAGTCGGATCTCTGGTGCTCCTCATCGATCTCTACGTACCCGCCGCTCGTCTCCGAAACACTTCTCAACGTCCTGATGCTCTCCGTCACTGCCCTGCAACGCGGAGCTCACTCTCCTCATCAGCCCGGTTTCCTGCTTAAGTAGACCCTTGTGGCGAGCATGACCAGCAGAATGAAGGCGGCGACGAACAGGAAATTAGTTGGCAGTTTTCTCCTTGGGAGAAAGCGATCTCGTTTGTGGCGTCGTTGAAGTTTCTGCGAAATCTACGCACGTGGAGCATTATTTATGAGAACATTAGTTGAAACGGAATGTAATAACTTTACGTAGACGTTATCAGCTCAGAAAAAAAAATTGCAGTTTTCTTAAAATATTAAAAAAATACTATTTATTTTTAGTTTGGATTTCAAAAAAACATCCTACTTGTGCTAACAATTTTCTTTAAATTTTACAGTGTTTAAATATGTACTTGACTGTGGAAATTTTTATGCCTATAAGAAGTTACCAACATACAAGTATTTAAGCCTTTTCGTATTAGAACTAGTTATTGATTTTTTTAAGTATGCAAGTAGTATTATACGAGTTATTTACAATAGAAATAGTTTGTCCTATAATTGTTTACTTAAACTTACTGATAATTTCGGAAAAAGCTTTCGTACTAAATAAACAGTAAGAAATCTTGTTTTAGAGAACAAAATTTTTTTAAAAGCGCTAAATTTAGCAAAATTTTTATTGACCGGCATTAGCATTATAACCAAACAAAAATTAGTTGATCAGACAAATACAAAAAAAAAATTAATTTATTTTTTTCAAAACAACTACTTATTAATTAAGCTACATTTTAAACAATGAATTAAAATCATTTATCTTTAACTTTTTTCAGTATAATTTATTAATTAAGTTTGTGTAGCAAGTATGAATCATCTCTTTGAATAAGTAAATAAATAATTTTCTCATATTTTTTTTAGGCTAAAGTGATAAGTTGAGTAACTTAAGAAAGTTTTGGTTATAAAATCTCTTTTTGTCATAGTTCAAGTGTTTCTTTAAACTTAAACTTTATAACCATAAACTTTTTATTTATTTTGATTTTCTTATATATAAAACATGGTTTTAAAATTGTTGTACAGTTTATATTTTTCCGATCATTAGAAATAATATTCAATAAAGAGTTCTAATTTAGGACTAATTACTTCATCAACAAAGATTTATGAGATATAAGGAAAAGTATATTTTATATTAAACAATTTTAAGAATCAAGAAAAAAAAGTTGAATTGGTTTTGGATATTTGTTAAGCTTAATGTTGGTCACCCAAGAGGTGTTGCTGATAAGTTTCGCATATTTCGCGCTTTCTAGCTAGCAAGGAACAGAGTGAAAGAAAGAAAAATGTCTTTGATACACCCTAGACTGTGTAGTCTCTTTCAAGGCATGAAACCAGGTCATTATTAGCTAGTTTAACTTAAAATATTTTCTGAATCGGTGTTTCTGTATAGCACCGTTGATGATAATAATCTAAAAATAACTATTCTGTTTTATACTTTTTTTTTTAATTGAATATAAAACAAAAAGATTGAACAAAGAAAGTTATAATTGTTTTAGACTTAGAAGGGCTTTCACTGAAGATGAAATTTCAGTCTTGCTTATTAATGATAGATAAAGTAAACAAGTTTTTAAATAATCAAATACTTGTGAATATTTATTTTAATATGTACCTAACTTTCTTGAATTTCATAAGTTGTTCGCTCAATAATCTATATGTAATTTTTGTTTTAGTAAAAATAATTTTTGTTTCATTTAGAATTACTTCTATACTTTAAAAATTAATAAGTGCTGATAACATTTTAATCGGAAAATAAATTAAAGTATAATGCTTAACTAAAAATAAAGAGTGTTTAAATTCTTAAGCTTACTTAAAAGTTTTAATTTATAGGTAGCTAGAAAATTTATGTTTAAAATTTCAGTTTGTAGAACTGTTTGAATTAAAATTTATTGAATGACAAAAAAAAAAAAGACGCTCAAAATATTTAGTCCTAGGACCTGGTGCACAAAGAACCTTACGCTTATCGAGTCGCACACCACGGATGCCTTTTAACGTCTTGTCCCGGTCTTAATTTTCCAGGAATTGATTAAGCGAATCTCAACAGATATGAATAATTACCAGCCAGTTACGCAAAACGATCAAGGTTGTGTTTATGATTAAGTTTAAAGCTAAGTGGTAAAAACCGAAACTTAATTACTTTCATTGAAGCTAGAATACTTAACAAAATAATAATAGTAAAAAAGTAACTAAGTTAAAAATAATAATTGTTTTTAAGCAACAAGCTAATTTTTATTATTAATTAAACGCTTAAAGATTTATTTGTTCTAAAAATAAAAATTAAACACAGCTACTTGGTTTTAACTGTTTAGATGTACTGGTTTTCAAAGTATTAATTACATTTGTATTGGTTGAATAGTTTTTTAAGAAAAAAAAACAAAATAACCTTTTCATAGAAAACTATAACTTTTAAATTTTATGCTTTATCAAAAAATAACAATAAGTTATACCATCGTTCTTAAGTCTATTTCAAAAGTATTAATTTGTCTATATATTGAAATAAAAAACACTTTCATAATAAAAAGTATTGATATATGTAACACAAGCGAGTTAAAAGTTGTAGAACTAAAACTTTTGTACTTTTAATAAGTTAGTAAAATAGTTAAATAGTAAACCAGGTAGAAAATAATAATAGAACAAGAACTTTATTTGAAACTTTTTTCTAGATTCTAGTTGACAAATATTTTATAATACAAATATAACTACAAAATCATACAATTTTTTTGCGCAACTTTGTCTAAAATTGCACCAATCTTTCCACAAAGCTTGAACAAATTACACGAAAATTTATTCAGTAGAAAAAGATCAGTTATGATGTCACTATATCGCCTTTCGTAAAGTGCAGAACGGGTCTTCAAAATACGAAGTTTGTGAAGAAAAGGCATAAACTCGACACGATGTCTCAGAACACACTAACAGAACAGCAGCCAATCGCGCAGATGAAAGAGGAAGTGGTGAAGGAGGAGAAGGAACCACTTGCACAAAAAGAAGAGGTGAAGGAAGTGGTGAAGAAGGAGGAGAAGGAACCAGCAACTCCGCGCAACTCCAAGAAGGCCGGCTTCAAGAGCACGCTGAAGCAAGAGCTGCGGCAGAAGAAGGCTTTGAACGACAGCTTGAAGCTGAAAGCTGCCAACGCTCTTGCCGCTCACGAGGCCCGGCTGGCGGACGAGGAGGAGTCTCACCGGGCCAGGTACCGGGATCTCGAGCTGAGGATGACCACCACGCTCAGCTCTTTGGCGGGTCTGACGGCCAAGGTGGAGCAGTTGCAGCTGCAGCAACGTGCCACCGAAGCGCAGATCGAAAGCCAACAGGCCGCCCACCGCCTGGAGATCGACGCTCTGAACGCCAACCACGAGCGTCAGATGGGCTCCCTCGAGGAGAGGATGGAAGAGCTCTCGTCCGCCAACAGCCAGCTCCTGTGGCAGCAGCAAGCGCTCGAGAAGGAGATTGCTGGAAGCTCCGGCAAAATCCAACTCTTGCACGGGAAGATCCAGGAAGCAGAGGGAGAAAACGCGCAGCTCGAAGAAGAGCTCGCCAACGCGCGTTCTTCCGTGGAAGCGACCAGGGTCGACCTAGCTGCTGCCACCGAGGACAACCAAGTCCTCCAACGCGACGTCTCCGGCCTCAGGGACCAGGTATCCGCCCAGGAAGACGCTCTCCGCAACCTCCAGAAGGAAAGCCAGGAAGCCAGCGAGCTGATTGACGAACAACAGCTGGAAGTCGAGGAAGCGCAGCTGGCTCTGGACGACGCCAGAAGGGGCCACGCCGAGCTTCTGGAGGAAGTGGAAGACGCGGAGAAAGAACTGGTGCGGTCTTCCGAGATGGTGAGAGCGGCGGAGGAGGACCTGGCGGCCGCCAAGGAAAGATCTTGCGAGACGAAGCGGGAGCTGGAATCCGCGTCGCAGCGGCTGGAGGCGCAGGGCACGGCGCTGAAGGAGAGCCGCGACGCCGGAGAGGAGCTGGCGAAGGAGTTGCTGCATGCGGAGAGGGAGAGGGGTTGCGTGGAAGACGAGCTGGCCGCAGCCAAGGAGAAGTTGAGCAAAATGAAGAAGGCGGGGTTCTGGAGGAGATTGTTTAAAAGGTGGTAGATGGTGGGGATGATGATAACAATACAGTAAAATACAGTAAATAGTTAACCAAATAATAAAACAAATCAGTAATAATAAAAAAAACTCCAAACCAATTGTGCATTCTTTTTAGTTTTTAACTTACACTTAAATTTTTGTTACCGTAGCAGTAACATTTGTTTACCGTAGTAATTATATTATATTTACAAAATTACTTTAATTATTTGATACTTGTACATTTTTTAATTAATCCATACTTAGTGAAATTTTAACAGCTAAGGAATATATTAAGTATTAAAACTTTTTATTTTTAGTTCTGTTTTCTTTTTCATATCGATTTGGTTGTTAAGGACAACATTTTTAATAGACGCTTCACCTTCAAATTATTAAACTGCACATGTTTATGACACACTTTTTGACCAATTATAAAACTATTATTAAAACTGTTGTATCACTTACAATTTACCTATTTTATAAACAAAACCATTTAGATAAGTACAATATTTCATTTGAGCTTTTGTCGTGTTTTTTTTAACTAAAACAAAGTTTGTAAATCGGAAGATTTTGTATTCAAACCTGTACTAAAAAAAAACTTCAAATATTCTAACCCAAATAACAGAGCCTTAGAAATTTAAGTAACCGAGCAAAGTAAAAAATAGCTCTATAAATTCTATATAAAAATGTAGCTATAGTTTATTAAACGACAAAAAAAGATGCACAAATATTCGGTCCTAGGACTGGTGCACGAAAATTTTTTCGATTATTGAGTCGCACACCACGGATACCTTTCAATGTCTTGTCTAGGACAGTCTACACTTTATAAAAACACATATATTGGAACCTTTTGGTCAGCATTTAAAGAACATTTTATGTCATAAGTATCTTTAAAATAAAAAGCTGCTTACCAGCATGAAAAATTTTTCTAATTTAAAATGTCGTCCCAAATGACAATTGCTTCTTATTTTGTAGAAAAACAATCCTTTTCAAACATTTGCTACTTAAAACAAATTAATTTTTGTTTCAAGTTTGAATCTATCTCAATACAAAATTGTAACCAGCAGACAGAATTAGAATTGTTTAGTATGGAACATCCTCTTGTTAATAAAGATAATTCAAAAAAAGCAAGTTAACTATATTAATATATATCAAAACTACAATTTTTAATTAATTTAAACTTGTCTGTTACTTTGTGAATAAACTCTGCTCCCAAATTTTGTTTATTTTATTACATTTTACTTAGTAAAACTATTTATATTTAGTGTGGCTCGCAACTTTTTTTTTTGTTAAGCTGACAAAAAAACCTTTTTATTAATCACAAAAAACCAAAGCCGTCGACTTCTAAATTAAAAGCGTATTGTTAAACTTAAATAGAATTGTTACATCACTTTTCTCATAACTTTTTGTACAAATACCAAACTTTCAGATGCAGTAGTACTACTTAAAACTGATTTGGTTTTTTAATTCGAGTTTACATAGTTTTTAAATTTTATCTCACTTAATTTAAGTACTATCTATTATAAGTTTAAAGGCTTAGGAGTACGGGTTTACTTGAAAATATAATTTGTTAGAAGTGCTTGCAGTTTTAAATTCTCATCTTTATTTTAATAAAAACTTGCGTATTTTATGTATTTTAAAATCATACAACTACAATTATAAACAAACTTCAGTAGCAACTTACTTCTTTTAAAATAGTAATTTTTATAAAAATATTTTTAAGATATTGTTATTTAGAACAGTTAAAATATATTTATGAGTTAATCAACAAATATTGTAGTTTACTATAAGAAATATTTAATAAGTGAAATATAGTATAAATTTACCCTGACTGTTTTATATTTCTACACTTCTTGACTAATGTACAAGTATTTCAGGCATTTTCACATCAGCTTCGAATACAAAGTGTGGCCTGATGACGTAGGGGGGCTTATGACGTGACGGCTGTGATAACTCTTTAAACCCAGTGATCAACACATAGACTAAAAACGAATATTTTTAAAATTATTTAATTAAAAAGTTTAAACATAACTGACTCATTTTCGAAAAAAGTTTATTTATTTATTTCGTTTAGCTCTCTTCAGAATAACATTTCTAAAAACTATGAATATTGTAGAGTAATTTTAGTTATATATAATGAATTTGAAAAGTCTAACAAAAAATAGTTACGTCATAAAGTATAAAAGTCTGTTTAGAAAAAGTTTGAAAAATAGAATAGAGCTGTACTGAACTAACTTGAAGTAATTTATAAGACAAAATTGCTAAAACAAATACATTTAAAATAGTAGAAATTTTTTACCTTAAACTAAATTAAATAAAAAGCACATTAAAAATACGACAATAACGACAACAAAAAATAATACTACTAAAGACCCTATTTGTAAAGTTTTAAATTGTAAAAATCTCTTTGTTTGCAAATTTTTGGCTCGCGAGATCTAATAAACAGAGATTCTAGAACTGAAAGATGGTAGGATATTTTAATTAGAACCAAACTATTCAAAATTATTTAATTACGCTAAATAACTTTAACATTACTAACAAAAATACTAGCTTACTACCATTGGTTTTCATTTAAACTCGTCTTTTATTAACAGAAGTAAACTTGTAATCAGTGTTAATTTATTTTTTAATTACAAATTTGTTTAAATACTATTTTATTTCTTTATTACTTCTGTTAGAACTCAAGCTAACATATCTTTCATAGTTTTTTTTTGCTTCGATGCCTTCCATCGAATTCAAGAACTCCAATAGCTTGATTCCTTTTTTTATCGTTTACAGCTTTTTCCCCTTCTCGACATTCTTTTCACTGATCAAGTTTTTGAACACAATTTCAACTTGCACTTGTCCGCTCGGAGGGCCTGGTAGCACCGGCGGAACAGGTACTGCCTCAGAGTCACTTCTAATAGTTGCATGACTCTGGCCAGTACCCTTCTCTTGACTACGTGTACATCTCTTACTCATATTCAAGTATATATAAAAAGTAAATAATATATACAAATATCAATTAAATATCAAATATGAATATTAATATGTGACGAGTATGAATATAAGAATATCAATAACAACAGAAATATAAATATCAATATTTCAAATAAAGCTTAATATTATTTAATAACTCAGAAATATTTAACCTTAAACCTTAAATATCACTAAAAATCAATAATAGATTATACACAACTATAAAATTACTAAATAGCCCAACTTTATAAATATAGAAAACTTAATTATCACTAAAATAGTACTGAAAATCACTAATAAAATATATACAACTATAAAACTACTAAATTTATTATCAAAAAAAATAACTATGAGGTTGCAAATAATAAAATGATGAAATGTAAGCAGAAAATAAATAAGGACTAACAGTTGCTTTATTTACTAAGAATTCTTTCTTGCAGAGAAAACTAAAAAACTTAACTTTTGCAACACACTCACTCAAAATCTCCAAACTTAAAAAACTGAAGACATGTTTTAGCGTACCTAGAGTTTTTATGACTATTTTGGCCTTTTAAGAAAAATAGCCTAACATTACACACTGATGATGGTCATCATTATGATGTTTTATTACCGAGGTGCTTCTTTTACTACCAAAACGTGCACATTTATCCCAACTTTTTTTAATACTTTTTTAACTAAACGTTAGAAAGCAATTAAGATTTTCAATAGGCCTATAAAACAGTTAACTAATCAGAATTAAATAAAGTAGAGCGTAATAGTGTAATGTAAACTAATACAGTAATGAAAAACTAAAATATCAAGTATAAAACTGAGGGAATGAAAAAAAAGAACTAGTTCGAGTGAGAACTAACTTGATGCATAAGTGTTTTAATGGACAATTTTGTTTTGTAACCTTAAAACTGTTTAATTATATTTTAACAATCTATCTCTCAAGCAAAATAAAACCAAAATTTTTGTTTTAATTCTACATTACCTAAAGTCTGTTTACATTTAAATAAATATTATTGATACTTTTTGTATATCCTACCAAATGCAGTACTTAATTTTAGTTTATTAAACGTCAAAAAAAAGACGTTCAATACATTTGGTCCTAGGACATTGTGCACAAGAAACCTTATAGTTATCGAGTAGTATTTTACGGCACGAACACCTTTTAACGTCTTGTCCAACTTATAGTTAAAATGAATATTTTAAAAATTATTCTAATAAATTTTCAAAAGCTGTATTTTTTTCAAGTTGCTTTTGTTTAACATTGAATTATTTCAAAATCAACTACAAATAAATTACTGAAAAATATCACAAAGAAAAAAAAAAGGAAATAAAAAAAAGTTAAAAAAATGTAGGACTCGTAGTTGCTAAAACAAATTATATTAAATTTGTTGTAATCTTTTTTTCTTAACACTTTTTCTTAGTCGAGCATATTTACAAATGAAGTCTATTTAAATCTAGCTGTTTTGAAACTTTTTTTTTGACCTTAATTTGTAAACTTTAGCTAAATAATTGAAGATATAAGTTTACGAAAAATTAGATTAAATTACCACTAGATTAACATCATGCTATTTTTTTTTGCAAGCCTGGGTGTAAGTATTAAATAAATAATGAGTTCTGAAATCTGGTCATACGTTAGTATGTTTTTGTTTAAAAATGTCATGCTCAAGCAGTTGTGTGGCAACTTTTTTATAGAAATTTGGCAAATATAATGCTTTTCAGGTATCAAAAATTAAGTAAAAAAAATCTAAAAACTAATTCTATAATGAAAAAATTAAAAATAAGAAAATAACGATGCATAAAATATTTTTGAGTTACAAATATATACAAAATAGATTTATATCAGTAAAAAATTTTTTATAATAAAAATTAACTGAAAATACTAGTAGTTTAATAAAAAATTAAATTTAAGCTATCTATATAATACCATGTTGTTTTATATTTGTTAATTTCGATTTACAAATTTTAAGTCTTTGTCAAATTTATGTTTTGTATTTATTAATAATTTATTGTTGATACAACTCTCCTACCTTTTCTAAGTTTTAAGTAATATACTTCTTTAATAAAAGTCCAAAATGTGATATTCGAAATTCATAACTGTAAACATCACTGACCGCCTTAATCTTTAACTCAAGCTAGTTCAACATTCAACAATTTTGAAAACTGTATAGGCTCCTGAACAAGACATCTAACATGTAAGTTTATTTATGTTTTTGAATAGTAAAAGCTCTTAACTGAAATATTTAAGTACTTTATTATGAAAATTTAGCTTTATTAGAGATAGCCAATGCAACTTAAGAACTAAATTTTCTGTAAATATTTACTAACTACACAAGTATAACCTTAACTATTTTTACCACATTTTCTGTGTCAGTTTTAAGAGATGATACTACATATATGTTAGTGTATTAATCTATTTCTACCATTAAAAACATAAATTTAGTTAAGTTCTAGATTTTTAAGCTAGCTTTTTGGGTTGCCAAAAACCTGAAATCTTGTAAAAACCAGGAATTTCAGAAATTTTGAATAAAAATCACTATAAACCTGGAATTTTTAACAATTTTTACATGAAGTAGTATAATTTTGACTTGACACATAAATTCTATCAAACAAATCAAAAAAAAATTTTTCACCAGATTTTTTTTATTAAAAAACATTTTAAAGTTGCTAAACAGTATTTTTTAATGTTGTTATACTATTTAACACAATTTTTAACCTTAAAGTTAACTTTAAACAAAAAGTAGAACCAAACATAAGTACGTTTAAAAACCTTAAAGAAATTTCTCAAAAAAATTAGGCAACTGTAAGTTTTGATTATTGTTTAGTAGTAGCAAAATAGCACTTAAATAGATTCAATGTTAGGTAATACAGAATAAAGTAAAACTTGTTTTCTTAAATAATTAAAAGAAAATATTTTTACACTAGTAAAAATTTTAAATTTTCCGTGTATTAATTGTTATAAAAATATAACATTTAAAATCAACAGTGTTATTTTTACCACTAATTTTTTTTTTGTTTTTAAATATTTAGTTTCACACAGTTTAATTTTAAAATCAATTTAGTAATGGGTTAAAAACAAATCTAGTTTTTAGTATGTTGGATAAAATATTGTTTGGATTATAAGTATATAATAATTATTTAACTGAAGTTTGTGCATAATTTTTTTTTTGTTTTGTCACTGTAACCCCTTCAAAACTATATGTCTTAAATGGTTGCAAAAAAACTTGAAAATTTTGAAAAACCTAGAATTTAAAATTCAGGTTAAAAAACTTTGTAACTGAAAAGTTTTGAAGAAAAAATCTAGAAAATGGTGAAATTTTGAACAAATATTACTAAAAAGTGTAGAAAATCTGAATTCTAAACATTTTTTACATATTAAAGTAATAAAATTATGGTTAACACTAAAATATATCATAAAAGCATATTTTTTGTTATCAAAAATGTTTTTAAATTAAAAAAACAAATTTAGTGTAGCTTAATAGTATATTTTCAATGTTGTTTTAGTATTTGAGACAGCAGTTTACCTTAAATTAGTAATATAAAAAAAGACCTAAAAACTTGTACATTTGATAACCTGGAAGAAATTCAGAAAACTTGAAAGAAATTTCTCTAAAACCTTTGGCAACCTTTGTCTTGAAAACTACTTTTAATCTGACAATTCTTTTCATAAATATTTTCCAAAGCAAATTATCAAAAAAGTTTTTATATCATGTACTAATATATGTAGACAATACAATTATTATTTTTGTTATCAGTTAAGGAAAAATTATTAGCATAACTTATTTATTCTTAAGTAATTTAGATATTTATATCAATAAAATTCTGTTAGTTTTAGTTCTTTAGTTGCTAAATAAAAATAAAAATTATGTTTTTCATCATAAATAAAGGCACACACAACTTAAGAGGTTAGTAGATTTTATTCTATGTTTATTTAAAAATGAAAAAAAAAACTACAATTTCAAAGTTTCTCATTTATAAAGTTGAGATTTCTAAATATCAAATGAGTAATAAAGTAAATAAGTAAGACAACATATTTTCCGGTAGCATATGGGTCAGACTTTTAAATTATAGTACACTTTAGTTTATAAATTTAGCTTATTTATTTAGTTGTTTTCAAGCATGCTTTAAATTTTAATTCTCAATATTTGAAGTGTTAAACTTCTGTATTTCTTGACAATTACATTATTTTGACTTAATGAAGAACATTTAAGATGAAACTTAAAGTGAAGCGCACTTTTACCTAAAATTTTTTTCTATGCAATGTTCATACTAGAGTTTATTATATTCACACTATTTTGCACAACCTACACTGGCTTGAAAAAGTTGCATAATAAAAAATAAGTCTTACAATAAATTATGGTTAACTCAAGCTATTTTTCAACTGCAATGCAAACCCTGCAACTACTGTGATTAAAATTGTAAAGCAAAGTTAAAATAAAATTATGATATTTTACAATTTATCTACTTGAAAGAAATGTCTGCAAACTTATGTTATATTAAAGTAGATTCTAACACATTTATTGCTAACTAATATAAATTTGTAGAATGTGTATTCAATTTAGACCTATAAGTATAGAGTTCTGAAAATTAGATTTTTACTAAATACATAAACAATTTCAACTTAAATAAAATTTTATTGATCATTACAATACTACAGTAGTATTTTAAACCTGGTTTTTCAAATTAACTTTGATTTTAATTTTAACATTTATTCATATCATTACTAAGGTAATTTCTTAAATTTTTACCATTGTTATGTTTCAGTTTTGCATGTAACTTGTCATTTTAACTGAAGCTCTCTATTTCTTACTATTTATTTATATTAAAAAATGAATGTGACTAAATCAGAATAAAAATTTAACAAATTTCAAATTTGGTCAGTTTTTATTGGATATTTAGATAGGAAACATAAGGTGTAATTAATTTTGAAAAAGCCCTATGATACATATATAGAGAATTTTAATTATATAGCCTAAACTAAAATCTTTAAATTGATACACAAAAAAAATATTATGATCCTCAAGTTTGCTTGATAATTAAAACTCATTAAGTAAAGACTATTTTGTAAGAATTTATAGTCTTATTTTAAACCATGATTCCCAAACTATTTTAAAAAGACACCCTAAACAAAAATTTAAAAAAGCTATGACTACCTCCAACAAGATAACCCAAAAAACCACCTTAAAAAACACCTAAAACTTTTTTTATGCTCCTCATCATTACGTCCAGAATATCTAGTGTAAGTTTCAAAACTACCATTAAAAACATCCAATACTTTATTTTTTGCTCTTCACTACTATCTCCAGAATATCTAGTGTAAGTTTCATATTATGACCTCCTCATGGGCCCTCCTTTGCTCCTCATTGCCACCAATGGTGCTTTTTGGTCCACTTTGGGAAACCCTGCTTTAAACCTTGTACAATTTTTATTATTGTACTACTAAAAACTATTAGTATAAGATCTTTTGTAATTTTTAGTTGTGTTTCCTAATTGATAATTAGTTAATTATATTATATGTTTTACTAGAAGTAATAGAAGTTCTGAATCATGATATTTTTCTGATATTACTAATATTTATTAAAACTTATCAAAATTATTTCTTCCTATGAAAACAAAATTATTTGAAAGATATGTAGAAAAAAAGCCAATTTTGTTATAACTTACTATAAAAACCAAAGAGTAAAATTACCATTACATTTAAAAGTTAGTAGCCTAAGAAGAATACATTTTTTGAGAAAGTTTTATTTGATATTTGTTGTAAATAATTATATAAACCATAAATATTAACAAATACTCAGGCTGACTCATGCTAGTTTTTGGTAATTTCATGTTATTTTTTGCTTGTGTCAAAGAGTAGCAAACCTGTAAATTACAATGTCAAAATTATTAGTAAAAATCATCTAATGAAACAGTATTGTACTGTTAGGGCATTCAAGTTATTGTGTTTTAAAAGTAAATTAGCTAAAAGGAGTCAGTATGTAATATTTAAGTTAGTAGAAGTAGTAGAATATGTTATAAAATTTATTTTAAAATTTATTTAAAAATATAAAAATTTTATAATTTTTTAAATTTCATTATTTATAAATTTTTCCTTAGTAGATGTGTATTTCATTTAAGCCTAATGACTCTAATGTTTGTTCCTTTTAAGTTTTTATTACCTGGTATGTATTTTAATCCATACTGGTTTTTTAAGTATGTATGTGATAGTTTTAAAATATTTTATGAGAAAATTTTATGGAACATTTTTTGAGTATTTTTGCTTTTAATTATAATTATTTTTTTGATCTTGCAAAATTATATTTTGCTTTATACATACAATTAGATAACCAATTAAAAGAATTTAAAATAGTTAACAGCTAAGTTAATTATAATTAGAATATTAACTATAGAAATTGTTTAAGTAAATATGTTAGTTCTTATAACATAAATAATTAAAAGAAAACATTGTTTTTGGCTCATATACCAGAATAAAAAACAGGGTTGCCACACACTCAGGGAATTCAGGGAAACTCTAGGATTTTTGGTTCTTTTTTTAAACTCAAGGCAGTTTTGGTTTTTTCTAAAAGTTTCAGGGAAATTTTAAGATTTTAAAAAAAATCTCAGGGAAATATTTCTCTAAATCTTGAATTTGTTTTAGTTAATCCAGTTTTAATATTTTGTTCAAAACAATTAATTTTACTAATTTTTAAGTGCTTATATAGAAATTTTTTAGCCTTGCAGCTAGTTCTTCAATATTCTTAGAATTAACATTGTAATTTTTTAATAGATACCAAAATATTTAAGGATTTGAAAAAAACTCAGGGAAGATTTTTTGACTCAAAGTGTAGCAACCCTGGAAAAAGGTAAATCTGATAAAGAAAAGTCACAGGGTTGCCCCACACACTCAAGGTATTTTTTAATTTTTAAAAAGCTCAGAATGACTATGGACAGTTCAAAATATTTTCAATTTGTTTTATAAATTCTGACTGACTCAGAATATTTTTTTTTATAAAAACTTAAAACAGTTTTAAGATTTATGCAAAATCAGGCAAGTTTTTAAAGTTTTAAAATAGATTTAGTTGATTTACTATCAATATTTTGTTAATATATCATAAATTATGATGAAGAACTTGGTTTTTATTGAACAGGGTTAGCAAAAAACATGGAATCCTGGAAAAACATGGTACTTGAAAAATTTTTTGGAAAAACCTGTAATTTTAAACAATTTTTACATGTTAAATAGTAAAATTTTGATTTGATATAAAATATCTATCCTATAGATAATTTTTTTTGTCATAATCAATTTTTTTTATTAATATACATATTTAAAGAAGCTTTAAGATATTTTTTTCAATGTTGATATACTATTTATCACAATTGTTTTGTTTTAAACTTGATTTTATACTTAAAAGATTTTATACTAAACCCTAGTGTAATTTAAACAACTTGGAAGAAGTTTTGAAAACCTAGAGAAAATTTGTCAAAAACATTTGTCAACCCTGTTGATTTTAAATTTTTTTAACTCAAAATGATTCAAGACAGTTAAAGATCACTTAAAACAATTTTTAGGCGCAAAGAGTGGTAACCCAAGTCAGTATTTAGTGTACAGTTAGTAGAAATAGTATAATGTGTGATAATGTCTTTAAGAGACATGTTTTGTTTGACTTAAATTAAAGCATTAAATAAAAGATAACATATGTACTTTATTTCAATCAAAAAACATCTAAGTTTTAGTTATTCAGTAGATTTCTTATAAATATTTCATTTAAAATAAACCTTGAAAATATTGAAAAAAACCTTAAAAAACCTGGAATTTTAACAATTTTCACGTTTAGTAGTAAAATTTTGATTTGACTCAAAAAATCTATCACAAAAATTAAAAAAAATTGTCATCATCAAAAATTTTTTTAAGCATATATAAAGTAGCTTTACATTATCTTTTCAATGTTTTTATACTCTTTAACACATTTTCTTACCTTAGACTTAACTTTAAACTAAAAATAGACCAAAAAATGTGTGCCTTTAAAAACCTGGAAGAAATTTGGAAAACCTGGAAAAATTAAAAAAAAAAAACACGTGGCAACCCTGTTAAAAAAACTAGATATTCCTTTATAAATTTGTTAAGGAAATCCAGTGTTGAATTTTTAAAGTAAACAATTTTGTTATAAAAAACTGTCAACTTTTTCATAAGTTAGTATTATTAAATTGAGTTTTAACTAAGCGACAAGTTGCTTTTAACAGATTTTTAAAACTCAAAAAACTTTTTGAGATATAGCCGGTCAAAGTTAAAGACTACAATAGGTTCCTTATGGGAGGTGCAAACTAAAACAGCAAATAATTAGAAGTCACTAAAATCTATTTCCTCTTACCTTTGTTGAGATAACTACCTCAAATTTTTAGGAAATTTTGCTTGCAATATTTAGAAAATTCTGTCGGAACAGAATTTGAAAATAATAAAAAATAAAAATTTTATAACAAAAAAAAAAAAAAAAATTTTTATTATATAAAAATTTTAATTTTATATTTAAAAAGAAATTGGTGCAACAGAATTTTCTAAATATTACACGGAACATTTCCTGAAAGTTTGATGTAGTTATCTTAAAATATGTAGGAGAAGATAGATTTTTAGTGAAGTAGTATATTTTTGCAGTTTTAGTTTGCGCCTCCCATAACAAACTTATTATTGCCTCCAACTTTGACTGGCTACAACTCAAAGATTCTTTTGAATTTTTAAAATCTGTAAAAAGCAACTTGTAGCTTAATAAAACAATATAAAATAAGATCAAATTGTGAAAAAAGTGATTCACTCTCCCCTATGCCCTTAAAAATGATTGTATGCAGGAATTATTTATTTTTTGAAAAATATATCTTTTATTAAAAAATAGCCACCTATTTTTTTATTTTTCTTATGTAGTGGTTTATTTTATATTTGTATTTATTTTTTGTATGATATAAATTGCAACATTCAAAGTCTTTAACACTATAAAAGGAATGTTTCCTGGAAGCTTGAGGTCTCTAGCTCAAAAAATGAAGGAAAAGATATATATTTTTAGTGATTGTTTATATTTCTGAGAAAATTAACCCCAAAAAAATTGTGGTCCATAGTTTATATCAGAAAATTTTTACATAAATTACAATATCTAAAAGTTAAAAAGAGTTTTCAATTCTATAAAAACGAGCTTGTAGTTATTGCTTAAAACTTTCATATTAGATCTAAGGTTATTTTTGTAAAAAAAGAATGTTGGACTACCCTATGCCCTTAAATTAATTCACCATACCCTAAATTAAGGTGTATAAAAATTTAAAAACTAAATATAACTAAAATTTTGATTTTAAATCAAATAATTTTGTAAAGCAAGTCTCAATACTTGAAAAATAATATTAATGTTAGTAATAGATTAATACACTTACAAAATTCTACTAAAAAAGGTAAATTACTAAAATTATAGTTAATAAAAATTTAATTTCAGATGGCCACAAACAGTGTAGAACAAAGCAAGACCGTAGCAGTTTCAACTGCTACCATTGCAACCTTTAAGGATCAAAAGTCAGTGGTTGCTGAACAAGATGACCTTAGTTTGACCAGCAATGGTAACACTACAGGCAATCAAGCCACAATTTATAAGATTGATCCACATAATTTTCAATGTGAAAGAAATGTAGTTAATATGAGTGACTTAAAAGCTATTGAGTTTAGTGAAGAACATAGTTCATTTGCAAAATTATCAAATCAACCCATACTAATGGGTAAAGTAAAACAAAACAGTCCATCAAGACTAGAAGAAGGTAATCACTTTTTTAACGAAAACTCTAGCCCAAACAAACAGAATGGCAGTACAATTTTTGGAAATTTGAGTAACCTTTTTGAAGGTGACCAAAAGATTGAAGTTCAAATAACTACAGATGAGCTGTATGACTTTGAAAACATTTTATCAAACCCAAGTACTTCTGCAGTTGTAGGCAATAAACCCATAACAATTGAAATTGTAACAGGTGAGAGTAGTAATTTGGCAGATGACATCATGTCTGCGTTGCATTCAAACATGGCTTTGTACGACCAGTGTGAGGAAGGTGATGATTATGAGTTTGGTGAAAAAAGTCATCTAATCAGAAGGGTCAGGGAAGATGAAGATATTTACGGTTGTGTTATTTGTGGTGTAGAGTTTGGATCATTGAGGACAATGTACCATCACCTTAAAACACATCCACGTGAAGGCAACACTGTTATTTGCACATTTGCAGGCTGTGGTAAAATACTAAGCTCTAAGTCTGCTTTAAAAACTCATGTTTTGATACACGAGAATATCAAGCCTCACCAATGCCCCTTTTGTCCTAAATCTTTCAGAGTGCAATCTGCATTAAGCGAGCACATGACATGCCATGGAGATCTTAACTTGAAGTTCACTTGTCCTGAATGTCCCAAGACTTTTCCTAGTGAGAAAATTTTGAAAAGGCATATGAGAGTTCATGATCCCAACACCACATGTAAACTTTGCAACAAGAATTTCAGCTCTAAAGCTTCCTACAAAATACACATGCAGCTTCATGATAAAAACTACAAGTATCACCAATGCAAAGAGTGTGGCAAGAAGTTGAGACGTAAAATTGATCTTGATATCCACATGCGAATTCACACAGGCGAAAAACCTTACACCTGTAGGATATGTAGTGTGAAATTCAGACACGAACAAGGTAGTTTATTTATTTTGTTTAAATGATTGTAGTAATCATTATAGGTATTTTTTATATATTGTTGGTAGTATATATTTGTGTTTAATTTGAATTATATATATTTAATGTTTACTCTTGCTTTTATGATAAAATAAAGTTGTTTTTTAACTTAATAAATAAATTTGTATAGTTATTATTATTTATTTTTAATTTATTGTTTGTTTTAACATTGAAAGTTTTTCTAAGCAATTATCTTGAATACTAGGGAGTTAAATTTATTGAAATAATTAATTTTATTGAAAATTGTATTAACAGGGTTAAAACAGCATATGAAAACACATGAGAACAAAGAGAACCCGCTTCAGTGCATTCACTGTCATAAAATATTTGATACATTTGATAAGCTGAACAAGCACAAGAGAGCCGTTCACCCAAAAACAAAGACAGCAACATGTAAAGTTTGCCACAAGAAGCTCTGCTCAGAAGCTTCTCTAGCAACACATATGCTCATTCATGAAGACGTGAAGAACTACAAGTGCTCGTTTTGCTTCAAATCTTTCAGGCACGCGCAAGCTTTGAAAAAGCATGAGCAGCTTCACAAGAACCCAGAAAAACCTAACCAGTGTGTGATATGTCAAGTAAGTTTATTTAAATTCTATTACATTATTGTAGACTGTTGTCTTTCCTGGTATTGTATTTAGTAAAATGAGTTTTTATTGTTTTATGTTTAATTATGTTAATAAAATACTTTTAGCTCTTGTTTTAATATCTGCTGTTTAATTGTTTATAACTTTACTTAATTTACATAAATCTTTACTTACTAGTATAATAATAATTTAAAGGAAGTAATTTAATCTTAATATGCTTAAGATTAGATATTTTTTTTAGTTAATATTTTTTGAAGCACGTATTAAACACTAATCAGTATACTCTAAAAGTTGTTTAAGTTTCTATAATTTTTTATACTTTTTAAAGATTGATCACAGAACTTTTGAAGAACTTACGCGCCACAACAAAAAGTTCCACCCAAAAGAAAAAAAGTACAAGTGTCAGGAATGTGGAAAGTATCTCAGCTCAGTTCTTAGTTGGAAATCTCATCAACGTATCCATACAAGTTGGTTATTAAAAAAGCAGTCTAAAATATTGATTCAAAATTTAATTAGCTTGAGTTGCTTAATAGTTGCGGCAGTCTAATATGAAACTACCTGTTTTAAAAACTGTTTCATATTTTGTTAAGTGAAAAATATTTACTTTAAAACTACTATTGAACTCATGATTGACACAACTTTAGAAAAATACTCTTTATGCAAACTTAACATATTTTTCAAAAGTTTTAAAACTTGGAAATAATTATAATTTAATATATTTTATTAATGTAAGAAATAGATTTATTTTTTACTATCTATTAATTTTGAAATATTAGCATATTTTAATCATGTTTTGAAACTATGTAGTTTTAGCTTACTAAAAAGCAATGCGAATACATTCATTACGTAATTAATTATTACAGTTTATAATTTTTTATAATCATTACTATATAAAATCCATTGCATTAATTTATTATCAAAAAAATGTTAAATAAACTAAAACAAAAAATTTTAGGGCAGTTTCTTAAATTATTTATTAACCACTATGTCCTTAAAACTTGTTTTTTACAAAATGTGTTGATAATTTATTTGCTTTTTTCTTGGATCAATAGTTTTAAAGCCCCTAGAAAGTTTCATTTCGAGATAATTTTTTTAAATACAGTCATTTGTATATTCTTAATTTTATTTACAAAATGCAAAATAAAACAAATTTTTACTGTACGCTTCACTAGAAGCTACAACATGTTGGTAGTAATAATGTTTTATTTTTACTTTTTACAGATAAGAAGCCGTACAAATGTGATTATTGTACTCAAAGTTTCAAGCATCAGCAGGGTCAGCTCCAACACATGAAGTCCCATCACTACGATCTCTACCATAGCAACGCGCCGCCCCTTGACAACGAAACGTTGCCCCAGCGAGGACCAATCATACCTCCTTACACAGGTTTGTTGTTTCTTTGCTGAAGAGAATATTTAAACAAAATAAACATAAGGATTTTTTTAGCTTTAAGTAAAGAGTATGGTAGTTTTAGTTATTGTTTGTGTTTTTCTGTATTTAGTTTTCATGAAAATTTTGCTTGACTATGTCTCTTTTTATTAAAATCAGGGTTAGGTACAAATTTTTTCTTAATCTTTTACCTATATATATATACTAATAAACAACAAACAACAGAGTTCGTACAAGAGGAAATGGAGGACGAAGGAGAAACTCCCTCCATTTTGTACAATGAGGACAGCCATTGTTTCCGGTTTCCCATCTACCAGAAAACCCCTTCTCCCAACAAACGAAAACGTAAACACAAGGCGGCGTTTGACGAAGAAATGGAGCATGACGAAGAAGCCCACATGGTGACCATGGTGTCCACCCGTTCCCATGACAACCACAACCACGGGAGGAGCTTGCACGTCATCGAGGATCCGATGGTTGAGGATGAAGAGGAGAAACCGGTGATGGTGGCTGATCACCATGACAACCATCACCACGAAGACCATGGCAACCATCACCATGAAGACCATGGCAACCATCACCATGAAGACGACGATGAGATGCCGTCGACTGTCGGCTCCACAATCGAACTTTCTTAATTATCTCTAGTTTTTTTAAGAGTTTTTGTTTCTAGTTTTTCTGGGTGAATTTTCAAACGTGAACCTCATTTGCTAAAAAAAAACGTCTTTCAAACTGTGTAGACTTAGTTTTTAGTTGAAAATTGTGTTTTTAAAAGAACAAGTTTTTTTAAGAAACTAAAGATAAGATTTGATATTTTTGCCACATATAGATATATTTGAAAAACCAAAATAGTTTTATTGATGATTATGTACCAATGTTTTAGTTGTTTTGCATCTTTTCTTAGATTTCTATTACTGAAGTTATGTACAATAGTTTGTTTCTAATAAATTGCTATAGTTTTAGAATTGTGTATATATGTATACTTAAGTTATGTAATTGTTTGTATAAATTAAATATTTTATTTACAACCAGGTTTCGGTATGCATGCATGAAAATCTAAACAAAAAAAATAAAATGTTACATATTTGAAAATTCAAGCGTATCAGTGTATAATTAGGTAAAATTAGCACTAATTTTAAAACGGATTGAATTTAATTAATGTGGTAAGTTATAAAAATTAAAAGCTTTTTAAAAAAAAGTTTAACTATATTTATACCTTGAAATTTATCTAAATGGGATTAAAAACTATCTATATTTTGGTTTTAAGCCAAGTATCAACAAAACTTAAACAAAACTCAAAGTCACTGAAAATTTCAAAATCTAATTTGTATTAAGTTAATTTAACAGTTAAAATTTAAACGGATTTAAGAACTATCTTAAAAAAAAGTTTTTTAATTATCTAAGTTAAATTAAAAACTATCTGAAAATTTTCAGTTAAAACCAAATATCAACAAAGCTCAATGAAAAAGTCAAAAACCTTTTTTGTAGTAGTATTATAATCTGATTTAAGTTTTGTCTGCTTTCTAGTTTATTAATAAAAATTTGTTTCTGTGTCTGCATGAGTTCATTAATTCCGTTCTTTTGTTGATGCAATTTGTACCAGACTCAAGTATTAATAAAGTTTCTTTTAAGCACAACATGCATGTTATTGTTCCTGGATCAGACTTTTTTTCTTTTTGTAGTATTTTCCAACTTAATTTGTAGTTCTTGTTTTCACTTTTTAATTTGTGTGTTAATTTTGAAAGTTCGGTTGCTTGTTTTTACTGGACGTAGTTTTTGTCGTTTGGTTTTTAATTTGGCAAATACTTGTATATTAACTTTCTTGAACCAAATACTTTGGAAATATTATCTATTTTTAGCTTACAACAGTTGAATTAGATTTTTTTTACCTGAACTAATCTCATTTAAAATACTCTAACCAGTCAACATCTTTTGGTCTCATATGTATACATACAAATATTTTTTATACGTAAACAAAACCTCATTTTATAAAGGTAAAAACACTATGACCAGTAGCTAAAACTTTTTTTTTTATGTGTATAATATTTGAAATTAATAACTTTTGCGTTTGAGACATGATAGTTATAAAAAAGAGACAATTTTTATTAGGTATAAAAAAGTGCCAAAAATGGAACAATTTTTTTTGATGTTCTTATGTCCAAAGTCAATTACAGGGTAGCCACACACTCAGGGAATTTTAAAGTTATAGAAATTTTCAGGGAAACTCAGGGCAGTTTTGGTTTTTTCCAAAAACTTCAGGGAAACTTTTAGGTTTTTTTTAAAATCTCAAGGAATTTTTTTTCTAGATCTAGAATGTTTAAATCTCAATAAAAAGTTCTCAATTTATGTCATTTGGGTGTTTACAATAATGGAGACCTTTGAAGTTTCAGAGAGTAATCTTTGAGCATTTAGGAAATATCACGAAAACACACTGAAAACTTTTAGATGATTTGAAGAAGCGGATATAAAATACAAACCAACTTTTTTTTAAAACAACCCCTATTTAAAGTGTTTGTGACCTTTAAATTTTAGCCTTAAAGTTTTTGGCTGGAATTTTTTCTACATGTCGCAATTATCACAAAAACACATTTTGAAGAAAGTTTAATGAAGGCATTTTATGAGTTTTACCGAAACACGTTAACGAAAAGCGATAAAACTTACAAAAATGGAAAAATTTTTCCAGGAAACTTTCCTCAAATCCTTTTAAAATTCATAAAGTGTATTTTAGTGACAGTCGCTACATGTAGAATAAAAAAATCCAACAAAAAACTTTTAAGGTCTCATACAATTTACATAGGGGTTGTTTAAGAGGGAGTTTCGTCACTATATTCTCATTTTCAAATAATTTAAACTGTTTCACAGTGTTTTTGTGATTTTTCCTAAATGTGAAATAATTTCCAGCTGAAATTTCAAAAGTCGCTATTTTATAAACATCTTAACTTGTACATATAAGGTTACAAATTAGACTTTAATTAGAGGTCTAATAAAAACTTTTGTGTAGTTTGTGCAAACCATTTTAGGAGTAATATGAAAAAATTAAGAGTAATTTTCAACTACAAACTGGTTGCACTTAAACCAAGGAATAGCAAACTGAACCCCTTTAAGCATAAAACTCATAAATAATTTTCAGCTGTAACATACCTTTTAAAGACAATTAAAAATTAAGTTTTTATATTAAAATATTAAAACTAAGCTTTTAATTTGAAAGTGAGTAACTACTTTATCAATTTTCTGGTTGGAAGTATGTATTATATTGATTAGAGACTCTTATACAGGTGCGGCCCGCAACTTACGAAAAACCGACCACCAGTTAAAAACCATATGACTTCAGAGATACTTAAAGCCAAAGAGACAAAACCAATTTTAACAACAAAAAAACAATTCCATTAAACTTTTATAGTTATCTGCGATTTCTAAACAAATACACATGTATTTTTCTAATTTTAAAAGCTTCACAAACACGTTCCACAGAATCTTATTGATGTTATCGACTCACGGAGCGCAACAGACTTGTAAATCGAACGTAAGTGATAAGATCTTGGTATAAACTCGACTTTGAGCAGTTTCTTTAACGAAGTTTTTCTCATACGTTTTTAAAGTTTAAAATGTGAAGTATACCCACCTTTTTATACTTCACTGACAGTAGGATTAAGTCTAGAACTCTGACTTATTGTATTTAACTTAAGAAGTTTTTTTACAAAAAGTATCAAGTCATATTTTTCAAACGCAGTCTTTAGTTTATCTTTAAAGTTATTTTTCGTTGTTTTATTTAAGTAAGTTTAGCTATCAAAACATAAATGTGAGTCTAGAACTTGAAAAAAAAAGTTTAATCCATTTTAATTGCCAGCAAAATTTAGCGTATGTTTATGTTCAAAGTTATACAATTTCCTCTAAATTTGTCAGCAGTTAATAGGAAAACCATTCAACACAAAATCATAATGATGAAACCATTTTTTTTTTTGAAAAATAAGACTTAAATCTTTGTAATGATTGTTTATTAGTCGAAGTTTAAGTTTTGTATATGTTTACTTAAAAATCCTGTAGTTTTGGTTATCTGCATACCGTCAAAACATGAGAATTGATCTTGTTTAAGTTTTATTAATGAAAATAATTGTGTTTTTAAAAACATTTACTTGTAGTAAAATGTGTGCATTGTTTGTTCATAAAGTTTAAAAAGTAAAAAAAATACATTTAAATTTAAAATTATTTTTTAAACTAACTTGCAAAATTTCTTATTTATATAAATTTAATTCACGTAGAAGTAATCTTTTTAACTGAACGATGTTTTATACTTTAGTTGGCTCTTAATTCTACATATTTTTTGAAAAGTTTTGTAACCACCGCGTTTAAACATCTTTACGATTATTTTGATGTTGTTACAAACATCAAAAATGGAATTTGCTAACAAACAAAAATTTATATATATATTTAAATACAAAATTAAATTCTGGTTTTACTGTAACTTTTTTTTAGTTCTGTTTAAACTATACTGATTCATTTTAAAAATTAAATAAATGAGTGTACATATATGTTCAAAGCTGTAAAAAACTTGTTAGTTTTAAATAAATAAAAAGCTAATTTCTTTTTCAGGAAGCACATATGTCATAACCTTGAACTTTTAACTGTTTTTACAATTTTAGATTAATTTTGTAGAGTGTTGTGTTTATTAAGCTGTTTTCGAAAATAAAAACAAAAACTATCAACTAATTTGTTTTCTTTGGAAAGTTTTGGGTAAGTTTTAAAATAAAACCAAAAGTTTTCTTGATATATGTAACATTATTAATATAAATGAAAACTAACTTAAATTTTTACACAAACATTAACTTAAATAAAGTAGCATATGATGATAACATTAGGTTCACTTTAAGCACATTTGTTAAGATTGTAGTTAAGTTGTGAGTTTATTTAGTACATAATTCTAATTAATAAACCCAACAACTGTGTAAAAAAATCTATGTTTATGGTTATATACTATATATAAGAGTTTACTAGGTGGCTAAAATTAATCAAAATACTAAAATTGTAATGAAACTATTGAAGGTAAGAAAAAATGTTCAGATCTTTTAGGCAACTATTCGTTTTAGTTGAATTAAGTGCAACAAATAATTTCTAAACTTTTAAATTAAAAATGTTCAAAAAACAATAGTTTTTGATAGTATAAACTGATAAGTATCGATAACTTTTCAAGTACTTTTTATATTTTTAAATAAAATCAAAGTATGCAAAGAACAACTAACAGTTTTATTAAAATTATAAAGACAAAACTAAAAATTGCTATAAAACTTTTAGGATTTTCTTTAACTTTAAATGTACTTAAAATAATTTAATAAAAACTAAGTTGATTAAACATACCATAACAATACGCTAGGTGTCAATCGTAATCGCTTTGGTTTTGATCGATGTGATTTCATCGTGCAAGCAACGTCATAATCCTGAACAATGATAATGTCGTAACAAGTCACAACGTCGAAGCACCACAACTAGCCGTGGAACCCGAACAGAGCGTGGACATCGAAACTGCAAATTGGGACGACAAAGCCGACGCTGTGAAGTATTTTCCGAATGTCCCTGTGTACTCTGTCTGGAGGTTTTATGTTGTTTCCTTGTTTTTCGTATAAGCTTTCAGGGGCGGTTCGAAGCTTTTAATTAAGATAACTGCCGCTGTGTCTTTGAAGGTACTTAAAGATAAATATAATTAACCTTAAAGATAAAAATGTGTTTAAACAACCTATAATATGTACTTTATATATTAATAAAAACAACTTGTCACAATCGCACTGCGAACTGACTCTGCTGGTAATTTTTTGAAACCTTACAAAAACGAAACACAAACCAACAGGGACTTCCTCACAAACTACGAGTGCGCGGTCAGGAAGAGGGCTGGCAAGATCAGGTACGAGAACCTGGAATTCACCATGGACACGAGCAACAACGCGCTGGCGGAGTGGGGCAACGTGGAGTTGAGGTGCCGGAAGCTCAACGAGAATCTGGTCGTTGCCGTCTGCCGCAACTCAGGTCTTCTTCTGAAACTTTTACGATCTTCTTATATAATTTACTTCTGTACATTTACAAATTTTTAATGCCAGAAACTTTTATATTTTGGTAGTTTTAAAATAAAAAAGATACATTAAACAGTTGGTGTGTAGTCCGATGACCGAAAGGTATTTCATGCACCAGGTCGTTTGACCAAAATAATTGAGCTTTTATTCATCGTGTTCAATAAATCATGACACAGCATGCAACTTGGAGAAGCACGGCATCAGGAAGCCTGAAGGGTTGAAGCTGGTCACCAAGCCAGTGTTCGCCAACAGGCACGTCAGCGGAATGGAGAATTGGAAGACCGTAATGGTTCCAGTTGCTTGCGTGTGCAGGGTTGGGGACGTGTGAGAATTTTCAAGCGGGTCTACGACTATTTAAATTCGGACAGTTGAGTTATAGCTAAAATAAGTTTTAAAACACAACAGTTCTTAGTAAGTTTTGAATTTATCTTTTAATAAATATTTTCTTTAGTTGATTTTAAATTCCATAACTTTATTAAGTAGTTCTTACCACAGCTTTTTTATTTTTCAAATCTATTTTATATTTTAAGATATTGTCTGTTAAACATTTTCTTAAGGTTTTGAATTGTCCGAATTTTAGTTGCCATGTAACCTTTTCAAATATTTTTGATCTTCACAGTGTGTTGCATTTGTGTTTAGGTTGAAAATAAAATTTCTTTTTCTATTGCTTATTAATACTTGTTTGAAATAAATTCGATTGTTTGAAATAAATGGTGTATAAATTTGAAAAGATTACTGTTTATAGAATTGAAAATATTTTAAACCAGCTTAATTTAAGTTTATCTAAATTTATTCTTTATTAATAAGATTTTTCATGTAACCTAAAGTTTTATGAAGTGTTTTTTATGCTAATATAGTCGTATAGTGTTTAATCTGGTTAGTTTCTTAACCAATTAACAAAAAAAATGTCAAAATGGTTCAAAGAAATCTGACCTAACTAGATAAAAACTGTATAGTCAAACAACTGTTTTACGATTTATATGTTGAAGATTTTAAACACAATTGATTTTATTTTTAAGTTTTTACAAAAATCTCAAGTTCAAATAGTTTCAAAAAGTAATTCTACAAGTTCCATAATATTCGAAGCTTATTTCTAAAAGTAACAAATAATTTTATTTTCGCTTATCAATGAATTTATTTAAAATATTCACAGTGTATATGTTATAAATAGTCTTTAAAGTAGTAATGTTCTATTAAATTTTGAAATTAGTTTTTTGAATCCATTTAAGATCGTTCTTTTATTGCAGGATTTCCCAAAGTATTTTCTAAATTGTCTCCTTGACAGAAGTTAAAAAAATAATTGCCCCTCTTTACTAGTTATCGACCCTTTACTACTAAATTACCTATTCATATTTTTCCACCTTACTAGTTATTGTCCCTCGATAGCCAACGCTGACCCAACCACCTTGAGAAACTTTGTATTAAACACTAATTTTTTTCTTTAGTATTTTACTTGAGCAAAAAGATTTTTTTTTAATGTACTTTTATAGGTCAAATGTTAAACAGCTAGCTAAAATCAGTAAAATAGAAAGCTAAAAAGTAAAAATTCTATGATTGACCAAATATTCAAATTTGCCCACCCCCTTTTGGTTACAGAGATTTCTTTAACATTCTAGACTTTTTAATAGTTTTTTTAATGCGTTGTAAAAGTCTATGTGCAGTTTATGGAGAAGCTTTTTTTTCCGTAAAAAAAATTGTTCTAATAGTTTGTTTTTAGTTCGTACTGTAAAAATATGCTTTTTTACTTATTCAAATATAGAGTAAGATCAGTTTTAAGTATAGCTGTTAAAAAAAATTAAAATATAATTATATTACTTAAATTTTAAAGTTTTTAAACTTTTGTTGATATAATTAGTTCTTTAGTAGAATTTTTTAAAGAAATCGTTTCTAAGGTTAAAAATGTGTAAGACTTTCCACAAACTATAAGCTAGTGTTTTTGAGAAAATTTTCAAGCATATTGTTAGTCTAAAACAACTGTTTTCGAACTTATTTTTTAAAAGCATTATTATTCTTTGTTTTTCAAATGTAGCTTAAAAAGTTTATTTAAGTATACTATGAAACACATTAGAGTTGTTCTAAAAAATGTTATATTTTTGAATTTACTCAGCAATTCTATAAAACATAAATATTATTAAACTGACTCAACTATGTAATTTTGTTTTAAAGTTTGGGTTCTGACGTTATTAAATACGGATATAAAAAAAGATTGTAATTTTTATCATTTAATTACGAGGTATAAAAAAGTATTTAGCACTCAGTGTAAATAAACAAGATGATATTGTTACAATTCATCATAAACTTGTTATTTTCTTGTACATGAATTAGTTGAAAAATATATATCAGTATAATTTTACCTCAATTAAGTTATGATTTATGAGTCGAAAAGACTATTTTTTGTTTTTACACCTCATAACAGTATTCTATCGTGTTTTCTATAAGCAGAAAATCTTAAGTAAATTATGAAAATAATGTCTACTAAATAATGCCACTATTTAGTTTTTCTAATGATCTGAAACCGATAATGAAATTAAAATTTAACTAAGTAGAAGCTTAATAGTGAAGACTTTAATCTACCCTAACATATTTTGACCAAGCATTTTTAAAAGCCAGTTTAGTATTATAAAAATAGACTTTGTAAACTTGCATTTAAAATTCTTTATCGAATTACACTTTTACGTCAATTTCCCAGGTATACATTAAGCACTAGCTTTTTTTAAGAAACAGTTAAAATAGTTATATGTATGTTCTAAAACTTTACAAATTAAGTATAACTACATTGCCAAGTTTATATCTTTCATAAAATATATAAAGTTTGGCCAATTAGATTTTTTTGTAGTAGAATCAATAAAACTGTTGTAATAGTTAACAAAAACTTTAAATTTGTACTAAATTATTTTTTTAAGTAGGATGTTTTAAAGCTAACGCTCAGAAAGTTTTAAAATTTGTGGGATTTTCTAGCAACGTTATGCTAGTACGTTTAAAATGTTTTAATTCTATTTTTTACCTTAAAAATGGTCCAATATAAAAATTTATGACTTTATCTATACATTGTTTATTGAACTATAAAATAAGCGCTCAAAAAGTTTAGTCTAAGGACCTGGTGTACAAAGGTAAGGTACCCTTTGGTTATCGAGTCGTACACCACATGCTTATAAAGTTTCTTACGAGCTATTACACGTAGTTTTTTTATCACTTAAATCTTTACTAATAAAACAATCAGTTAAACAAAACGAAAGAAAATAAAGCTGAACGAAAATTAACTGAATTTTGTGTTTAATAGTACTATGAATTTTGTTTAGTAACATAAGAACAAAAAGCATATATAACTTTAAATTAACTTTAAAAAGGAGATAAGCAACACTAAAAGCAAACGTGTGGATGTTTGAATTATAGGTTACAACATCTTTAAATAAAATAAAATGTAATACACTAAAAGATTTTTACAAAATTTTTTCTTTAAGTATTTTGTGCTGAAAAGGTAACTTTTACTTTATTTAATAATTTAAATTGAAAAATAAAAATACTTTAAATTTAAATAGGTAAATAAACTATTGTAAAAATTTTTAAGAATTTTAAAGAAGTGATTTTTTCAATAACTGAATTTTTATAAATGAAAGCATGAAGATAAGTACTGTAAAACTTTTGCTTTTATGATAAAAAAAGAACAATAATAATTTTAACTTTAATGATATTTATAACAACAAACTTTTTTTCATTTAAAAGTTTTTTCTTTTTTTTCTTTGAATACTTGTTTAAGTCTTAACTGTAATAAAAAGAAAACAACATTTGCAACTATAAAAAAGAAGAATTTTTTCTTTGAACTTCCCAAAAAATAAAGATATTTTTAACTTAAGTTTGCTTGAAACAGTTATCTTTTAGTTTCGCCCCCCTTCGCAGCTAATAGTTCCTAAAGTTCTGAAATGGCCCCTACGAGTGTTTCAGAAGTTTAGGAACAATAAGCTGCGAAGGGGGGCGAAACTAAAAGATAACTGTTTCAAGCAAACTTAAGTTTAAAATGATTCAGTGTCAATAATCTGTTTATATCACCTAATTACTGAGTTGATTTAAAAACATAAACATTGATAACAAAATTAACAAGTTTTATGGTATTAGTTTTAAAACCACACATTTTAAATTGTCTTTCAAACTTTGAAAAAAGTATATGTTGGTCGCAAAACTTTTAAAAACTAAGTAAGAAAACAGTGTTTCACAATAAGTATACGCTTGAACATCTTCTCAAAAACATGACACTAGCCTATATTTGCAGAAAAAATCATTTACATTTTACAACTCTTAAATATCCTAATTCAGAATTTCTTTTAAATCAATTTAAAAACTTAAATATTTATTACAAGAACTATATAAACTCTTTTTGACAATATGTTTTGAGGTAAAACTAACAAACTAAATATTCAGAAAAATACTTTGAACGTAAAATATGTTTTAATAGGAAAAAAAGGCTTACAGTACACACTGTACAGTAAATTTTTTATTGAACAAAAAAAAAAAAAGCGCTCAAAATGCTTAATCCTAGAACCTAGTGCACGAAAATACCTTTCGGATATCGAGTTGCACACCACTTGCATACCTTCGAACGTCTTGTACGAGAATTAAACAAAACATTGTTACAGTACATGCATACATGAATAGAAATTATTTAAACAGTCTAACAACAAAAATTGCTTGAAGCCTTAAGTTTACGTAAGTATTTTTAGTGCATAAAATATTTTTAATAAAATCTTAGAATTTCTTTTTGCTTTATTTCAATAAAGGTACAACAACCATAAATAAAAGGAGAACCTAGTTTGAGTGAAAAAATTTTAAAGGATAAGCGCAGTCATTACATTTGGCTTACATCAAGAATAGTAATTGAAAAACCAAAGACCATCTCCAACACAATTAGTTTTGTTGAGATGGTCTTTTTTACTAAAATTCTTGATGTAAATCTAACATACTATGTCGTATAAATAAGAAAACTAAGTTGCTATGAATCAATCAGCATGACGAAAATAAGGTAAACAAATGACAACTAAGTGCATGTAATTACCTTATTTTTGGTTTTTTTAAAAGAAATTTAACTTCAATCTAAAAAAACAAAAAAAGATTTATAGCTAAAAAAGATAAATAAGATTTTGTTTGTGTTTTTTCATGTAACTCATTGTTATAATTATAGTCAGATATTATTATAGTATAGTCGTTTTGTTGCTTAAACAAAATTAGTATAAATATTGTCTAATTGAATCTAGACCTAAATTTATATCTTTATATTTCGTTTTGTTGTCCTTTGTTTGTACTAAATTAAAAAAAGGTATAGTTATTTAAAAAGTTAAGTATAGTTCTTATTTATTGACTTAACGTTTTTCAAAGTATTTGTATCAATACAAAACTGTCTAAAACATACAAAAACTATTTAATTTTCATTTTATTATAATAATAAAAAGTAATTCTTAGCAAAACAGTGTACGTGCATTTGAAGTGGATAAAAAAAAGATGTTATCAAACGATTGGAAAAATAAAGTTTATCTGAAAAAAGCAAGTCATTGTTTCAAGTAGCCCTGAAAATGTCAAGTACTTAAGTTACACAAGCTTTATAACTAAATCGGTAGTTTTCTTTTATGTTTTTAGGCTGTTTGTGAAAATTCAATGTAAAAAAATTCTAGCTGTTCGAGATAATTAAAGTGTGACTATTGAAAAATTAATACATTTGATTGAAAAATTTAGAATATTTAAAAATAATCATACGAATGGATAACGTAGTTGATTAATATAAAGGTTATAAAAATATAGCAACTTCATTATCAAAATATATACATAAGTACCAAATAAAACGTACCAAAAAGCACAGGAATTCACAAGGCAAAACATAAACTAACAGTGTTCAGAAAAAAAAGCAAGTTTTCAGCGTGTATACAGGCAAGCGAGCTACAAAATCGACAAGAAAAAAACGAGCTACAAGATCGGTTGCAAGATGTAAGTGTTTAAAATAGTGATGATTATAAAAAAACTAGTTGTAATTTTTTAACAGTAGTTCCGTGTTTAAAAAAACAAATTGTGAGCTATTAAATGTTGTTGTAGTACTAAAAAAGTTATTAAGTTAAAACGCAATTAAGCTACAAAATCGACAAGAACAAAACATACTAATACAAAGCAAGCAAATAGGAAACAGAAAGGAGCTACTAATAATGCGAGAGCAAACTACAGCAAACAGAAATATAAAATGGAAAACTTTTTCAATCGAAGTCGTACAGGTAGGGAGTGGAGAGAAACTGCTGCACCCGGTCCAGGGGATTCCCCACCGGCTCGCCCGTCACCCCCTGCCCGCCGATGGTCAGCTGCCGGCCCAACCACCTTGCGATTTCGTCGCGCCACTTGTCCACGCGGACCACTTTGGCGCCGGACTTGCGCGCCCCGTTGGTCAGTGAAGCGAACGCGATGACCAACAATGCCAGGACTTCCATCGCGTCGCCGGTCTTGGACGATCGCACGAACCTGTGGTGTGTTAAATATTACAATGCAGTTGAATGCGTGGTGAACACAGATATTTCATATTACTTTCATAGAATTCCAATTAAATAAAAATCGAAGTTTGATGATCCTTTCAGTAGGGAAACTTGGTAACTGTCTGGATTTATAATAAATATTTTATATAATACAATAAGAAGTGAAAGCGTTTTGTAAGTTTTGTCAGTTTTATAATTTAATTATATTTAATCATTTGGCAAATTTTCGGAAACCTTATTACAGAATTAAAGTACAGTGCATCCTCGCTTATCTGGTTTCAGTAGAGAAGTAGATTAAATTAATATAGCTAAAGTCAATGTTTTCACTTTGAAATTTAAACCCGATATAAGTATTAAGTTAAATTGTTTCTGGTGTGATTTGTTTAAGCTTGTAAACGAAAATCAATTTGCTTTTAATTTATAAAAGCTCAAAAAGTCGTAAGACCAAATTAATTTAAATTTATATTCAATAAGTATAACAATCAAAGAAAAGTTTACACTTTGTTTGATTGGTTATTGTGTTTTGCTTTTAATAACAAAAAACAAGGAGTTTTGTTAAATATTTTTTTAAAATAAAATAATAATTTAGTTAGTATAGTTTTTACAAAAAAATATATAGTATTTATAAAAGGTGTTTCAAACCAATATATACATAATGTATTATTAAACATTGTGCACATTACAATATCAAATTATTAAGTTTTACTTGTATAACCAACTTCGAACTCTTTAAGCTGTTATAAAAGTATATAAAACTAAATTGATACTTTATAGAAAATCAAAACTTACTTCATAGTAATTTTATGTTAAGGTAAAACAATTCTAAAACTATTAAAACTAAAAAAAAACAGTAATTACAAAGAGTTATACATAGCTTCTGAAATACTTGTAGTAGAAAAGAAACATAACTAGTCTTGAATAGAACACATCTAGTTCTATTAAACTAAGTATAACACTTGGTATGATTTTCTAGTCACCAAAAATATCTATGGCCGCTTAACCCCCTTTTCAGCCAACTGTGTACTATTACAAGACATTTCGTGATATTTATTTTATTCTGGATCAGTTATATATAATTTCTATAACCAAAACAATTTTGATCAAAATAGTTGGAGAGAAATTAATTAGGTAGAACGTAATTTAGATCAGGAATGGAACATAAGTTATAGAATAGCTCAATCAACCATTGTAGCAATTTTGTTTAGCAATAGTTATAATGGCAATTGATAGGAAATACAGTGGAAAATAATCATAAGTAATGATAAACAGTCGTAAATAAAAGTTTTCATATATTTAACTAAGCGTTAAATAAAAAAATTTCCTAGTTTGCACTGCAAAATCATGATAAATGTATAAAAACTAGCTTTATAAAACATAAGACTTTATTTAACATGTCCAAAAAATATATGTACCAAATATGTTTTACATAAGATAATATTTTTTACTTGAACCTAGTTGAAATAAAACTTTATAGTCATTAGTTTTATAACAATTATTATTATCTTCTATTTTTATGGAAAAAAACTATTAAGTGCTTTTTTAAACAAATAAAGTTAAAACGACGAGGAAAACACTCAAAACATTTTCTTAAAAAAATCTTTTTTAAGTTTAAACAAGAAAAGCAAACTATTATTTTAAAACTTATGCCAAAGAAAGTTAAAATTTACCACTACAATACTACTTACAGTTTTAAAAAAGTCTAATTATTGATATATTTCTTTTTGTAAAAATACAATTATGTTAAATATATTCAACAAATATTCTAAAATTTTGAACATCTTCAAAAAAAAAAAAGAAAGCTTATTTACCTGTTAAGTAAATAATTGTAAAAAAATACTATTATTGATTTTCTGGAAGTTTTAAAATCTATATATTATATTTTTTCAATAACTCTGCATGTCAGCCTATTTAAACTATTTAAGCAGAGGTGTGGAAAAATGGGCAGACAGACAATGTTTAAAAATTTTATCAAATAAAAAACTTCAACTTTCAATTTAACTTCAATTTTTTTTTTTAATAGTTGGTAGTTAACAAACTAATTTGTAGAAAAAACTTTTTTTTCTTAAAAAACCCAAATGCTTTTTAAAGCAACTTTGTATTATTAATGCAGAGATTAAAATTAAATGATAAGGTAATATTTCCTAAAAACTATACGTCCCTACTCCCTAGCTTAACAAATGAAATTATTTTTATTGAATTAAATGATAAAAACTTAGATTAAATTTTAAATTTTTTTATAAAATTGATGTTAAAGGAATGATGGCCTATAATACTAGGGGTGGTCGGTAGGCCTGATCTAGCCTGCAAACAGAAACTTCTGGCCAGCAATGTGTTTTTCAGCTTAAAAAAAAACAAATAAAATTAGTGCTTTGATAGCAAACTTGTAATGTGCTCTTAATTTATTTTAAGTATACACTACAGGTTATTTTATGATTTTTTTATGCAATTTCGTTTTATAGAGTAAGTTTTAAACTTTCTATTTTATTAAAAAAAACATTATTTTTCTATCAAGTATGGTATATACATATATAAAATATTCAAAAAAATTGACTCAGTATTAACTAATTTATTCTCTCTAAAAGCACCTACAGTCTATACCTTAAGCTAGGAGTTAGCAAATTGTGTTCAAAGTTTTATTTCAATTAATTCATTACAACTTTGCTTTTAAAATTAAATTTTTAACGTGTAACTATTATGTCCCTAAATATTTTTTTTTTTAATCCCTAAATTATTTTTAAAAATCGATGACTGTAGAGACTGAGGAACCCTTAATAAACTTATCTGTGAGAACCAACGTTAACTTCTATTTAAAATTTACTATTAAGTACCTATCTAGTTGTCTTACCATTAAAACGTGTTTACTTAAAAGATTTACACTTTGATGCACAAATAAAAAGCAAAACAAAAAATATATATTATCAGCTACATTTTTTAGTCATATGTTTTAAGGCTTGCAAAAAATAAAAAAATATATTAAGGTTAACAATACAAAATAAATAAAACTAACCTCCATGCAACTTTTATCATGGCTCTGTACTGGTTTCTTTGGGCGGCTGTTGAAGCTGCCAATGGTTCAAACTTGTCTATAATTTTCTGAGAGGTTTCATCTTCAAGACTTTGGCACCTGAAGAATCATAAAGTTATAAATCATTATCCATGGTAAAGTTTATCAAACCAAAAATTTAAACTCCTTCATATTTTGAAACTTATCACATGCATAACAGTCTAAGTTTTCAGTAACTATTAGAATAATACCTGGTTATTAGCTGATGAAAAACCCTCTTTCCCTCTTGTTTGTGATCTTCACAGTAAGAAGTGTTTGCATGAGCTATTCTCAGCAAGTTTTCGCATTCCACTGTCACCTCATAATCTACTTTGGAGCTTGAACTAGCCATTTTAAGGTACAAGAAAATTGAGAAATTACTAATATCTATCAAAAAAAATAGTTTAACATTTCAACAAGAATACAACAAGAATCCATATAGTTTTAGATGGCAAACTTTAATTTTACTTCACATATAATGAAATAAATAAAATTAAAACTTCAATTTTCAACTTCACTAGTACATATTGAATAACTAGTTGAAAATATTAAACATCAATTTAGCATTAATTAAAAGAAAATTTCAAATGTATTTAATTTTCTAGAAAGTTATTGAATGTTATGTGCATACCTTCAAAAAAGTTATTATACTACATAAAAATATTCTTAAAATGGTGATTGTTTATGTTTTTAATTTGTTTAGTAGATATTTCAAAAGAAACTAGATAAATTGTCATTCATTTTTTGTATAAAGTTTGAAAAAGTATTATGAGGGTTTTTGTATAAAAAATACTAAAAATGGGATATTTTAAAAGTTTTGTTATACTAAGGCCATATGAGAGTTCAACATCTTTTTAGAAAAATTAAGATTGTTTTTTTTTTTAGGGATTATAGTGCATATACTGTAAAATACTTTTTATAAAAAAAAACATTTCAATTAGTTTTTGAGATATGACCAATTAAAAATAATATAATACAATGTATGGAATACAATATTTTCATGCTTAATTTTCTTGGAAATTAAAAAAAAATCACTTTTCTTTTATATTTTCCAAGTAATTTACTTAAAATTTGTAGGAAATGTTGTTTATAATAATATGAGAGCTTTGCAGAAAAGAGATTTTTAAAACTAACAGCTATAATAATATAATTATGTGATAAATTTTAATAGAACAAAAAAATCGGAAAAAAAATGATTTCTTACAAGTTGTATATAACTAAGTAAATATTAAACTGATAACATTTTAAAAAGGGTTGTCAAAATTTTTGGGTCTTTTTTAGTAAAAAAATAAGTTTAAGATAAAAACTGTATTACAGTTATAACAACATTGAAAAGATACTGTTAAGCTACTTTAAATGTGTTTTTTTTAATAAAAAGAAGAAATAATAACAGCTTCATGATTTTCCCACACTTTGTGGTTTTTAGTGTTGAGATTTTAACCTTGTGAGTGTTTGCTAAATGACGTGTCACCAAAGGTTTTTTCAATAAAGGGTTAGGATTAGTTTTTATTTCAGTTAGTTAAATTTTTTTTTTCTTTTATTATTACATAGACATTTTTATTTTTAGTTAAAAGGTAATTTTTTTTCTTAGTAAATTTAAAGATAGGGCAGGTGGAATAACATGTGATGAGCTCAAACTCACTTGCTTGACCTTCAAAAAACGTTTATCGTTGCAGAGGGGAGAGTGAGTATTTTCTGATGTTTTTCTACCTTTAAAAAAAAAAAAAAAAAAAAGAAATTATTTTAAGAAAACACTTTTATAGACATGCTGGAATTTTTGAGTCAAATCAAAGTTTACAAAAAAAAGTAAATTTTCAAAATAAATGCAATACACAAATCAATAACAACTTAAATTTATGTATCACGTACTGGCTTCAAAAGTAATAATTCAAAGCTAACTTAAACAATTCTAATGCATTATTATTATTTTTTTACTATCTAGTTACATGGTTGGTGAAGTTTTTTGTTGTTGCTTAAGTACTAAATTGGTTGTTTCCGGTATAGTTTTATAGCTGCTGCTAAAATCAAAATCGTTATTAAAAATGTATTAGTGTTTTTTAAGTTTTGGACCTGGATACAAATCATAAAACTTGTCGAAAAACAGAAATTAAGTAGGTCAGGACTGTATATACTATATTCTTGTTTTAAATGTATAATAACTTTATTGTTTTGTAATTTTTAGCAAAAATTTAAAATTAAAGATTAATATTAGACGTTATTAGTATGAATCATAAATTGTTGTATAGTTTTTCGTTCATAGTTTTTTGAAAATTGTATAGCTTTTTTGAAAATAATTAAGTAAAATTCTTAACATTTCAATAGCTTTTGTAGTAAATACAATTATACTGCAAAACTCTGCATTACAAACTACTTTTAATAAACTGCATTTTCAAACTTCTACAAGTTTGTGTTTCGTATAAACTCAAATTTAGAAACATTTCAATTTAACAATGTAATGATAACTTAGCTAAGACGACAAAATGGTACAAAGTTAGGCAGTAGACACTTGGCACAGTGGCGTTTTATAAGTAATAAGTCAGATTTATCAAAAAACATCTTTTGCAGGACAATTCTTTTGAAAAAAAAAGTTTTGCTGGCTGCAGTGTTCTGAATTACTTAGCTTAAAAAAATCATAAATAAAGCTGCACTAAAAACTTTTAGAATAGCATAACTTCTTACATAAATTTAAATTAACAACATGTCTAATTCCTTTTTTACTAAGAAACAAGTTCTACTTGTTTTGATAAAATTGACTTGTTTAAAATATAAGCTACAAGCTGGTAACATCCTGCAGGTAGTAGTTTGCTGACTTCTAAATTAAGAGATGCTAGTGTTAGATACAACCTAAGCGAGTTTTTTATTGCAGTTCTAAATCTATATATATAAAAACGACTGATTCTTTCGTTGCTTTTAGAATGACTCAAAAGTGCTTAAAAATAAATGGCCCGAAGACCTGGTGTACGAATGAACTTTCCGGTTGACGAGTCGTACACCACTTGGAGTGTAAAGTCATTGTCCAGGACTAGACATAATTTTATGTGTTATAACTTGAAATATTATGTTAACTTATAAAGTTCTACATTGCACACTCTTCAGCAGAGTTTGAAGTAAAATCAAGCATCAATTATTAAATCCGTGACATGGCTGCCAGATTTATATGAGAAAAGTGCTACAAAATTACCATACAACGACATTTTATTTTAATTGAATCAAACGTATAAAAGAAATTTTTATTACAGAAATGAACACATTTATTTTGCATTACTCAAATAAAAAACAAAATCAGAAATATTTTTTCAAACAAGTAAATACTTAATTTAGTAAAAACTAAATTAGTTTATAAAATTACTTTATAAACATTATTTTTTGATGTTTAAGTTAAAATTACTTTAGATGCTTTGAACTTCTATTTTTAAGAAAATTGTATGAGTTAAACATTATTAAAGATAAAAAAAAATTGTTAGTTGTCAAATAAGAACTTTTTTGGTAACTTTGTCTTTATTTCTAATTAAACTTGTTTAGACATGTTTCTACTTAGTTTGAATGCAATAAATATCTTAAGGGTAAAAACAGAAACATATTCGTAAAATAAAACATAATTTACTAAAACTCAAACTTATTAGCTATAGTAAATAGAGTTGTAAAGTTGAAAGTTATTTTTTAATGAAAAATCCACGTTTGAAACTTATACAATTTTAGTTCGTGTTTATTTGCAACTAACTTAAATTGTACAATAAATTTATATTATGCAAACTAAGTTGCGGTCAAAGACCTCATCAGTGCTTATAAAAAATATCTAAAAAGATATTCAACAGTCATTGAAAATAGTACTTAAACAGTTGAATAAAATCAAGTTTTTACTTAAGAAACAAAACAAATTAAATTTAAGTTTTTAGGTTGAGTTTACGGTAAAGTTTCAATTTTAGTGAAGTTTCAAAATCAATATAATATATTAATATTAATAATAATAATAACAAGAAGAAGAACAACCTATATGTAGGCTTCTTCTTTCTTTCTAGTGAGTTTTCAAAATAAACATTGCTTAAACAATTTTCCTCTAGAAGTTCATATCTCTATTTTTTTTTGTAAAAATCAAAATAAATAATTTAAGGTATACAATTTAAAATAATTTAATCAATCTCTCTTTCTTATTAAACTGTAAACACGTTTTATACACTAACTACTTAAAGTTTAGTATATAGACAAACTTTAATCATAAAAGATAACAAAAGTAATTTTTAAACTGTTTTTGTAAGCAAATACTTTAAATTAATTTAAAGCTAAACATCTATTTTTAGAACAAAGAAAAAACAATTACAGCTTATACTGATAAATTTGATTTAAAATCTAGGTTTTCACATAAGTATACTAATTAGTTAATTTTTCTATGATGTATCGTAAATTTAATAATTAAAATATATACCAATTGAAAACTTTATACTCCTTTAGACAACCTTATTGGTTTTATTTTAATTATATATACCTTAATAATCGAAACGGTGCTACAACTACAACACTTTAAAATAGATAAAGTTCTTTTTAAGTTATAAATTGAACAAATCTGATGACTATATAAAAGATGATTCAAATTAAAAAATGATTATTAGCTTTGAAGTGTTTTTAATGGTCAATTAATAAAATGTTTTTCTAGTACTAAGTCACAGAAACTTTGTCAGTTATTGCAAATAAAGCTAGCAGATTTTTATTTAGTGCAGGCTTTGTAAACACATACACTAAATCAGCTATATCAATTTAAAAAGATTTTTATAGATTATACAATTTTAACTAGTAAAAGTATTTATGATCAGTAATATACAAATAAAACGTTGTTTCGTAAAAAGAATACCTTCAATAGTAAAGCTGTATAAACCGAAATTAAGTATTATAAGACTTAACTATTTTTTTAAAGTTATCATTTAATTTAAAAATTGATTCATTTGTAACTATTGTATGTGAAACCATCTAAAATTTAGTCTGTAGTATTTCATTATGGTGAAAAAATTTAAATGCGTTTTATTTATATAGTCTTGAATATCAAAACTAATTATTTAAGGTTATACATTTTATTATACCTGTTTAGTACTTGTCATTAATTCTTGATATATAAAATGCATTAAGTATTAAAATTTTTTTTTTGGACTTGGCTTTTTGGAACTTTGTATAAGTAAACCGTTTAGTAGTATAAAATTCAAATACTAACTTTATTTCTTGTTTATAATATTGTATGCTGTTTTTGTACCTATAAAACATTTCTCAGTAATAAACTTCGTAAATACCTTCTATACAATCAAGAACTTATATTTATTTACAACTTTGTTAAATTATGCTATAAGTTGATTAGAGAGACGTCATTAGATTTATAAAATAAAGTAGTTTCAAAAATGTTTAATTTATTTATTTTAAGACTAAATTTAAGTGCTTTAACAAAAAGTGTTTATGATTTTTTTTCGTTAATTACGTAAAAACAGTTCGATTTTGAATTTTTTTTTCACTTTTTTATCTTTTAATACCTTTTGAATATCCTATGTTTAATGTGTTTTATCGCTAAAAAATAGCTCATTATGTACAAAAAAGCTGGGAAAAACAGAGAAATAAAACATTTTTTTTTTCTCTTACATTAAAACTATTATATATTATGTATATTATCTCCCTTAATAAATATTATAACTTAGTTTAAGAAAAGTTTTATTATTATGTATGTTCTAGTTTTATATTTAGTTTTATTTCATCTCTCTGCATTTGTTTTTCAGCCTTTTTGTATCTGACGAGCTGTTTTTCAGCGAAACGTCGTAACAAAAACAAAATAAAATATAAAAAAATAGTGTAATAAAATTTTTACCCAGTATATAGTACCAAGGTTGTCACATTAAAAATATAAATTTTTTCCTTGTGTTTGTTTAATGCTTAGTGTAAGGTTATTTTACGCATCAATTATGCTTTTAGTATCTATCTTTGTTACAAAAAAAAGGAGTATCAAGTAACTGTCATATAAACTTATCAATATAATAATGTTTAAATAGTTGCGTAGAATCAACAAAACTTAATGTCACTTTAGCGTCTTTAAAAAGTCCTTATTCCTTTGACTACCATTTATAATTTTTTTGGAAGTTTTTTAGGATAAATCTATTGAACTCGATAAAAAAATAACACTAAAAAAATTGGTCAAAGGACCTTGTGTATAGAAAGAGCTTCGCGTTACATATTCTTTTACCTATAATTACAAGTTATGTTTAGTTGTTCCTCGTACAAATGTTTGTTTTTATTCAATCAACTAAACTTAGGCTATTAGTTTTTAAGTTACTACCTAACGTTTAAGTTTCCAAAAATAAATTTTAGCAACACATAAACTTTGTACTTATTTTGAAAAATAGCTTTTCTTGTAAATGGAGAAAAAATGAAGTCAATGAGTTTTAAAAGTAAAAGTTTTACAAAAAACGCTCAGAATATAGTCAATAGTAAAACTTAATATTTAGTTTTTGTTAGTTTGTTTTTATTATTCTGTCAATAAACAAAAAGTATAATAATTTTATTTAGGAAAAGAAAATTTTATTAAATTGTGTAAAGTTGTAAAATTTGTTTACTCATAGTTAATTTCAAAACAAAGTTGTTACGTACTTCAGCAAAAGATTAAAAAACTTAAACAATTAACATTTTATTTGAAAATTTAGTCAATAAGGGTCTAAATTTTTATTAAGAAACTAAAGATAAGAAAAATATATATTCAAATGGAGCTTAGAGTTTTTAAAAACTGATGTCAGTATGATTTGAATTTTTGTATACAAAAAAAATTGAACTACGTTTAAATTTTAGAAAAGTTTAAATTAAGTATAAAGCTATGCAAATGTTTGAAAACAAAAAATTAAAAACTAGTTAGTATTTACACATAAAAAAAGAAATTCGTTATAATAGTTTTGTTTAGTATACAAATACTGCGAGTTAACTATAAAAAAAGCGTTTATAACTTTACTCGTAGCTCAAACACCTACAGATTCAAAATAAAATACGTCTTCTTTTAAGACAGCGCACTCGCACAAATGTTTCATCACACAAAACACAAACGACATTTCAACAGCAGCAGCCGCTGTCCTCGTGGTGCGAGCTGTCGCAGGAGCAGTGGCACGCGTCACTTCTCTTCTCGCTCGAGCTGTGCCTGGACATCATGTGCCGGTCCAGGTCCCTCTTCCTGACCAGCACCTTGCCGCAAACCTTGCACTTGTAGGGGGTTTTCCCTTTTGCGTGAAGCCTGACGTGCTTGTTCAGGTTGCTGGGGTCGCCGAAGGCTCGACCGCAGATCTGAAAAATAATGTAAATAAATAAAGTCCTGAACTGCTTGTTTCAAAATATTTCGTGTATAAGGCTTAAAAATAAAGTTGTAGATGTTATATTAAACTAAAAAAAAAATATATTTTTGCTCGATATACATTAAACAAAAGAGGTTTTTTTTATCAGAAGTACGCTATGTTGTAGAGAATGTACACTACGACTTTTAATTTTTTTTATAGCTTACTGCATAAATAGATTTTGATATTTAAACTAACAACATAGCATATAGATTTTGAATTTTGAATAACTTTCTAAGAAAGCTTTAATAAGAGCTGAAAGTTTGATTAGAGAGCGATTCTCATAAAGATGTGTTTGAATAAAAACGTAATCTTGTTCATTGCATTCGCAACGACAAAAGTAACCTTGGCAAATGCATCTTTATCGGCAGAACCAGCTAGCTAACAACACTCATAGCTCAACACGATTTTTTTTGATTTGACCGAAAAAAACACTCGTTTGTTGTACCAGCTGTGACGTCACAAAGTCGCCAACAAAAACAAGGCGCAAACATGGCGCCGGCGACGACCGTTTATCAGCGTTCGGCGCATTCACCGCCACTTTGTTTGCGCAACAGCCAACAAGCCATTGTGTCGCTTGTGCGCCCCACAAGCAGTTGACGGCATCAATCACAATTGAGCGCATCGCGTTTAACGCTGTCGTGCATCGCGAGCCTTGTATGGGGGCGTTACTGCGGCAGCGATAGTTTTGCCTTGCACGCCGGATTAGCAGCCAATTGAAGTGATACTTATGTATTCTGCGGTTGTGTTGAAATTTTTATACGTTTCCACCAGTTGATTGCCTTAAGATAAACTTGTTTACTCTCGTGTTTTAGTGTTTTCGCCATACTTTATTTATAATAGCATCAAGCCTATTGTATTTTCGCGTAAATTTTCTGTTAAATTATCTAATATTAACTGCTTAAAATTTTGAAAGTCTAAGTTGTTTTAAGCTTTTTCAAATTTTTTGAAATGTAGCCTGTAGAAAGATATATGCGAAAATTGCCGATTAAATGGATTATGTTCAACTTTCAAAATAGGTCTAACATTTCAAACTATATAGACCCCGTGTATTTTGTTTTCTAAACTTGTAATAAAAATTTTCATTAAGATATTTAGAATAGTAAATAGTTTATGCACTATTTTTTTTCTTAAAGTTTATATCTGGATGTTACGGTTTTTGTTTATAAATTTTCTTAAAAATATAATAAGCATAAGTTAGACATTACACAGTATACATCCCGCAGTATACAATCAATATTACTTTGACACAATTTAATATTTAGATTTCACAACATTCTTTAAAATTAAATCGTTTATGGCTGATACCACCTTGAATATTTGTTTCACTTTAATTTCGAGCAAGGATGTTTTATATTAATCCTAGGTTAAGTAGTGCCTGCAGATATATCTACTCGGGCAAAAAGAACTGCAATGATATAATTTGCGATAAACAAACAATAAAAATTATTTTTTGTAAATCTAAAATCTAAAGAGACATTATTAATGTTTTTTGAAAGACAAAATCAAAATATTTGGTCCTAGGACCTGGTGCACGAAAAAACCTTTCGGTTATCGAGTCGCACACCACTTGTATACTTATTAACGTCTTGTTAAGGACAGCTTTTTTTAATATTAATTAATTCGTTGTTATTATTCTTATTTAGTCAGTATTTCCTTTTTTTGTTCTTATTTTTTCAAGTATCATTTTGTACGGAATTTTTGAATATAAAAAAATGTTTTATTTTTTTGATTCTTATTCTTTTCGTTCTATTTCATCGTTTTATTGTTTTGTATTTTGCAAATTTGTTTTTTAAAACTTTATTTTTACTATAAAACAAAGTTAGAAATAAAGGTTTTTAAATCTAGACCGTTTTATGCTACAAGGGCAATTACTTATCTTTATAAATGTAACAGCAATAAAACGTACAATCGCTCACCTTACACTTTAGGGGTTTGTACCCCGTGTGGGTTCTTATGTGAATCTTCAGTCCGTACTTTCTCGAGTAGAACTTTCCGCAGTAAGGGCACATGTGGGTCTTGGGTTTGGTGATGCCCCTCATGACTACGGGCTTGATGACGTCATTTGTTTTTCGAACTTCGTCGCCTTTCAGTTGACCGCGGGGTCCGGTGGGGTTCAAGTTGAAGGTGTCGTTAGCAGAGGTCGAGCTTGTTCTACTGTAAGCCCTGACGTTCGGTTTCCTCGGTGGTTTTTTCGCAGGGTCGTGGTTTAAAAAAGACGTTTTCAGGGCGTCGAAGTTGGGAAGGAGGGGATAGGTGTGCATGAGCGACATCAAGTGCTTCATGTGGATCGCCGCGGTCACCCCCGAGTAGCTCCTCATCATCTCGTTGAGCAAGCTGAACTGACCGCTCGGTTTCAGCTGGTTGTAGTTCAAGCGGTCTTTCGCGGGTCGCACACCGCTCGCATCACCCTGCAGCCCGTAACGGCTTCCGTACACGTTGAAATTCAAGCTACCCTGGTTCATTGCGAACTGGCTCGCGTGCAGGGGCAAGGGGTTCAAGTTTTGAGGGTAAAAAGGCGGCAGGGACAAGGGGAAATTGAAAGGCAGACGGTGCTTTTGCGAGTGGTTGTTGTCGTGGTGCGCGAACAAGCTGTTTGTTTTGTCTCTCACCGGCTCACCTTTGGTTGATGAAGCTCCCGTTTCGGCTTCTTGCTTCACTTTTGATTGGCAAAATGGCGTAAACATATTTTGTTTTTAAATATTCTGTTTAAACAAATAAGTTTAGTTTAAGTACTTGAAAATTGTGGTGCTAAAGTGTAGTTAGAGAAAGGAAATGAAGCAGTTATATATTTCAAAAATTGTGATTGAAGAACAATTGTAGACTCAAATTGAAATAACCCAACTAGTTTAAAACAACTGGTGAAAGTATGAGAAAAAACTTTCATTTACACACTAAGTACTTTAAGATAAATTTAATAATTTGTGATCTAGTTTTGTTTTGTAACTATTTACGGCGTAACCTAACTTAAAAGCTATTAAAAATAAATTAATTAACAAAATTAATAAGTAAAATACAAAAATAAAAGAAAAACTATGTATTTTATATAATTGAAATTCATAAAACCAAAATTATGTTGTGTTTATTTATTTATTTTAAAGGCGTAATATTATCCCTTATACTTTAGCAAAAACTTTGTTAGTACTACTCCATTTTTTTATTAAGAATATAAGTAAAAATTAAACATTATTTCCTTGCAAAATCAGTTGTATTTTTTCTAAAACTTGAAAAAAAAAAATCTGGCCTATTTGACACAAAACCTTTAGCAATGCTTCACAAAAACTAGTTAGACTTGAGTTCGATTTTTTTCTTAAATTTTTATGTAAACACAAATAAAGTTAGAACAAATTAAAATATTAAAAACCTCTAAGGTTGCACTAAAAACTCTAAAGTAAAACAAATTCAAACCCTAAAACCAGCAAATATTTCAAAACAAGCCTTACTATCGCGCATTTCGAAATGTTAAAGATTTATATTTAAAGCGCTAATGCTTATATACACCTTGATTTTCATCAGCTGTTAGCACTCATAACCTTGCTCGTTCAAGTTGCCACTTCAATTAGCTTCGGCGAGTCGCCACCTTTTCCATTTACAGGTAAGTACTTTGCAGCTCTTTGTTCGACTTCCTTAAGAAAAACAGCTCATACTTTAAGCTTTGAATTCGCAGCACTCGAACTCACCGACAATAAAAAGCCGAACGCAAAGTACGAAAACGCTTATATACAGAGGTATAAATTTGCTAATTTTAAGTGTACTCAAAAATAACAACAGAGCTAAGCTTCTAAGAATGTTAAAAAAAACTTCTTTGGGAAACATTCAGTTGAAAAATATTTTGCAGTCAAAACATTGTTTATTATTGTAAAAATACTTAGCCTTTTAAAAAAAATCGTCAAGTCTTCTAATTAACGGTTTATATCAAACCAATGAAAAAACTCATTAGCAAAATCGTTACCGAAGAGACTGAGTCTTACGACCGTTTAAAAGTTATGACCAAGTCGTTGTCATCTCACCTGCCTTTAACAAGTCGAAACGATGCTGAAAAGCCAGTGGGGTTGAAACGACCTGAAAGAAAAAAAAAAACTTTCAATCGCCTTAAAGACCCATTTAAGTGACATGCGTACGTGCGCGGAAGTTTAAGCAAATAATACACAGATAAAAGTTTGCGGTAGAAGGCCGTCGCTGTTACAACAACCGACGGCATCCGAAGCAATAAAAGACAACGGCAAAAACAACAAAACTTCCGAAAAAAACTTTTTATCACCGCGTGTACCAAAAAAAAAAAGAAAACATTCTTTCCCTGGCCCTTTCTTAACAAGCCTATTAGCGCGGGTGACACGAGCTCACGGCCCTCCCCGGGTTTCCGGTGCCTTCGAGGCTGGGCCGAGGCGGGCGCGCGCGCCTCTTTAAAAAATGTCCATTGTTGCCGGCCAGCGTTTGTGATGACTGTGGGGGGACTGTTCGCTTTTTCGGGATGCTAAACACCGAGATGTGGAGAAGTTGTGACAAGTTGCGCCCATTGTCGACTGCAACAACAAGCAAAAAAGTTTCATCGCTCGTTTGAGCTGTTTGGCGAAAGTTTTTTGTGCATTCAGCTCATTGTCTTGTCATTGTGTCGCGTTGCTTAAATTTGTTTTCCTCTTGACAGGTCACGCACAATATAATTCCTTTGTTTTCTTTTTATATACAAGTAACATGCCACTTAAGCAAGCGCCTGCTCGGGTTTGAAAATGGCATAATGTTGTTACGGGACAATTGATTTGCCGTTAAATGGTTGTCAAATGTACTTAAACAAAGATAGCTGTTAAAACATAGTTTAAAGTTATTTCAAAGTTCAGCATAATTAATACTCTATTTTTTTGTGAGTAATATTGTAAAATAGTTTAATAACTAAAAAAAAAAATTAAAACAATATTTTACTCAAAATTTTTTAAGTATATTTTTTTATAAATTATTCTCAAAAATTTTATTACTTTACTCGATACCCTTTAGATACAAATTGAGCTTTTTAAAAATTGATTTTAAACGTAAAAAAAGTTGTAAATAAATTTAAATAATACTGTTGACATACTTATTAGCGTATTATACTTTAACAAAACTGTTTAAAAAATTAAAACAAAAATTTTAGCATAAAAAAGTATAATTGTTAAAACTTCAAACAAAGTTTATCGAGTTTTGTAGAATGTTGTTTTGTTTTAAAGCAATTACTTAAGTCAAACAATTTTTTTTTAATGCTTTAAATGTTTTTTATAGACAAATTTAAATTATATAAGTTAATAAATCTTGATTATCTATGTAAAAACTATAAACTTTAAGAACAAATATTTTCTTACTAAAAAAACATTTTCAGTTAATTTGTTACTTTTATAACTTAAAGTTTAACAAATTACCTCACTTTTAAACTACTATTACGTCAAAAAATGTTAGAAAACTTTTCAACGCAACATTAAACAAAAAACACTAATAAAATGTTAATTCATTTTAATAACGATTTATAGTTTAACGATATATAGTTTATATAGCTAAACGATATATAGTTTCAGCAACTTAAGCCTCAAGTGTTTGTAGTTTAGTTTCCAATAAAATATTTAAACAGAAAAATAATGTTTCAAAACAAAACCATATGTACGACCGATGTTATTAGGAATGATATCGCTAGATTTCTTACAGTTAAAGATAATCTATTTAAAAATATTTTAATTGAAATTTATGTTATTTATCACAAAACCAATTTCTTGCTTTAGTCAGTAAGTATTTTTTTCGTGGTTTTTTTAATGAAATTAGAATCTAAATATTCTTTTTTTTTTTTAATGAACCATATTGAAAAATTTATATTTTGAAAAAATAACTTTTTTACTAATTAATATTGAAAAAGTATATAAGGCACTGACTGCTTTAATTCAAAAAAATATTAGGCAATAAACTATAAAAGATTTTTAAGTTATAAATTATAAAAACTATTTATATAGTTTTAGATAAACACTTTTTTTTTGCGAACAGTTTATAAACTTATTTTTGTACTCAATTAGCTTTTAAATTTTGTTTTACCTTATTGAAACGTAATGGTGTCTTAATTTTCAAACTTAAATTAGAAGGCACTTAAAAAACTAGCTCATACCACTCAATAACTTCAAACAATAGGAAAATTCTCCGCATTTTTCAGGTCGCAAGCTTAATGGGCGCTCGTCGGTGACAAACAATGGTCGTGGGACAGGTGCAAGTTTCGGCTCAGGAACCCTCGAAACCGGCACGAGCCGTCCCGACTCTCAAGGCCTTTTGACATCCAGTATCTGAATGGAACTTATAAAAGTCTTTTGCCGAGCTCGAAGTGCTTTAAATTATTACAATTGTTGCTGATTCAAAGGTAAAAACCTTATAAGGTGTGCAAAAACCTCTTTATTTATAACTTCTACTGTCCAAACTCTTGGTAGTCAACACTTGCAAATAAAAGTTTTAATTTTCCGGCGCTGCCTTATATACCACCTTGAACTTGGTGATCAGCTGCAACACGGAAGAAAAAAAAAAACGGTGTTGCTCAACACAAACAAGAGCTTTGAAAAATTTCACTTTAAATTTAGACCACGTCGAAAACTGCGCAGTGAAAAGAGCAACATACCACGTATAATCCGCTCATAATCTCCATGAGCGCTAGTTCTCACTTAGAATCACTCACCACGATACATGCTCGGTGCTTTCAGTCCTTTTTAATTGTCCGTCGGCTGAAAGTGACAGTGTAAGCTCGTACTTAAGACCGCCCGACTACATTATAAAAACATGCGTACCCATGTTTGGAGGTTTACTTACCATAACCATTGGTGTTGTGAACGTTGAACGAAACGTGTTGAAGATGTTTCCGTTTCAAAACAAAATGTTGCTTAGAATAAGTACGTATGCCAATAAAACTGATAATGAAATCAATACTCGTTTTCAGTTTTAGGTACAGAACTAACGCTTTTGTAGTTTGAATATTAACAAAAAAATTATCTTTACGGTATTTAACTAGAGACATCTATAAAAACACTCGAACAATATATAAACTATTAAAAAAGATACTGTCAAAAATATTTTTAAATACTAGTAATACTTTTTTTCATAAGAAAATGCAAATTTAAAACATCATTAGATTTTGTTTTTAAAAAACGCACATATGACACGACAATGAATACTTTAGAAACGTATAAAACATATCATAACTGGATAGTAACTTTAAAGAACTAAAAAACTTTACTGCGCTAAAAACGAAAGCAACACTGTAAAAAACACAACCACGCTTCTTTTTAACGTGCAGAAGCAACTAAACCCGAAAGTGAATTTTGCGCAAAAGCCTCGCAAAGCCGTTTTGTTGTGAAACAGGCGAAACTTTTTTCTAACACATCTAGCTTGTACCTGCGCGCACAAGCGTCACCAGATTTAATCTGACAAACCTCAGCAAGCCTCACGCGCCAATTCACAATTAACAAAAATAAAACGCGCGCGACCGTTCAGACTCCGACGCGCTGCCCTAAAACCGGATGCCGTCCCAGATAACGCGCGCGGGGGCGGAACTGCCTAGCAACGGGCCGATTCACGGGCAACCGAGCAAGCTGGGTTTCGGTGTCGGTTGGCGCCCGCGGACGCGCTTATCTCGTGGCCGCCCACTCGCAGCTTCTTGTTTACCGCCGAATTCGACGACGCGTGCAGACGATTAGATCGCACCAGCAGCGGAGTTTATTTAAAATCTGCTAATTGACCGATGGTAAACATTTGGAGACAAGTTGCCATCGCGTTCGGCTGCTGATGCTTGTTTTCTGCTTGCGCCGGTTCTTGCGCCGGTTTAGTTCGCCTTCTGCTTTTGTGAAAGTTGGAGTAAAAGGCGCCTTGATATTTTTTATTATTGTTTTTTTTACTGCAACTAAAGTTTTAAAAGTCATTTTAAAAGTTTTTTATGTAAATATTGGAAAAGTTACCTACAGTATCTTAAGTATATATTTCAACACGTATAGTTGTTTTTGTTGCTAGCTTTTCTCAGTTTTATATAAGTGCATTTTATTATGTATCTCATAGCTTAAGAAGGTAAATAAATGAAAATATAACTTATGTTAATAATATAAAGACAGTTCTGATTAAACACTTGTATACTTATTTTGTATTTTAAATAAAGCACTTAATTTTCTTTTCACATAAACACTTATCTTTTGTTTTTAATACTTTAGTCACATTTAAAAAACTTTACTCATCTTGTTTAAAAGCCTATTTATGTAATTATAGCATCGCGTAAAACAATTTGTAAGAAATAAATCTAACTAGAAAATTTATACTTCTTACTTTAAAGCATGAGTTTAGATAAAATTTTCAGTCTAAGTTGATAACTAAGACTTTTTTTTCTAAAAGTTTCCACAAATTTTTGAGCAAACGGCCTTTATAAATATTTTTAGTCAATTGAATTTTATCTAACAGTTACTTCGACACCAAATTTTTGTCAGTTTAGTCCGAATACGAGTATTAAAGTATGTTAGAACAACTGTAAGATTACACAACTTCTCAAAATATCAGTATAATTAAGTTCTTAGTGCGCACACTTAATGCAATCCTTATACATAAAAAACTTTGCAAATCTTCATATTTGAACATTATAATTTAAGGTTAAGTATAGTTGTCTACATAATGTATGTTTTCAAGTTGATAGACTGCATTGTTTAAAGTTGATAGTACCATTAAGAAAGCGTTCTTAATAGTACTAGGAGAGAGTAATCAAAGAATAAAGGTACTTTGGTTATAACGAAATAAAGTAAAATTTTCTAAAATTACTTTACCACTATTAAGTTGAATTAAAAACAGTGTAATTTAAAACTATGGCTATAAGTGTATTGCGTATTAAAGTGAAAATGCTTCAAGTTACATATAAAATTATATTTTAACCGTTCAAAAAACGTTAAGTTTCATATATTATACAAATTTAATGAATTTTGTCTCATTAAGTATTTAAATTTGCCATAAATCTTTATTAATATTGTTTTATTTTAGAAAAAAATTATTAAAAAAAATACCTATTTTAGCTTAAATGCAAATTAAATTGATACTTTTAACCTTTTGTTGTTTTCAATTTCATTAATTTTATAGAAGGTATCGTGTGAACTAATTTATGTTATAAAAAAATATGTTTAAAATGTTCTATAGTTTTTCTTTTATGGTATAAAATACTTACATTTAAATTGTAAAAAAAACATGAGCTATTTTAATTAAAAAGCAACTGATTTTATGTTGCGTTATTTTTTATGAACTAAAAAATGACACTTGAGTTATATATAATATAATTTTTAGATTTTATTTGCTTCGCTTTTTGCTGGTACTGAATGAGCAAAACCAAAACATAGATAAAACAATTAAATAAAATAAAGCTACGGTTATAAAGTTGTTCAAGGCAAAAAAAAGTTATTTGAAAGCTTTAAAAGTAAACGAGCTAACCACGATGTTTTAGTAAAGTTTTCAACACATTCCTATTGAAAGAAAACAACAAAAAATAAATATTTTATAACTATATTACTTTATTTTATAATTTTTAATGCATAAATGAACACTCAAATTTCCATATATTGGTGCTGAATTGAAATTAATTGAGAAGAAAATAGTGCATATAACAAGTAAAACATATCATGTGGTGAATCCTAGGGTTCTATTCATGTCCAAACCAATACTTCAACGTTCGGGAAAAGACCTAATGACACCTGAAGAAAAAAGTCTTGTAGTTTACAAGTTTAAATGCTGCTGTGACAGCAAACTTCTCGACACCTCACAACTAGAATAAAGGAACATGTTCCCAAGTGTATCACTTTGTATATTAAACACAAAAAAGACGAAAAGAGTGTTGCAGTCAAAAATTCAATTAAAAAAAATCTGCGATAGCAGAACACCTTGTGAATAATCCAAGTTGTGGAAAAAAGTTTGCATTATCTAATTTCAGTGTAATGCGACAATGTTCAAATACATTGGAATTAATTAGACTTGAAGCCATTTTAATACATTTAAATAAAAAAAATTATGTAAAAAGAAAGAATTTGACTACACTTTAGCCTTATTTAGTTAAGACCATTTTGTGTTGATTTTTAAAGTTTTTGTTGATTACATTTACGTTTACTTAATCGATTAGTTGATTAATTTGTAAAATTTTTGTACATATACTTGTTGTGTTTTATTGCATTGTTTCAATTGTAGTTTCCCTGAAGAGAATTTGACGAAATGTATTGGAAAGAAAAAATTTGAGTGTTCATTTATTCAATAAAAACTATACTACTGTTTTTAGTGTTTATATATTTTTTAACTATTGTTTTACCATACTTTAACAAACTAAAAACTGTGTTATGTACTTTTTATTTTATATACCTGTTATATTCAATTCTTATAGTAGAACATGAATAACGTTAGATAAAAGACAAAGTTATATTAGGATACCTAGTAAACTTCTTATTCAATCATGTTAGCAATAATTGATAGAAATAAATTAGCTAGTTATTATTTCTGTCTAAAATCGATAGTAATATACTTTTTGTATAGCAAAATAAAAGTCTTAGTAGTGTTTATGCAATCTAAGTTAACTAACTTTTGACATAAAATAATTTAATCATATAAAAATCGTTCTTCTCTACTTAAGCTACATCTTGTTAACCTGATCAAAGAAAACTATGTTTTTTGTTATGCAATTTCCCATAACTAAAAGCTACTGTCAGCATAGAATGAAGTTTTATGCTTAGTTAAACGTTTTTCAGTTCTCATGTATTTATTTACATGATATTACTTTATCAAGTTAATGTTTAAAGTTTTCATAAAGTTAAAAGCTTAAAGTTTACTACTTTTATCTTTCTGTACGATAAAAATTATATTGACAAATGCTTTTACTTTGAATAGTATAGTTTTATTGATTTTAATGTTATCTGTCTGAATATTGTCTTTAAATCATTAATGATATATAAAACAAGGATATCACAAAATAAAAATTACTTCTTTATTTTATATATCAGAATTATAAAATTGTTTTCAAACTTAAAACTAGTTTTATTTTATTTATTTTTTTCAACTTTGAAAAAAAGTTCTTACATCAACTTTAGGTTTTTAGTTAGTCAAAATTAGCATTGTCTAGAATAATGAATATTTTTCAATAAAATATGTTGCATACCTTGATGTTTTTTGTAGTTCATGTTTATAGTGAAATTTTTAAACTACATCACAAGTACTTTTTATTTTAACTTAATTATTTATTGTTTTGAACACTTTTAAGATCCAAACGGCTTGTTTTTTTGTTGGGAACTACTTCAAACGTGTAAATGGCGTACAAAGTACTTCAATGTATCGAATATTTGTTGTCAGATAAATTATAAACTGTCAAACTAACACTAAGAATATCATTGTCTTGATACGTTTACTTAACAATAAATACACAAAACTAGATTATTTAAATTTAAATATTTTATCAAACATTATTTTTTTGATCTTAGTTCATAACTGTTTATTTTTTAATTTTGAGAAATTATATTTTTATTGCTTTTAGTATTTGGTGACACCGAATAATTTATGTTAGATTGAAAATCTGAAAAACATTACTTTTTAAAACTTCAAAAATACTCCACTTAGCATTAAATTAACAATAGCCGGTTTTAACAAATAAGTAACTAAATACTAGTCGTCTACAAGACTTTAAATACTTAGTAGCTCTTATTTTTTTGTTGAAAATTCTTAGCGTATACAAAAAAGTTATTTTGTAAAAAGTACATACTTTTCACTTAAAAAACGATGGTGTTGGAAAAACTTTTTATTTAAAACCATTCTTTATTTCAGGGTTTCCCAAACTCATTTACTAAATCGCCCCCTTTTCAGAAATTTGAAAAATATCGCCCCCCACGATTTTAAAAGGTAGTTTTTCTCTTAAGTACAAACTTTTGAGCCAAAAAGGTTGTGTTTGAAATGTAATTTAGTCTGGTATTTCTTATGCACGCACTTTTGGGCTGGTTTCAAAGTAGTTTACAGGGCTTGAGGAAATAAGTTACAATTGTTTTCTTATTAGCCCATTAAAGTGTAAAAAAGTACTTAATTATTAAAAAGCCTTGTGTAATCTGTAATCGATCCTGTTTAAATATGAACTGTTTTGAAACTAATGAAACTTTTAGGGTAGTGGTGGACAACGTTTGTAGTCAGCAATTCATATTTACTAAAAAATATTTTTCTAGTTTCAACTCGTTAAAAAAATATAATTGCGGGCTGCATAATTTAATAAAACAACATAAAATAAAATTTAAAAAAACTTGAGCAAAATTGTAATAAAATGGTTTAGTATTATTGTGATCTAGTAAACACTATTGTGAACTGAAAACCAAATTGAAAATGTATTTCAAAATATTAAGTATCAAAAAAACTAAATTTTGTTTATTTTGGACAAGTAGTTTTCAAGTTATTTAGCGCGTAGAAATTTGACTGGATCTTAACCGTACGTTACCCATATGAAATCTTAACTGAAATCTGTTATTATAATAATCTCTCATATAACGAATTTCGGACATTTAGAAGTTAATACTAAGTAACTTATTTAAGCCGTTTGTTATTAGACTATAATAATTTACCAGAAGAAAATAGTGTAAAACTAAAATCTAGTGTTGAACTATTAAAATAAACAACTCATTCTGATTGCTAATATAATAAAAATTAAGATAAAACAAAAAACAGTTGTATTAATAGTTTAAAATTCCTTAATATATATATTTTTTTTAACAATAAAAAGTCAAGTTAGAAAATAAAATTTAATTTAACAATCTTTTAAATAAAAAATTTAAAGTCAGCTCAAATAGAGACTTCAAATCTATACTCTTTTAAAACCAAAAAAAAAAATTTGAAATAAAAACTTTAATGGTTATCAATTTTTTTTTACTTATACAGAATAAACAAGTGATAACAAAAAGATGTCAAATAAACTTTTTTCCAACAAATACTTTAATCAAAACGCTATAAAAACTTTTAGTGTAATGTAAAACGACAAATATAAATACAAAATTAACCAGGTCAAAATATAACTATTAACAGATTTAAAACATAAACCATTTAATAAATACAGTAGACTTCCACTTGAAATCGCACTTTCAACAAAATCAAAATGTGCAAACTCAAAAATTATTACCATTTTTTTTTTACAAAATGATATATTTAAATATGTTTTATGCAATAACTTATAAATAAACATGAAATAAACTAAAACATAAAAAAAACATTCATCAAAAAAAGTGGCTATATAAGATATTAAATATTAATTATTTTTTGTTTTATTAATACTTAGTTAATAATAGACTTTATTTTAGTTAAATTTAAGAAAATATAAATTTGCACTTTTTTTTGGGTAAAAATAAGAACTCAAGAGGAAGTCTACCGTAATTAATATTTATTAGGCATTATGCAAACCTGTTGTAGAATAAATAACTTAATATTTTTTTATTATAAAAAGACTACTTAAACACAATACAAACCAGGTTAAATAAGAAGTATTTTAAAAAATCAAATAAAATAAAAAAACTTTCATAAAATACAAAAATGCTACTGAAGTCTAATATGCTGTGAAGGATGAGGTTCGTAACTGCTTGCAATTTTTTCTAATTTGATTCTTAATCAGTAAAATAAAGCCTCCTTTACAAATATCTAGATTAGATATTTTGCTCAAGATGTTGATAATGAACTAAAAGCTTTCTCAACAATACAGCTACAAGGAAAAACTATAACAACAATCTAAATCCCCCTAATGATTGGATACTTTTTCCTTTATTTTTTGTTGAGTCAAAAAGCTTTCATATCGTTCTTTAGAAAACTTTACTTTAAGTTCAAGGTCAGTTTGTAAGTCTGAGAAGGCTTCCTGTAAGTCGTTTACTTCAAAAAGATCTGCCTCGAAGGGATCCATATTTTTATCTATATGATAGCTTTTTTGTGTCAAATCAAAATTTTCTTTCTTAATATGTTGAAATTGTTAAAAATTCTAGATTTTTTAGGTTTTTTATTTGCCTAAATTGTCAAATTCCAGGTTTTTCCAGGTTTCTAGGTAAATTGGCAACCCTGTATAGTTTTATTAATTAGTGTAACTTAGTGACTTTTCAAAAAACAATTGACAATATCATGAGGTGATAGTTGATAATAGATAACATAGAGTTTTACAAAGCATTTTTCATTCCAAATAGCATATATGTCAGGTTATAAAATGGTAAGAGGGATTCCGATCGTCTATGATCTATGTAATTGTTAAGTAAGAAAACATATAAATGAAAATATGTAATTTACTTAAAAGTAAGGGTCACAAGTACTTGATTTTTTTCTCTATACTTTACTTAAACAAAATAAAGTTTTTTGTTTAAGTTTTACCTCAGGGTCAAATATTTAATAGCAAGCTAAAATTAGTAACATAGCAAGATAAAAAGTAAAAATTTTATGACAGCCCAAAATTTTAAAATCGCCCCCTTTTCGCCCCCTTACTAGTTATCGCCCACCCTTTCGCCCCCTTACTAATTATCGCCCCCCGACTTACTAAAATCGCCCCCAGGGGGGCGATATCGCCCACTTTGGGAAACCCTGCTTTATTTTAACAAAATTATGTTGTCGCAAGTATGAATACTAAATATACAACTTAAAACATGCTTATATACTAGTTCATGTTAAAAAATGGAATTTAAAATTGCAGACAGTTATAGAAAATATTGAAAAAATTCTAGAATGTAGCGTTTGTATGATATTCGTAAGTTATATTAAATAGATGAGAATCACTAAAGTAGAAAAAACTAGTTTTCCTTTTCAAATTCAAAGTTATATATAAAAAGAAAGTACATCAAAAATTACTTAATCGTTAAATAAATTCTGTATGTTATATAAAACTTTATTACGTTGTTAGTTCAAAGAGAATAAAGTAAACCAAGCTTTAAGTATCAATAAGAAACATTCTTTTTTAGCCAAATTTTTAAAATTATGCTTGAATTTAAACGAATAATAACCAATTAGTCTGAACTACTTAAAAAAAATTTTAAGCGGGTAGAATATGTATGGCAAAGTTTGATTTTTAAAACAACTAATTCTTTAGAAGTGGATTTAGTTAAATTTTGTTTTGAAAATATTTAAAATTATTACTTTCATCTCTATTTTTTACAATTAATTGCAGTCGATTAGTTAATATTTTTCTAAGCATAAACATAGTGAGTAATTTTTAAAAAATTCATACTTAAATACAATTAAAATTTAAGATTAATCATAACTATAAGTTTTAATTGTGTGATTTGTATTTTGCTTTATTGTTTCTAATAGTTAAATTAAGACTAGGTAAAACCTTTAAGACTGTTTTTTAATAAGTTAATATAAAAACTATTATTTTTTTATCATCATTTTTCCTTCAACGTATACTGTTCTTCACTGCTTCTTTTGATTATAACCTTTGCAATCTCTAAAAGCTTTACATTTTAGCATCTTATAAGGCATCATCGATAGTTTTACTTGTGTTAGTGAGCATAACTGTTGCTTCTAAAAGCATCTGTTTTCGAAATACAATTTTATCTAACTTTTATCGCTATGACACAAGTAAAATGTTTTAAATTGTTAAGTCTGTAATTTAAACTTTTTTAAGAATATATAAATCGGGTACAATACTATTCAAATTCTGACAATTCGAATTTGGACAATTCAAGCTCTAATAACTGTTAGTTGTTGTATTTATCAATTACAATAAAACATTTTGAAATATTATTCCTTCTGTTGTACTGTTATAATTTATATTTATATGAGCATTTTTCTTCTCATATTTAGTTTGCATTTAAAGATAGGCTTCAATAAAAGTTTTATAACAATTTGAACTTTCATAACTTGAACATAATTTTTTGTTATATATCAAGTTATTTAATTATAGTTAATAAAATTAAACTTAGTTGTTCGCTTGTTATAATATCTCTTACATACTTTTATTTATTTAATGGATACACTACCTTCGTGTCTGTTTTTACAATTACTAATGGTTTTTAGGTAAAAAATGAACTGTTGTAATTAATTTATTTATCTAAAAGTTAAAGCTTTCTATGTATGTATATATCATAAACATCAAACAAATTTACTTTAGAAATAGTTTTAAGCACAAAAAAACTATAACATCAGGCTGTTGAACTTTAAAAAAAAAATAGCATAAACTGCAAAAATTATCATTTTTATTTCAAAAAAAATTTAAGCATTTATTTGTTTTTATACATTTTATAGTTTTTTTGTGCTTAAAAATATTTCTAAAGTAAATTTGTTTGAATTTTGATATTTTTTTGAATATTACAATTATTATTTCTTTTTTAAACAATAAAACTTATTCATCTTTACTTATCTGATCCTTATTTTTTATTTAACCTTTTTTCTCTCAATAATGTTATAAAAGTTAAATAATTTCAGTAGCGCATGAATCAGTAACCAAAAGTTGTTTCTCACACCAGATCTTTAAAAAAAATTGTGTTTACGTTTTCATTTTGTTTTATTATGGTAAAAATACTCATTCAAGTACTTCTTGTTATATGACTGGATAATAATGTTTTTATATAGAAATTAAAACATTATAAATTCTTTTGGTATAATTATATAGTACGATTGTACTAGGTTAATATTCTTAAAATCTGCAGTTTTTATTTATACTGGTTTAAGTCTCATCAATATTTTACATTTACTTAAACATATGATAAAAATTTTTGAATAAATAAATAGTTTATAAAGTATATAAATTTTTTTCTTTTCTTAAAGTTATTATTATAATCTCAAACAATTAGATGATTGTTTCTTGTAGTTTTTTTTTTGACCTGATACTTTAAGATTATTATTTGAATTGTTACTAATTTTTTATAACTATGGATATTTATAAAGTTGTAAGAAATGTTTTTATTTCTATATATTTATCTATCTTACTACACAGACCTTAAAAATAAGCATTAAGATTGTTTTTTTATTTTTTGTATTAAAAACAGTATATTTTACTGTATATTTCTTTAGTAAAAAATACGTAATTATATGTATTTTTTGTGTGCAGACAAAACATACAAATAAATACAAAAAATTTGTTTAAAAACAAGTTAAAACTTAAAAAATACAGAACGTTTAAAGTATATATCTATAGCAAAATATATTTTAAGGAAGAGTAGTTTTTAATTAAAAAATCGCTTGGTAAAATCAAAACGGGTTTCTTAAACTAATGGTGTTATCATAACCTAGCTGTCGATGTTAAGGTTTTCAGAACAATAAATAAAAATAAATTTCACTTCAAGAAACTTTCCTATATAGAAAATAATTTTTTATAAAAATAAAATTGTTTAAAGACCAACCTAAAAACTTTCGGCGCTAAATTACCGATTATGATAGTTCATAAGTTATTGAGAATAAACAGCTCTAGTAAACAGTCTAGCGGTTAACGTTTTTCTAAAAAAAAACTAATAATTAAAAAAAAAATGTTGATTATTAATAATAATGCAGTTTGAGAAAAGAAGAATAAAAATATTTTTTCCTTTGTAGTAGAAAGTACAACTATTAGTTTTACTTTTTTTTTTTTTTGATTTATTAAAATACTATAAAAAAAGCAAAGATTTTTTTAAGCTTTAAAAAGTAACCTAATGATACAACAATCTACAAGAAATATTTTGTCTCAGCTTGTTGTAAAAAGTTTAAAGAAAATACAGTTAGATATCATTTAACATTTAAAAGTTGTTTACATTCTGTTAAAGTTAAGCTATTGTTTTGAATAGTAAGATAAAAACTACAACTATTTAACAAAAACAGATTTAATTTTTATAACTAATTGTTTTTTTTTACTTTCAGTACAGAAAAGCGTTTAAAAAAATAAAAATAAGTTTAGTAAATGACTGTTTATGTACTTTGGGAAATGATACAAGTTCTTAGTTGTTTTCTAAATTAAGAAGTTTTTATACTAATTAAGTTATATTATTAGTTTCCGTGTTATAAAAATGTGAAATTATATTACATTAAATCATAAGTTCAAAATTACTTTTTTAGTAAAAGTATATTAAAGTATATTCAATATATAAAGTATATATTATACCTCAAAATGGAATAAGACTTACTTAAAATGTTGTTCCTACCAAAAAAAAAAAACAAAGATTTGCACATTTTCTATAAAAAATAAAAAAGCAAACACGTTTTAGCATAACAGTAAAAAATGGGATTCATCAAAGACCTAGTAGTTTTGACTCTTAACTAAGTCTGACGTCAGCGCCAACCACGTCACATTTTATCCCAGTTGACGGGACTAGTACGCAAGAAAGCAACCCGAACGCACCCAGGTACCTCAGCAGCTTCCAACCTTTGCAGGTCAACCAAAACTTTGCCGCTGCTTGTGGCCCCGCCCGTTCGCCGGACATTTTTCCTGTTCGTAAAAGCACCAGTCGGTTTGCTTTGTCGCCATGCCAATCATCTGACCGTCCCTTTAAAATTCTTCAAAACCTGTTTTTTTTTTCGACGCCCTATTGAGCTCTACGTTTGTTTTGCCGTCACGATTTTTCGTTTCACTCGCGCCAGTTTCATTCTTCGCTGTAAATGATTTTTCTTTTAAAAAACTTGCTTACTAAATTAGTTTAATTTGTAGTGATTAAAGTTTGTCTTAATTTATTTCAGTTGAGGTGGATATGTTTACATCGGTTAATTGTTAATCTAAAACTTTTTATCTTTATCATCGTTTATACAAGACTGTGGTGTTATATGTTTACGTTATTTGCTATATATAAAGAAAACTTTAACTACCTAACTAAAAAAATAATTTTTTTGGCTTTATTGATACTGTCTAAAGCTTCACAAATACAATCTATTTTTCAAATAATGAAACTTTTAAACAACATTATACTAATTCATTAGAACTAAGTAAAATTCATTTCTATACTAAAAAAAACTGGCACTTACTAATTACAGAAGACAATAATGTATACTACTTTTTTTAGTTAAAATTTATTTTTAGAAATTTAATGACTCTTTATTAACACGGCTGCAAAATGAAACACTTTTTGTAAGTGTACACAACTAAACAACTTTATAACAAACGGAAATAGTTAAAACGTTCTAAAACGTTGTTAGTATCTTATTGTGAATTAAATTAGTTACATATAATAAAATGTCTTTCAAAAAAGTTTATAAAATATAACATAAAAGCTTAACTTATGCTTTTTTAAACTTAAAAGATGCTTTACACTCTTCAAAAAACAAACAGGCTACTTTTAGTTACAAATGTATCTTTACTGAAAAACGAAAAAAGTCTACATTTGAAGATAATAAAGAAATTTTGCTGACGAAAGTAGACCTGAAGCTAGAGTATAAAAGACGAAATAAAACTTAAATTAAAGATAGTTAACAAACACTAAACGTATTCAAACTTTTGTTAGTTATCAAACATGATTTTTATATTAACCGTTGTTTAAAACTAATGCTAAAATCAACCAATAATATAATATTTAAATACATTAAAGTTTTTTAGTTTATACTTCATTATTTTAAGTTTGACAATAACGACAGTTATTTCAATCAATTTCTAAATTCTATCTTATAAAGTATTTACCTGATTCTTTTAACTTAACTTTTTCTTGAACTAAACTTGAACGATTTTAAAATAGTTTTTTGTATAGTCATTAGTACTTTAATTTGTTATGTAATTATCAAGTATCTATTTTGTATTTTATTTTTTTGAACTAAAACATAAAAAAGCGCTTTTAAAAGTTAGTTTTACTATAATTTTGTATAACAAATTTCATTAAACCGACGTAATGAATTTAAAATTTTTTTTTTTACAGGTTTATACTGGTTGTAGTTACCTTACATAAATAATATTTTATCGTTAACTTACACTAACGTTTTAATTTAATACTTTAGTATCAATATTACTCTCATTAAGTAAATATTCTTAATGTACTTCTATTGACCAATCTAATATTACTTTTGAGTACTCTTTCTAATATTCAGAGTTTTATAACTTTTTTGTTAAAGGTAAAATAACATCTAGAAGTTACTTTTATACCCTTGTTTTTATTTAAAACAACCTGTGTAGAAAAAAGCATTTTCTGATATCACTTTTTATCACTTAGTTTTATACTTAGGTTCCCTACCTAACATTTGTGCTCTAAATATCTATTTACAAAAATTCAAAATTTGTTATATAACACACTAAATTTTATTTGTTTTACACAGATGTTTTTGCGCTAAAAATACGTCTTGGACCAGATATTTATGTTGGGAGTCCGTACATTGCTCACCTCTATTATATTGAATTGATTTAGTTTTAGTTTAAATCTTGAAGATACAACACTTTATATAGTTATTACTTATTTATGTATACTAACAAAACATCTCTGATGATTTTTCCTTTTGAATCATAGTTGATAACAACTTTTATCTGTTGTTTAATTTTTGCTAAAATTTTAAAAATTACTTTGCTGAATTTCTCATTTATTTTGATTTATCACGTTGTAGTTTTCACACTTTTCAGTTGCTTTTGCTTAAAAATTTAAATGTGTAGATAATGTGTATTAAATATATGAATTTTAAATACTCATTTGTATTGTTTATTTTGAATTCCTACTACTAAAAAATAGATTAGAAAATTTGTAAGAAAGGTATGTATTAAACGTTTTGTTTGTTGTTTACTATTATACTTAATTGTTGATTCTTTTCTGAAATTAAATATACATCTGGCTTGTTTTTTTTTGTGTACCGTGTTTTAAGGTTATAAATATTAAAATACATGCCAATAATTTCAACTAAAAAATGCTATGCCAGTTTTAAGTATGCACTTTAAACTTTACTGCCGTGGAGTCATATTTTCCTTTGACTAAAAATGAAGGTTTTAATCACATGATCGCGTAGAGTGACAGCGGAAACACGTCACTGTATGATGAGGCAAGCTTTGCAAAACACAAAATTGTGGGAAGAAATACCAACGGATGATTACTTATAATCTGTACTTACAAAGCAGATTTTTTGAGTAAACTAAAAGTTTTCTAACGAAAAATTTGAAGTCGCTATTTTCATAATTACTTAATTGTTAATAAAAGTACTGGGTTTCAATATTTCCCTCATAATATAGGTGTTATCAAAAAAAACTTAAAAATTATATAAAATCTAAAAAAATTTGCCTTTTAAAAAGTACTGTATTTTTATACAACTGTAATTAAACAAAATTTAAAAGCTTTTTTTTATAACTAGTTCTATTGAGTTAATTATAAGTTTTCCGCAACAAAAATACAATTGTATGTTTTTATACTTTTGAACTCTAAGGTAGTTGAGTATTATTTTTTTAACTATCATATATTAACAATGTTATCACTTATAAAGTCTTATAAAAACACTTTATTTGGCCAACTAAAAAAATATGAACAAGGAGTTCTTTACCACTTCAAAATCTGTGCACAATAATTTACGGGAAAACAAAATCTATGCACACAGACTATTAAAAAAACAGATAATGTTGATAGTTCAACTATTTTATACTTAGAAATTTTTTTAATGTATAAAAAACGGGTTATGAACCTTTGATTTATGTTAAAATTAGCTTTTTTTTTAATAAAAAGACAACACAATCGTCGTTATTTTTTTTACCTTACTAAGTTTTCTGTAAATGATAAAACGACTTCTGTGTATAATACAGGTGTAAACTGTGAGAGACACATATATAAAAAACAGTCTAGCTAGTACATATATACTTGAAAATTAAAAAGGATAGTATTTTTTCAGTTTTTATATTTCTAAAAACAGGATTAGATAAAAACATTTTAATACAAACGACAACAGAAACTAAAAACAAATATTAAACAAAAAAACTATATTTTTAAGATGGACACTTTTAGGTGAAAAACTTTAAAAGACAAAGTTTATTGGTTTAAAATAACATTTTCAAATAATGCTTTAGAACTAAAAATTAGAACCTAGTATTAAAAACATTAGTCACAGTTTAAGCACGAATAGAAAATATTGGTATATCAATATCTGACTCAGTTATTTAGTTTTTTTTTCAAAATATATCAGACTTGTACATAAGTATGAACAAATAAATAACTTAAGTCAAATTAAAAGTATCTTTTATGTTTCTTATCTTCTATTATGCTTATAGTGAATCTATTTGCACGAATAGTTTAAATAAGAGTTGTTATGATCTTTAAGTAAAAAACTCGTAAAACTTTAACTGCTTTAAAAACATTGTTTTTGAAATAATTTTAAAGACACAAAAGTTTGTTTTATAAACTAGTGTCCGTCAAAATGAATTTTGATTTTTGAGCGTTTATGCTTTAATTTTAATAGTTTTTTTTTCTGCAATTATTGCTAAAAGTAGAGTTTCTCGTATTTTAAAAATACAATATGCTGATTGTTTGCAAACTAAAACTGTGGCGTGTGAAATTTTTTATTGATAAAAACTAACACTATCAATAAGTTTAGTAATGTTTAACTTGTTAATAATCGTTTCAAAACGGTATGCGTGGAAGAAATTAATAAGATGTATTGTTTGAGGCTACTTTGTAATAAATTATTTTTAATTTCTGCGAGAACTGTCTTTAAACAGCATATATTTGTTTTATACGCATTTAAGTGTGCAGTTTGAAGAAATCTTTGTATATTAGTCGTTCGACTTAACCTCAATTTATTGCTCTGCATGTTTGCACATCATTTTAAATACATGATTTCTTGAAAAATTCAATTTAATTTTTTTTGTTAATCCATAACAAAAGTGATAAAACCGCCGTGTCACTTTTAAGCACAATGTATTATAAAAAATGTGCGTCAAGGCTGTTACTTTTTTTACAAAATTAGAAAGCTTGAAAGTTTTGCAATTATCTTAACTCTAATACTCAAAATGCACTTTAAGTTTTGTGGCGTCTTGTTGTCTCATGCTTATTGTTCACCTGGTGTTTGGATCGAGTGACAACGGAAGCAGCGTCGCTATGTCGTGATGATGCAGCTAGTTGCGAAACACAAAGAAAGACACGATGCGTGGGAAAGACGGTGTGTTTGTATGGGGTTTGCGCATCAAGTGATTGAAAAAGCAGATTAATTTTTTTTTTGCAAAATAACTAAAATAAGTTTATTTTTGAATTGGAATTTTCTTTTTAGATTTATTACTTAGAAAATACAACTGATTATTTTGGAAAATCTACAAAATTTTATTGCACAACATATAAATTTAAAACTTTTTCAGATTTACAAACCGTCCTCAATAAATTTTAAATAAACTTATAGAAATAAAACACATTTATGCAACTAAGTTAAAAATAGTGAAAAAATGTATTATAACGTAGTGATTCCAAACTTTGTATAAAATTAATTTGTAAAAAACTAAAAGATTTTAAGTACATTATAATGATATTTTAGTATGTAAATTCAATAATATTTAGTAAGTGCATCATTATAAAAATATCATTTTATATCTTACTTCCTTACTAATGTTATTATTGTTTATTAAACGATAAAAAAGCACTCAAAACGTTTGGTCTAAGGACCTTTCACAGGAACCTTTCGGTTATCGAGTCGTACACTAAGATAGTTTTTGATTCAAGGTTGATGTCGGATAAGTTTTTGTTTTTATTTTCATTTAGTTTAAATTTAGTTATACTGTTGTGTAACATATTTATTATATTAGAATTTTTTTTCGAATATTTATCGCGAACAGTTCTCATAAAAACGTAAAACGATACTCGTCAAAGAGGAAACTGAATGACGTACTTTGTGACGCGACCTCCATTGTTTAGATTCTGAATTCACACGCAAAACAGATCACGCTCCGGATGTGCGATCACGTTTTTGGCTGAGATAAGCATCATTCTTTCAGCACAGAACTGTACAGGTGTATGGCATAATACTGAATGGTTTTTGTGGACTTCGCTAAAGCTTTTAGCGCCACTTGAAGAATATGGTGTTTTAATTTTAAAAACAATTCCATGAATTTGTCTAAGTATGAAGTACTATATACGAAAGTGCATTCTAAAATTTCTTTGAAACTGAAATCAAATATGCTTCAAATTTTGTATTTCAAGTATATTTCTTTCGAAAACTGCTCATTACTATTTCATTTTATATGATATTTATTTTTTTTAAATACATAGTTAAGATATAATAATAAACTATATTTTGTAAAAGGACATATATGTTTATTAAAACACATTTCTGTACGTAATTTAGGCCAAAAGAATTAAAGAGGCACTTTTTAAAATGGTGTTAGTTTGTTTATTACTATATCGTTTGACAATATCAAAATTTCAAATCAATTTTATTCTAAGGAAACTTAAAAAACTTATGTAGCTATCAATGAATTATATCAGAATACTAATGTAAATTTATTAACAAGAGATTATATATCAAACAATTGCCGATCAAAAACTATCAGAAATATAGTTTGCATATAATTACTTGCTAATAAAAATTTTGTTTAGAAAGTTATTTACATAAAACAGAAACAACTTTTATTAATAAGGAAAATTTTTAAATAAGTTCTATTGGAAAAATCTTATTACTAACAGAGTAATTTTTTACTTTACGTGAATAGTTTTTGTGAAACGTATATGAATTTAACTGTGTATCGTAAACGGCAAGCGTGAGGCGAAACCAATCAAAACTCAGCGTTCAGATCTCGAACATCTGCAGCAGCAGGTTCTTCCTCCTGGCCGCTTTCTTGTGGTTCAGCGCCGCCTCCATCTCGTCCTCCTCCAGCAGCTCCCTGTAGTTCTCCAGCATCCTCCGCATCTTGCTGCTCCGCTCCTCCTCTTCCTCATCGCGCGTCCTTCGTCCCGTTTCGTGCTTCGGTTTGTCCGCCCCGTGGGCGTTCTTGCCGAACCGCCTGCTTACGGTGTGGATCGTCACGTCGACGTTTTTGGTCGATTGTGACGTCATCTTTCGGTCGAGCTGGTAGGTCGAGCGTGACGGGTCGAAAGTTGAGGGTTTCTTTTGGTGGTTCAAATGCTGCACGAGAGAAAGTTGGTTTCTCTGATTGATGCTTTTCGAGGTGCTTAGAGTTTGGTTGAAGTCTTTGTAGATCAGTCGCTCGAACTTTGCTTGCTTCTGAACATCGTAGCTTTTGACCAGATCTGCATGTGAATTTATTTTTAGTAAAAACAGACTTTATAAACAGTTTTATTTTTATTGCAAAAATTATTTTAGTGTTAATAGAATTAGTTCATGAAAAACACTTGGTATTTTGATTTTAATTTTAACAGTTAGCTTTGTTTGCTACACATATATTTAAACAATATAAACCTATTTCAAAAGCTTTATTTTTGTTAGTTTTTGAAACATTAAAAGACCAGTCTACAGATTGTTGTATATCTCCTTTTTTGTTGTTCGAAACTAAATTGCAGTTTGATGAAAGAGTTAAGTCTAGGGTTACCAGTTGATCGTCTGTGATTTTATATTTGAAATTTACACTTAATTAAAAACTATTAAAAACTGCTTATTAAAAAACATCTTAACTTATTCAGATAACGTTTTAGCTCTTTTAATTATATTTCTAAAAAGAAATGTAGTCGATTTAAACAAACTATTTATTCAAGCTTGTTTTGTAGAGGTTTTTATATAACATTTTAGTCTAGATGTCAATCTACTAAATAGCTTTTAATATGATTTTCACTTAAAGTTGTAAGTATTAAATCTATAACAAAACTAGCTAGTTAATCTGACTTAAAGTTTTTACCTAAGTTGTTAGAGTATGAGATATCCTGTAGTCTTTTTGAATTGTATGATACACTATTTGACATTAAATTACTACTATCCGTAGTGCTGATTGATTTTCTTCGACTTTCAGTTTGTTTGTGAGCATCAACTTTAACTGGTACTTGTGGTATTTTAAAAACGTTACCTGAAAGATATATTATAAAACGTAAAGGAAGCTTGTTAACATAAAAATACAAGCAAAGTAAGAAATTATAAAGTATTTAATAACACACAAATATTTTGCTTATTTACAGGAATAAATAATTTTGATTTATAAAGTCTTCAAATTCTCAGTGATGTATGGTAAAAAAAATGCATTTACATACTACTAAATACAGTTTTTTGATAAGGCATTGGACTTTAAACAATAGTGAGAGTTCATAAACTTTAAAGAAAGCTTTTAGTTATAAGTGATTTTATTTGTAGTACATACAGCTTTGAACTCTATTTTCAAAAGATGAAGTTTGTCGCTGCACATTGGCATTATATAAACTGCTGTCAACAACAACATTATTATTTTCATTGGTGTTTGAAGAAAATGTTTGTTTCCTGCTCAGAGCTTGTCTGGGAGCTTGAAATTCAAATTGTGTTTGCGGCTTACTATAAGAAACTGTTAAGTTAGGATTATTAGTGTGCTGATTTTCAACTGAAGTTTGTTGGAAGTTGTTATAGTTGTCAAATGACTGTTCTTCACTTGTAACGTACTGATGAGTGTGACAAGTCGGTATGCTGGCGTTTGTTTCAAATGTTTGCGTTTGCTGATAAGCAAATCGGTCACATCTCCTCGCATTTTCAAACCTTAATTCTGTTGAAATGAAAAAATACATTTAGTTTTAATTTATTAGTTAGAGCTTAAATTATAAAAATTTTTGTATATTTCTTCGGAAGCAACAGACCCTCAATTGATTTTTTTAAATTTAGTTTGAAATAATAACTATAATTGCAATTAAAACTTTACAAATAGTACTACTTAACAGAGACTTTATTATATCTACATTAAGCTATAAGAAGCATTTTATGTAGTTTTCGATTGCAAACCTTAGGAATAAACATAAGCACATATGGTTAAGTAAGAAACTTTTTACATACAGATAGAGCTTATGAGTAAATTTTTGTTAAAATTTTATGATTAGGTGTTTACTTAAAAGTAAACAAGATTAATAAATATATTATCACTTAAGTTTGTTAGTTCTTTATTAGTTCTTTGTTTTTAATCTTTTTTTTAACAAAACAGTGTTTAAGATTTTAAGTGTTTCAGCCTTATTAGTATATTGTTTATTGAACGATAAAAAAAACGCTCAAAAAGTTTGGTCCAAGGACCTAGTGCACGAAAAAACTTTCGGTTATCGAGTCATACACCAGAACAGTTTAACGTCATGCCCAGGACATTTAATTTATAACGTATAAATTTTTACTTTCAACGTATAAATCTAAATTTTTACTTGAAACTAACAAAACCTAGTTTTATAGACTGTTCTAAAACATTTTGTAACAAAGATAATTTGAGTATTTAAAATCTACGTCTGTATTATATTTACTACAGAAAAATTTTATATACAAACTATGTTTTTTATTTTTGAAAATGTTCCGAGATATTAATTAAAAACAAATAAATTTCACAAACACTGCTTGTTTTAAAAATACAAAGCTGCAAAATTTACAATAAACTACAAGTTTATTATCAAATTTGAACTAATAGTATTAGATACTCAGTAATTTCGTAATATTAAAAAGTGTTTGTTGTAACACCTTTAAACACAAAGTTCAAAGGTTTTGCATTTTTTGGTAAAGCTATGTACCTAATTAAACTTTAAAAAAATAAAGCTTTTAAGAGTCACTTTGAATTAAAGATCTTGTCAAGCTAGAACAAACTTGTCAACAATTTAAAAAAGCAAAACTTTAACTGAAAATACTTTTTTCTCGTAGCCCTTCAACGAACAGGTTAAATCTCGGGTCATCATGTATTCCTGGCGACAAAACTTGATTTGTTTGGCGGTAATTGGCAGGCTCTTCTTCAAATTGATATCCACTTTCCAAGCTTGTCACACGGGTATTAGTTTTCTCGTCTACTAGATATTACAATATAATAACTCTTTTAAAAAAATTTCTAAAGTTTGAATTGTTAAAATTTGATTTATTCGTAAAGAGACACAAAAAAATAATAGTTATTGATAATTTTATTTTTCTAGCTTTAAAACTAGAATTGTGAATAAACTAATTTAGCTGAATTTTCTAATCTTTCTAACATAAGTAAAAATAATAAACTACATAAAAATAAACTAATTTTTAGATAGGACTTTTTTGTACTTTAAAAAGTTCTTATATGTCTATTTAACATACTTCAAGTGATAAAATTTAAAATAATTTGTTTAATTGGTATTCAATTGACATACTTTTAGTGACTAACAACATATATTTATACTCCAAAACAGATTTAATTAACAAGAAAAATATACTTGGACTAAATTTTAACCAATAATGAGAGTTTACACATATCCCTTTTACTTATTATATTTTAGTATAAAAAGAAAAAAATGTTTTTTTCTGAATAAATAATGATAAAACTTCTAGCTAAAAGTATTGTTTTTACTTATTACAAAAAAACATTAACTGACTCAACCGCATTTGTTGATTCAAGCAATCAGTTGTTGACGAATTTATCCAACTGTTCGGCAAACTGTTCAAGCTCGCATTGCTTGCTAAGTTGTCTAAGATAACTTTTTGATTCGCTGAGAGCTCTTCAGTTTGCGAATGTAAAGTTTGGTTCGGTAGCCTACCTAGAAAAGCTTTTTACTCGAACATTGTTCGTTTAAATATTAAATGCTGTATTTTTATTAAAATAACTTCAACTGCTAAATTAATTTATTAATAATTACATTTTAGGTAGCAATTTTTTTTACTAGGAAGAATTTTCTTTCTTTTTTTTTTTGTATTTGATAAACGTTTTACTACGAGATCACGCTAAAATTTATTTTGAGTAAAACTACAATAAACATGGTATCTTTTAGTTAAAAGCAAAAAGTGTATACCGTTTAACAAATTGTTATAAAAACTCATTCAAGCATAAAACTTAAACTTGTTTATTAAGACTTCAAACAACAACTTTCATTTTAAACTTACTTATATTTATATCAGAATCAGTATAGGTTTCATTCATAGTTGAGCTCATTGGATATTCTACTTCTTGAGAGATAGTCTTGTTATAATAAAGTTCATAAGGATGATTCTGTGAAGTATAGTACAGATGACGGTTTTCATCTTGATCTTTACTTGCCTCAGTACTTGAATCTGTCATAAATTGCAAACGCTACATTAAATGATTTTAAAAAAAGTATGTTTTTTGTTAAACTAAATAAAATGCAAAACGTCTATGTTAATTTTTTGTAGTTGTAATATTAAACAGTGATAGAATGCTCAACAGTTTTCAAGTGTAATCAATACCTCTCCAGGTTTTACGGGTTTTATTAAACTAAATCACTTACTTATCTTATTTATCTCATATACCTCAGCTTCTGACTCTATAGAGTTAGTGTAAATGTTTTCGGAGTTTCGAAGTTCTGAAAAAATAATGTTTGTCATTATTTAAAGCAATTTTTCGTTATTAATGTTCATATGTAAATCAAACGTAATTCTTTAATTTTCAAAAATAACTTACCTAATGTTTTCAAATCAAAAACTGAATAAAAAGTTAACGCATTAAAAGTAGCAGATCTTGTACTTATTTTAAATAAAATTAAAGAACTGAGACTATTGTAGCACTTTAAAAAAAACATTAAATTTAAACGGTTAATGATTAAAGCTTCTATAGTACTAGTTTAATTTAAACTTAAAAAAATCGTTGTGACTTCGAACACTTTTTATATTAAAAAATATACTTATTTCCACTATAAGGTAAACGTTTTATAATGATATATACTAAAATATAGTTTTTTTAATTATCATTGCATTTCACAATATTTGAAAAATATATTTCATTTTCATTAAAAATAAAACATTTTAACGACCGTTTCGACTATTGTTTTTAAAAAAGATAATAAAGAAGTTACTTGAAATTATGTCCTTTTGCTGCCTCGAATGGCGGGAAGACCACCGCTTCTTGCACTCCAGTCCGGTTCTCATGTTGTTTCCCGCCAAATTGACTGCGCATGCGCACTTCTCCCACAGCTCCTGCTTGCGAATGTTGACGTGGGCAGTTCTGTCGTTCCTGATCTGCTTCAACCTTTTTACTTCAATGCTGTTTTGACGGAGAAACTTCACCAGGGCTTCTTGTTCTAAATTACACAAGTTGTTTTTGTTGATCCAAATCAATACCTTATCTAAAAAAGTTAACAATAAACCACAACAAATATAAGAATTTAAACTAGTGATCTACCGGATCAACAAGTTTCGGATGCAGCAACATCTAAACTTAAAAAAAAACGGATTCAAGTTCGTATCCGGTAGACCATTAGTTAAATTGTAATATTTGTATTTTCAAACTTATTCAAATAGAGTTCCGGCCGGATCCGGATCTAAAACGACAATATCCGACCGGATACGGTTGATCTATATTTTAAACCTTTTAAAACTTTTGCTTTGAGAAAATAAAGGTTGCAAAACATTATTTTTTATGATTATTATTTCTTTTTCTTTTTTTGTTTAGAAATACTTTGTAATAGAATTAATAAACAGTTGCTAAAAATTTGCGATCAGTTGAATTTAAACTTTTTATCGGTTTTACAAAGTTATATAAAGGTTTTCACGTATTAAAAATAATAAATCAACTTTAAAGCTAATTAGCCTTTGAAGCGGTTGCAATTAAATTATTTGTTAATTGATACTTTTTACTTTCCGATTGAAACTAAAAAAAGTTTTAGCTGGGAAAAAAAAACTTTATATATCAGTTGTAAACTTTAAATAACTCTTTAAAATTAAAAAAAGTTTAATTTGAATTAGTTATCGGTAAATTAAAAATAAACAGTTTAAAAAAAAATTGTTATTATTTTGCTGTTTATCGATACTATACAAACAATTTATTTATGTCTCAAAAGACTTACTTAACAAACTATATATCTAAAACTTCAAAATCTTAAACAGTCTTTTTGATAAATTTAAAAATTATTGAAAAATTTAGCAACAATTACATGAATAGCACTTGTATCTGAATTTTGTACTTTTAGGATTATTTTAAATAAAAAAAGTAAGTATGAACAACAAATTGGTTTTTATAAATCATTTGTCTTAAAAATATTTTATAGCATAGAAATTATAAAAAGTATGATTTGTAGCTAACCAAAATATTATAAATTATTAAGTTTAAAACCATCTTAGAGCATTTAATATCAGTGGCTTAAAAAAAAACACCGTCTAATAAATTTAATCTTTACAGTAGATACTAAAAGTGCTTCATCTTAGATAATAAAATTAACATTTAAACTAGAATCACAGCACATATTTTAAATAAATCTACACAAAGCTTGTTGTGGAAGTAAACACTAGCAACGTTTTAAACTACATGTCTGAGACCTAAAAATTAAGTATGTACCATTGAACAATCAAAAATAAAACATAACTTTGCTCTGCGTGGGTTCAGTAGTCTAAACTTAAAAACCTGATAATTTTATTATACTACCTTTAAACATAAGTCTGTTTTTTTTTTGTATAAATGTGTATTAGCTTAATTTTAAAACAAGAGTGTAATCAAAAGAAGACAAGTTTCTTAAATTACGATAAGTTAGATTAAAAAAAACTACTATGAAATAAACTAAACAAAATACATCATTAGTTTTAGTCCTTTTGAAAAACAACTTTAACTGTGATTCAACAGTTTCTAAAGCTTATATCTATTTGTATTTTTCAAGTGGATAATTGGTTGAACAAATTGAAACATTATTCTAGTTTTAAAGAACGTAAAGTTTAAAACGAATTTAAAAGCAATGAAAAAATAGCAAACCTTTGTAAGTCCAATTAGGCTTCCGTTTTGATTTAACGTTCTGATACATATCAACTCAGATATTTGTATTAATAAAAGTTATAGTTTGATACAAAGACATTGGATTCTATTTTTTTCTTTCTTTTTCTTTCTCTTCTCTCAAGTTTTAATTTTTTTCAAAGCTTAAAGTCTAAATTGCGCAATTTAGATTTAAATATAAATTTATCCCTTTCGTTTTAATTTTCAATAACAAAACATAGCAAAAGTAATTTTAAATTAGTTTTACTTAAGTTTTAAGCAAAAGTTAATATATTGTATTTAATAAAAACTTCTTGATGCACTAAACAGTCAAATTAAATGTTAATTTAGAACTAAATTTTTAATAATTTGTCTGAATTTTTATTTCCTATTTTTCTACAGTCATTAGTAAAAGTCTTTATAAATGGTGTTTTGAGTTAAATTATATATTTATATTTAGTATTGCAATAACTATGCTAAAACCTATCAATGTTTTATTGTTCTAATGCTAAAAAAAGAAAACTAAAAAAAACACATGTTTGAATAAAAGTATGATATATTCTTCATAATGTTAGTTTTTAGTCTTTGTACACAATTTGTAAGTTTGATTTTTAAGCTAGTTACTTTATTATTAAGTGTTAATGAATATCAATTTTATATATACACTTTTGTAATATATATATATATATATATATAAAATAAGGTTAATGTTCAAACTTAAACACCTTCTACTGGGGAGCGGGTCAGAATGACACAGCGACAAAATGACACGGTCGTCAAATAGACACGGTGCATCACTTTAGCACAGCGACAAAACGACACGGTGCGTCACCTTGGCACAGTGCGTCAGTTTGGCACGGAGGGTCACTTTGGCACGGCGACAAAATGACACGGTGCGTCACTTTGGCACAGAGGGTCACTTTGGCACGGCGACAAAATGACACGGTGCGTCACCTTGGCACGGTGCGTCACTTTGGCACAGAGGGTCACTTTGGCACGGCGACAAAATGACACGGTGCGTCACTTTGGCACAGAGGGTCACTTTGGCACGGCGACAAAATGACACGGTGCGTCACTTTGGCACAGAGGGTCACTTTGGCACAGCGACAAAACGACACGGTGCGTCACTTTGGCACGGAGGGTCACTTTTGCACAGCGACAAAACGACACGGTGCGTCACTTTGGCACGGAGGGTCACTTTGGCACAGCGACAAAATGACATGGTGCGTCACTTTGGCGCAGCGACAAAATGACACGGAGGGTCACTTTAGCACAGCGACTAAATGACACGGTGGTTAATAAGGGAGGGAACGATTTGTTGTGAAACTTCAATCTTTATTGGTATGGACAACGATCTTATTTTTCTAGGAAACTTTTCGGTTTCCTGTCTTCTAACCGGTTTTGTAGAATCAGCAACAATTACATTGATTAACTTTAAAAACAAAGACCGCAGGAATTTTTGATCGTGACTTCATAAAATAAAATGAAACACGTAATGTTTATACCTTCTATTCTCATCGTCGTACTTATAAAAAACATGCTCGTTTTTAAGCAATAGCAAGGTGTTAGGTGTGCTTAAAAGCTGTGCTTAATAAACAACAACTAGTTGTTTATACCAAACAACGTTCACAAAGATGCAAAAGCAGCAATTTTTTTTAACAAAATACGACTGCCAAAATTAACGAAAATTTATTTTTGATTACTTTCGAACGGAAAATCTTAAACACAGTTTAGTACTAGAACTTGAAACGAGTAATAAAAATTAGAAAATGACTTGCCATTTTACGACTAAAAAGATAAAAACTCATATAAACATATTTTTTAAACTTCAGCAACATTCTGATTTCAAAATACAATCTTCATTTTAGATCAATCATTTAGTACATCAAAACAATAAACTATTAGATGTAAATACAGAGGAAAATTTGTTTTATAAACTAAAACTCAGACGTTATCGAAAGCAACTTTTCTGCTGTTGTAACTCTAAATTCTAATGCGGTTCTTATTTTACGTTTTTATGCTTAAAAAATTAATACTTGCGCTATTTTGGCGACTTAATAGGTTGCAAGATTAAAAATAGAAAATTAAATATTATTTTCATAACAGAGTTAAGACAAAACCGAGTTTTTTAAAACTTTGTAATAAAACTCAAGAATATAAAGTAGAAGAAATGTTTTACACGCAAATTAAAATCAGCTTTTACTGTATCATTATGAAATTTATTTACTGATTTTGTATTAAATATAAATGCAATTAAATCCTTATATGCAATAAAATACTATAATATCTGTCATACTCTAAGTTTAATTTTTTATATTTTAGACTAAAAAGTTTTGTAAAAATAAAAAAGGCTTAAAGTATTAACTTTAATAGAATGGCTGCAGCTTTAATTAGAACGCTGCAGCAGCTATGTTGTATGTATAACCTCTTCTAGTGATTTTATTTTAAAGTGATAAATATATAAATGGTTGCATCAGACTCTTAATTTTCTCTAAACTGTTCATAATACTATTTTTAACTGTTTCATAAATTTAGGCTCCAGGTCCGTTTATTTTAATTATTTGCTTTCAGACAAGTTTATTATATATTTTCAATACAGAGTTTTAAGTAAACATCCTAACTTATCAACTTTTGTTAAATATAAATATTTATACATATTTAATATAAATGGCTAGTTACTACAAAAGCAGCTTAACTCTGTATTTTTAAAAACTACAGTTAAAACACGCATGACTTATTCTTACTACGAAATAACTCTGTATTAATTTAAATCTTAGTTATTTTTTTAAACAATTCCTGATAATAATTAATTAAACTTAACAACAAAAAAAAAAAAATTATTCATTACATAAATATGAAAAGTCGTGAAACGTAAAAAACAAACTTAAGAAATTTATATTTTTATACTATGACTTAAATTTTAAAGCAATGTAACATATATAATTTCAAATGTATCAAGCTACTATAGTTTGGAAAAAGTATAATAAATCTTTTGTTTAACTAATTACTATCAAAATTTTACAATTAAAAGTTAAATTACTGAAGAAGTTTAGTTTTGCATATAAGTTTGTTAATCCATGCTATCGTGACGCACCGTATCATTTAGTCGCTGTGTTAAAGTGACGTATCGTGTCAATTTGACGCTGTGCCAAAGTGACGCACCGTGTCGTTTTGTCGCTGTGCCAAAGTAACCCTCCGTGCCAAAGTGACGCACCGTGTCGTTTTGTCGCTGTGCCAAAGTGACCCTCTGTGCCAAAGTGACGCACCGTGCCTAAGTGACGCACCATGTCGCTTTGTCGCTGTGCCAAAGTGACCCTCCGTGCCAAAGTGACGCACCGTGTCGCTTTGTCGCTGTGCCAAAGTGACCCTCTGTGCCAAAGTGACGCACCGTGTCATTTTGTCGCTGTGCCAAAGTGACGCACCATGTCATTTAGTCGCCGTGCCAAAGTGACCCTCCGTGCCAAAGTGACACACCGTGCCAAGGTGACGCACCGTGTCATTTTGTCGCTGTGCCAAAGTGACGCACCGTGTCATTTTGTCGCTGTGCCAAAGTGACCCTCCGTGTCGAAGTGACGCACCGTGTCATTTTGTCGCTGTGTCATTCTGACACCCACCCCTTCTACTGAGCCCACTTGAAGGGCTTTTAGATAATTTATTGAAATGGCAATTTTAAAAATTCTGGTACATATGTTTCATAAAGCTTTAATTTTTCATAAAGCTTTTATCATCAGCCAGTTAAATTCAAAATAAAAAGCACTGTACTAAACAAAGATACAAAAGTTATGCAAAAAACAAAAAACATTATGACGTAATATTGTACATTACAAATATTCAGTACAAAAATCGATCTACCATCTAACTAATCAAACAACTAAAATTAACGAAAACAACAGTTAATTGACTATAATATGCTTCAAAATTTGTTGTATTTTAAGAGAAGCTTTTTCATATGTCGACAAGACGATATAAATTCGCTCCTCTTATTTAAACAACCTTCCTTTTTTAACGCATACATAACGGCTGTTGATTCTTTTAAGCACAGCCTACAAACAGGGTTGTTACCATCTGCTATTGGCTGTGCTCTTTTTATCACCTCCTAAGTTAATTTAAAATCAATGTTTTTGCGCTTAAGGCCGCAAACATACTTCGAAAGCTCAGTTTCATTTTCGTATACACCACCTTTAAAGGATTTTTTATGGTTGGCATACCGAAATCTGAATTGAGTGGAGCATAAGCCGATGTAGAATTTCTCGATGTAGAATTATGAAACATATGTACCAGAATTTTTAAAATCGCCATTTCAATAAATTATATATATATATATATATATATATATAAAAAGTTTTATTCAAAGATGAAAAAACGAGAAGAACTCAAGTTTCGTGATTACTCACTCATCAGCTTCAAAACAAGTTTAAAATAAAGCACAAAACAAAATCACTAATGAAGGTAAAAAATTTTTTTGCATAAATAGATTATGACGTAATTTTGAAACTATCAAAAATCGTGCAAAACGGCTTGTGCAAAAACTAATCTACCAACAGACAATAAACTAGCGAAAATTCATATAACTTCAGTGAGTAATTACATATTAGGACAGATAATTGGAAGAGATAAAGATAAAATTAAGATGCAAATTGAAATTTAGGTAAATTTACCTAAATTTCAATTTGCATCTTAATTTTATCTTTATCTCTTCCAATTATCTGTCCTAATATGTAATTACTCACTGAAGTTATATGAATTTTCGCTAGTTTATTGTCTGTTGGTAGATTAGTTTTTGCACAAGCCGTTTTGCACGATTTTTGATAGTTTCAAAATTACGTCATAATCTATTTATGCAAAAAAATTTTTTACCTTCATTAGTGATTTTGTTTTGTGCTTTATTTTAAACTTGTTTTGAAGCTGATGAGTGAGTAATCACGAAACTTGAGTTCTTCTCGTTTTTTCATCTTTGAATAAAACTTTTTATTAACAAAGCCCTCAAGGTGGGCTCAGTGTGAAAAATTTAATTTATTAAGTTAAATAACTTAATTCTATATATATATATATATATATATATATATATTAAAGGTTTTGTATAAAAGTTCTGGTCGATAGTGCTCGACAAATTAAATCGGAGCTAAATATTTATCTAGTTATATAAAAAAATATAATTTATTCAGCTGCTTCACACATGAAATGTAAAAATTCATGTGATCGTAAGTAAGTTACAGTTTATTATAATAGTGAACAGAAGTTTAGATTTTAAAATTTTTATAATAATTGTGACGTAGTATTCGTACAGTTTATTGTACGATTATCTGAATTTGAAATAATACGCTGTGAATGTTAAAACAAAAACATATGCATCCATTAAAAAAAATACTTTTTTAACAAAGTTAAAACCAACTAAATATTAAAACAAAATAAAATCGAAGCGGCAAACACGAGTATTTTAGAACATTTTTCCCAACAGTCTAAAAGATTTTTTCTAATAGCTTAAAACATTTTTCCAAAATTACCTTCCTAAACGTTTATAAATTAACATTCACAGCGTATTATTTCAAATTCAGATAATCGTACAATAAACTGTACTATTACTACGTCACAATTATTATAAAAATTTTAAAATCTAAACTTCTGTTCACTATTATAATAAACTGTAACTTACTGACGATCACATGAAATTTTACATTTCATGTGTGAAACAGCTGTATAAATTATAGTTTTTTATATAACTAGATAAATAAATATATATATCTTACTTTGTTCTTTATTTCGTTAAAATATATATACATATCTAAAAATCTACTTCTAAGCTATTTTTTGCAACAAATAGTCAATAAAAAAAGTTTTATTGATAAAAGTATATGTTAGAATTAATTGATTTCGTCTGTAGAATAATAATATTTGAAGAAAATTACACTAAAGGTTTGAAGAGACATAATTTTACCAGAAGGTTTACTACATAGCTTTTTTTTCTATTTTTCAGTCTATTTTAATATAAAAAGGTCCTTAAAATGTTTCAACTAATTTCAAACGTTAAACTTTTATTAATCTATAAGTTTCACATGGTGTTTTGATTTCTTTTTCTAGTGCATACAAAGAACTGAAAACCGATATATTTCTATTAGTTTAAGTGAAAAAAAATTGCGCTTTTGATTTTTTTGAACAAATTCATTGTTAAGAAATATCAAATGTACATTGTCATCTTAGATTGGCGCACAACTTGATTGTAACAAATAACACTACTGAAATTATAAAATCTATAAAAAAGCGTTTATGTTTACTTTAGATTTTGACGTAATACTTAATTTCTTGCCAAAAATGTAAAGTTCAAATACCCCAAAACAAATAAAGCACAGGAGAAGTTAATAAAAAAATCAAAACTACAATACTAAAATCAGAAAAAAACGTGGGTCAAATAAGTATTAAAAATTATTTTTGGTTAATATCAGGACCAAGCTGGTTGTTTAGTTTAATTTTAGACACTTAGATAGTAAACCTCAGCAAACAAGCTGTTATAATAACTACGAAACTTAGATTTATTAAAACAATTATACATGTTTTTACAACTTTTCAATTTTTTAAAATTTTCAAAATGTGCAAAAATTTTATTTTTAGTTTTCGTTATACACTTTTTCTATTCTAGCATACAGTTCCCGCTAGGAAACAACCTTTAAATAAATATATTGATAACAAGAATTTATAGATTGGACACTTTTTGTAATTCTAACAAACAAATTAATCTAAAAGGAAGTAGTTACTAAAAACTTTATTGTCATACATGCCATATATAACGTTATTCAAATCTCATTCAAAATTTTAGATCTTTTTAGCTAAACTTTCCTAAAGTCTTCTTAAAATATAGTTCTCGTCAATTATAACTTTTGCACTTTTATGCAACTTGTTTAGACTTAGTGTTACTTTTTGTAACTTTTGTGTTTCCTTATTATTAAATTTTAGTTAGTAAGAATCATTTACTAGCCTTGTTTTTGGCTTTATTTACTTGGAGTTTTTAAAAATAAGTTTTTTAATCACTTTTAATAACTGTTTTGCTATGTCCCACATCCGTGACTGTGACGGTATAAAAGATTTAAAAATCGTAATAATCTAAGTATTTAATGTTCTTACTTTGAACTTTTGAACTTGTTTTGTATTATTTTTGTTTGTACATAAAGATACATTAGTTTTTTTACTTCACTAATAAAAAAGCTAGAAAATCACTGTTAAGTTATTCGAGTTTTTTAAGTTGTTTTCTTGATCTTTATTTTTAGTAACACATATTATTCAAATATCTGCAATAAATTTTTGTTCTTTTTTAGTTAGTTATTCTTTAGAATCTAGATCACTAACAACATAGAATTAAGAGTCAAACACAATCAAAAACCCATTGATAAGTCAATTAACTAACAAATTTAAATTTTAACGGACAATTTTTGTAAGCAACGGGCAAAACTGAAACTAATGACTGAAAGTTATTTTTGTAATTAAGAAACAATTGTTTTTTTTTAAAACATGTATTTTGTGAAAATATAACTAATTGGGTACTAAAATTTTCAAATACGAAAAATTCAAACTCGTATAATTCAAATTCTTAAAAAAGTGTTTAAAGTGCCACAACTCATCGAATTATTATATATTCGACAAAGTTAACCAAGAGTATGTAGGTATAATTAATACCTTTTTTTTATGAAAAATTAAATATATTCGATTTAACTATAGGTAAAGTGTAAAAATTTTGTCACGTAACTGAATATATTTCGTATTTTGCTTTTTATTTGTTATATACGTTTTAAAACAGTACTTTTTAATCACCTTCAGTTTAGTAGCTTTAAAAAACTGTAATATACTTTTTTAAGTTTTTATTAAAACATAAAAAAAATTCTACCGACAACAGTAAAGGATAAAAAGAGTGATAACTTTCAAAATATCGGAATCTTAGTTATATTTAAGTTATTATTCATTTATTGTGTTTTTTTTTTTCCTACATCATCCACTGAAATATTTACCAAAAAAGTTCAAGTTGGTTTTAAAAGTAATATATTTTGTTTTCAAAAACAATCCTAAATAAAAACATTTTAAATCGGAATATTTCACTAAAACCAAGCTCAGACAAATCATTATTTCTAGTATTGGCACAAAAAAAAGTATAGAACGGAACCAAAAAAAAAACAGCACTGGAAACATAACAAAAGCTGAAAGGAAGCAGAATGCGCAAATTTCCTTTGACTGAAAGGTGAAATCGGATAGGGACCGGCCGGTTAAATAAAGCTTTCAAGCTCGTAATTCAACACACAACAGTTAAATTTGAACTTCCAAAAATTTCGACAAAAATCGCACGTATGTTGTCAATTGGCTTTTTATATTTTGATCGATTGGCAATTTTTACTGCTAGATTTTACAGTCAATATCTTGGAATTAAATCCAAACTATTGTTCGCACTAGTTTGGGATCAAGTTTTAAGAAAAAAGGTTGCAAAGATTGCTTTCACAAACAATAAAGTACAACTCTATAATGATGTTTTTATTTAAAACTTTGCTGACTTGTTTCCTTATAACTGATTATTTTTAATATATACGAACAAAACTGTTCTGGAATTGTTAATATTTTCAGTAGTATATAGCCAACACTTTTGTGGTAATGTTTAATTTTTTTAATGATATATTTCTACTTAAAATTTTTAAACTCTTTTTTTATGTACTTCTAAAAGTGACTAAGAAAAATATACTCCTTTAGCAAGGCTATATAAATCTATGAACTAAAATTAAAATTACTTAGAAGTCGTGATATTAATACTTAGAAAACCTTTTTAAACGTGCTTTCGTGGTTTGCTAATAAATAGTTTTATGAATTAAAATTTTTATACAAATAAACAGTGATACAAATTAACAATATCAACTTTTTCGTTTGAAATGTTTCTGTTTCACTTCTTTTAAGTTTATATTTCAGTTCAGGTCAAAAATGTTTTTATCCAATGTACAGGTTTACAAACATTCTAAGCTTAACTTTTTTTGTTGCTGTTTTAAATATTGAATGAAAGTTTCTCAAAATACTTAATTTGGTTTTTTATGAACATTTCAAATGATAGTGCGAATAAAACCACATTCCAACTTTTTCAGAGTTTTACTTTTATTCAATTTTTATATTTGACTTGTAAAATGAAAAAAAAAAATTTATATTTCATAAAAATGTTTTAACTCTTTCTTTGTCTATTTTTCAATGCACTTAAATAGCCACAATAGATTTGGCCATTCAGTATTAAAAATACTTATAAGTATTTAGTTTGGTAAAGTAAATAACTTTTTCAACAAGTTGTTCAACTGAAACAATTAACATATATATTTATTAACATTTATAAAATACACTTTGTTTAAATAAAAAAGAATATTTAGAATATAGATAAGTTTATTTTAGCGAGCTTTCAAAGTTTTTTATAATCTTCTTAATCTCGCCACACCATTTTAGCTTTTCTATTATACCTTCTTCTGGATCTTTTGTTTTTTCTTTAGTCGATTGCAAATAGTTTTTTAATAAAGATTTTATTTCATCTTTTTCATTTAAATTCGTCTGTATACCAACGTTTCCTGATGCTTTAAATCCAATACCTGTTTTACAAGTATGTTTGAATAAGATATTGTATAAGTTTTGTGTAATTTACATTTCTTTTTCAAATATTTACAACTTAAGCATATTATCAAAATAGAAATCTTAAAGTTTATGAATTCATTTTTACTTTGAAGAAAATATTAATATATTCTTGAGAAGACAACATGAAACTTTTGGTGAGTTTTTATCTTAAATAACTGAAGAGGTTAAATAAAACTATTTAACTTACTCGACAAACATTAAATAATTTTACTTTGGTAGTTAAACTTAAAGACTTTTTAAATTATATTCTAATTCTCTTTTAGAAAAGATTATCATTGTTTTTATACAAACTAGTTATAAAATAACATATTTATTTACATTTTAATTTAGCTACTAACAATTTTTTTACATAGCAACACAATATATATTCAGTACATTTTTTAAACATGATTTTTACTATAAACAAAAATAAAAAACTTGGGCTAGATTTGGCAGCCTTTTACAAGTAAAGAGCAAACTTCCGCGGGCTGCAGTTATTCAAAATTATTATAGTAACACATAAATACTATTTTAAACCGAAATGGGATATAAAGTGTAATATTAAGGTAATAAAAATTTATTTTATTTAAAGTAAGAGTCTTCCAGTAAATTTGTGCCACAAAAACTGTTTTTTGTTCGACATAGATTTTTTACATAAAAAAGGAAATTTCTAGATCCTTCTAATAGAAGTTAAAAATTAATTTTAAATTAAAAGTGTAAACTTAATAACTATTTCTAAAGAGTACAAAAAAACACTTGTACTATTTTGTTATTCAAAACGTTAGGTTATAAAATAGGTAGAATTATGCAGTAAATATGCAATGATACATCTAAAATTGTGTCCTTTATATACTATATAACTTTGAAAAAAACATGCTTTAATTTTCTAACCTCTTTTAGCATTGAAACTCGATAATGATCGCTCAATATCAAAACGTTGTCTTTTATGCTTTACAACACTGTCTTCACCAAGATCTTGTGCTCGTTTTTGTTGTGGAAAATGTATTTTTATTGGTCTGTTGTGTTGATTGAAGACAGTCACGTTTCTACCAACTGAGTTTTCAACAAGTAAAGACGTTAGTGCACTTTGATTTTTATCAAGGGTTTCTGTAGTACTTTCGAAATGATCTACTTGCAGCCGAGTTGCTTCATTTCCTGATAAGTTTTAAGGTTGCAGAATTTTTTGTATAGCTTTTAAATTCATTTTGTGTAACCATTGGATGATTTTTTAAGAGTGTAGTGCTTTTTATATACCTAGCCCATCTCTAGCATTGGATGAAATGTGTTACAGTCTTTTAAAGTACTTATTAAGAGTTTTCAAGCATTAGAATAGGTTTATATGTTAAACAAAATTCAAAACAACTGTTTTATTTTTTTAGTCTAAATAGTGTTCAAGTACCTCATATACAAATATAGCATTGTTGAACTAAAGCATCTAAGAATTGAAAACGAAATGTTTATGTAACAAAATGTTTAGTTCTTTTTTTAATAAATTACTTAACTTTAAAATTATGTTGAAGCTCATGAATTTTTAAAAGCTCATTTAAAATATTTTTTCAAAAAAAAAGTGTTAAAGAAATTCGGATAGTTTCCTATATTAAAAACTATGCTACTTGTAATTATTAAAGTGTAATGTAATTAATCAAGTAACATGTTAATTGGAAAATATTTAGGCTGATTTAAGGATTTAATTGCTCAAAAATTTTTTTTTAGAATAACACCAATTTCAAGCTTAAATAATTAAGCTATTGTACCTACATAGACTGCCACATCCGATTTTTTTTCAATACCGCACGGGTGCAGGCAAGAGCTAGTAGTTGAAGCTAATGTCATATTTTTTATGTGTTTTGTGTTAAGGTTTTCTTTTACAGAACAAACAAAGTTGTGTTTTAATCATTAATGTTTTTAAAATCAAGTGACTAAATTATTTAAATCAAAAGAAGTACAAAACAGTTTAGCTTGCTCTTTACATAACCTGATTTGTGTTGAAATTATAAACAAGTTGCTTAAATAAGTCAGGTTTTCTCAAACTTGGTTAAATAATCTTGAATTTTATCAAAAGCTTACATTAAACAATTTTTAACGTAAAACTGCACAGTTTTACTTATTAGAAACCATTTAAAAAATGACACTTAATTAAATGCTCTTAATAGTAAAAATAGTATTAAAAATATAATACTTCAAACTATTATTATTTTGTTTAAGCCCACTTTAAGAAAAACCGTAAAAACTATAAAATCTACTCTACAAATACAAAAATAAAACATTCACTTTACCCAACAAGCTTGTTTCTACAGAACAAAAGAAATTATCTAAACCCATAGATTTTATTTTTAAAACTAAATTTAAACCTTTTCTGTTGTGTAGTTTTATCATTTCTTCATTTTCTAGGCTAGCAAACACACCAGTATTGTTTTGAGTTGTGTCTTCAATAGAGTTTTGTTCATTTAAGTGAGTAATATATTTTTCGTAATCTGTGAAACTTTAAATTGTAATTTTTCCTTCTCAAAAAAAGGTTTTTGGTTACTAGTTTTCAACACAAACTAGTTGAATAATTTATGATTTTTAAAAGATAAGTTGCATAACTACGTTTAGTGGTAACGGTTATAGCAAGTTTGATTTTTTATTTTACGAAGGTTTTTTTCTTCAAATTAAATATCATTTGTAACTTAAGCATGTAAAAGAAAAAACCTTATTCCCAAGTTATGTTTGTTTTAAATTTTCACAAAGTTTATCGATACTTTATTTAAGGTAAAATAGTCTACAAGCACATAAAAGGCGTTGCAATGAGTAGTCCATTAGCTCCTTTTCTAGCTAGTTAACTTATAAAATTAGAAAAAAAATCTTAATTGAAATAAACCTCTAAAACAAGACTTATACTTTACATATGATTTGTAGATGATATACTTTTTCTCATAAAAAACAACATCGATTTAAACAACTTAAAAAAATGAATACACTATACCCTAAGTTTTGAAACCTCTACTGACTGGGAACAGTTGTTTTGGACACAGAAGTAAACCTTCTACCAAACCGACTACACACATTTTTATACCGAACACTAAATTATAAAATAATGTTTTACACAACAATGTACACATAATTATGCAATACACTTGTTTTGATCCAAATTCTTTGAACCTCAGTTAGATTGAATTATATTTAAGTACAGCATTTAATGATTGTTTTAAACTTGTTAAAATCTATAATTCAACATTTAAAAAGCGATCAAAGCAGAAAAAAAATTGAAAATTGGAAAAACTTTCTTATTTACAACAACTTACGTTGGTAAACTATCATCAAGAAATTAAAATTGTTTCACGCATATTTTCAAAAACACAAAAACGTTATTATCAGCATACATTAAGTCGTAATACCTTAAGCATAAAATTCTAAAAGTTTTAAACTAAAAGAGAGACAACATTTCTTTTCAGCAGAAAAATTAGGTGTTCACAAACAGTTTAATTACTCACACAAAAATTAGACAAAAATATCCATAAATAAAATTATAAAGTTAAAATTTTAATGAGCTGGCCATTAAATAGGCACTACTCTGCACTGAAAACAAAACTAAAATCAAGTTAAAATTATTGTTCATAAAAAGCTCTTTTTTTTTGTACTAGTTGTTTGCAAACTAAAAAATACTTTGTTGGCCAAAAAAATCGGTTTGGCTGATCGTATGTTTCCCATTAGGGTGCATCTACTACTCCTCAAAAAATAAAGTTTTTGAGTATCGCCATGAACTTCTTTTTCAGCGTGGATAACCACATAAAAAACAATTCAATCAAAGACTAGCTTTCTAGCTTTTAACATCGCCCGCTTTTTGAATTTTTCTGAAAACAACCCCTATGTTGTATTGAACCTTAAAACTCGACTTTTGAGTTTTTGGCTGAAAAGTTTTGTGCATGTTGTAATTTTCACAAAAACACATTCTTAAAGTTTTAAGACGATTTGAAGAAAGTTTTATGGAGGCACTTCTTGATTTTCTTAAAAAACTAAAAAATACGCGTAGAACGTATTTTTGTGATGATTGCTACATCACGGAAACTTTAGGGTCGGGGTAACAGATGCATACTGTTGCCCATACTTTATTTAGAATATTAATTTAGTTGTATATTGAACTTAATATAATACAAAAATCTACCTATAAAAGTTATAACTGTAGTATATGTAATCAAATTTTACCTTTTTTTCTCTTATAAAGGTATGATAAATTTCGTTTTTTGCACTCTCGGACATTTCTGTTATTGTTACCCTCTCTGTTCACGGCTTCGGCACATCTTCTCCAAAATCTTTGCTTCCTTTCTCTAATCCTTGCCTTCCGATCATTTATTACAACTTCTAAATATGTTGCCTCAGACGAGTTTTGACTTAGAAAATTTGCTAAAGCTCTTTTTTCTGTAAATCATGTTTTTAGTTACTAAAAAGAATATTTTATATGTTGAGGTAAAATATAATGTTTTAAATTACTAAAATTTTGTCGGGATGACCTAAAACAAATGGATGATGTTATTTGTTTCAAAATATAAACATACCTTTTTACTAAAAGTATTTAGCTTTTTTAAGACAACAAAAACTTTTGTTATAACCTTACACGTATTTAAACACGGTAAATGAAGTTTTATTTTTTAACACTTTTGCTAAAATAAAGTTAAAATTTTTTATTAATTTGTCTTAGTTAAACTTTTTATAAAGCCATTAATTCAAAGTATTCATAAGTATGATGACATAGCAAATCTTAGAATTACTTTTATACTAGTAAAAACTTAATACTATTGCTTAAACTCTATAAAATCTCCATATATGTCCAGGCCTCGTGTAAATTTTTCAGCAAAAAAGCTGTTATAGGTATTTAATTTTTTTCTTTTGTATCGTAATAAAAATTAATATAAATTAAAGATGTAACATGCTTTTACACATACTTTAAAAGTGAAAGTAAAAATCTATGCAAATATATAACATTTATGTGCAATTTTGATAAAAATGATAAGTTTTTTAATAGTTTTAACTAAAAAGGTTTTTTTGATTTTTTTCTGTATACGTTTAAATTTTACAAATATAAAACTTTAAGAAGTAAAATAGTTTAAAATCCTTGTTAAGCTTCACTTGCAAATTATAAAATTGAGTTAAACGTTTGATTTTTGTTATTTTGGCTGAAATTTTTTTTTTTATTCATTTAAAAATATTTACAAAAAATTACTGAACCAGCAACTATTGATTTAGTTCTTTTTGTAATTTCTATCGTAAACTAATGTTTGTTTTATTACATCCTTTTTTACTAGGTAACTACATACTTTTTTAGCTCGATCTTACTTTTTTTATAAAAAGACTAATAAAACCGAAAGGTTCTTTGTACACCCAGGTCCTTAAACTAATCTTTCTGAGCGCTTTTTTTTATCGTTCAAAAAACATTATACCAATAAAACTTAGACTTTCTCCACTATAACTTAGTTTTATATTTTGTTATTACAATAAACAAAACAAAAAAAACTTTAAAATATTTAAAATGATTAAGTACAATGATGTTAAGCTTATATAATAAAAAAATCATCAACAAACCTAGGTCTGATAACTTAAGTAAAGTAAGTGTTTATAGAAAGGACGGATGTTTAAAAATAAAGAAAATGTTTGAAAACTAGAAACAATATTTTCGACTGTAAACTGAAATTTTAAAATAGAACAAATTTAATTTTAAAAATAGACAATAAATGTATTAGTTTTTAACTTTTTCGACTCACTTCTTCAAAATAAAATTTACTTCAGCTGTTACTTATTTTTATATTGTACTTCTGTGCGTGCTTTTATATAACTAATTTGCAACAACTAATTTTGAAACAAAACTAGTTGTTTTAAGAAAGGTTTAAATAAACCATTTTCAATAAATACAAGTTTAATTTTTACTGGCTAAATACTGAAAAACTAGTAAACGACAAACTAGTAAAAAGCACAGCTATGTATTGCAAAAAAAAAACACAGCTACTACAAGTTTCTTCTCAAAAGGGCCTATTCTTACAGCTGTAAACTTTAAACAACTTGTATTAATAAAAAAATACTATCAATTATTATAGAAAATATCTTTTGAATGTACAAGCTTGATAAGATTTAACAGTACAAAAATATATTACAAGTTATTAATACATATATAGTTTCTTTTAAAAACTTATTGATTCAACATTTTTTATAAAACAATTATTTACTCAATAAATAGTAAATAATGAGATCCTCAGTTACAGTAAACATCTTAATTAATTAGAAATTACAATCTTTTTAAGTTTTATACATGATCCGTGAATAAAAAAACTTGTAATTTTTCTATTTAGATGCAAGTTGAGACCACTTAATCTTGAACTAAACTAAAAGTGTGCAGTGCATTATACTATATAAATTTTAAAATAGAGCATGATACTGAAAAACTTATTTTAGATTTAACTGAATATAAATAAGGATAATTAAACCTTTAAAGTATAAGTTTAAATTATCAGTTAACACATATAATTTACCACAGTTTTTAATGTTGAATATTGTATATTTTGTTTATCAAGTTTTTTTATATCTAGGAGGCAATTTTTTATCAAAATGTTTTTGAAAATAATCATAAATGATAATTAATAAAACTAGAACTTATTTTTATTACAAAAATTTAAGATAAACTACTTATAAGAAAATAATAAATATATATTTAAACAGACAAACCAGCTTTTGACCAATTAGGTTTTCTTATAATTTTTTTCCTGTTTTCTTGTGCCATGGTGTGAAGTTAAAAAGAATGAAATTTTTAGTATACAATTTTTCTAAAATTAGTTAATGGTTTTTATTTCTTTTAATAACTTGGTTAAAAACATTACTGTTTTTTTTTCATTATAACTACTCATAGTTTAAATTTCGCTTACATAGACGCTAGTCAGCATTTATTTTAAAGCTTCTGTATAAAATAAGTTTTGAACAAGCTTTTAAAAAACTTAGTCATCAATTTTTCTTTAAAACAAGCAATAAAAAATTAACATAAACCTAACTAAACGGCTAACAATAACAGATTTTATATACTTAAATTCGTTTTTTTAAGGATATTTATTATGTAGGTAAAAAAAGTTATTTGTTTATTTCATAGACACTTTTTTTAATGTGAAAAAAAATCATGTACGCTATAAAATTAGTTATAAAAACCTTTTATACTTAAGAAAAATTAAAAACTAACTAAAACATATTAATAAGTTTGTGGTTCTATTGTGTATCTAGTATACATTTAAAAATTGCAAACTGTTCTCAGAGTACAAATTTGACTAAGCTATCACTTAAGCTTTCGATATCAACTTTATTCATCATTAAGATATCTATTGATGTATATATTTAAACTTTGCTTTTCATCACAAAACAATTAATGACTGAGCATCTCATACATTTAAAAAAATTTTACGCTTCAGCATATATGAAAAAAATCGAAAAAACGTAAATGAAAATAGTATTTAATACAAATTTTCACTATATTTGGAATCTGCAGCCCAAAAATTTTACAACTAGTTACCTATTTCAAAACGTAGCATAAAAAGTGGCAATATTAATCTTTTTATAACAAAAAATATAAAACATTATATATCGTACTATATATAATGCTTATTGAAAAAACTCATTAAAACGTTGTAGAGTAAAAAAGCTTGTATTACTATAAGAACGTTGCTAATCACTACAACAAAATATATTCAAATGCATATGCATTACAAAACAGACTAGTGTACTATAAACATGATAAAAAGTTATTTACTTGTACATAAGTTTTATTTATTATAACTATAAAACAAAAGAAAGACAACTTATAAAGTAAAGAAAATTTTTAAAATTGTATTAGTGGCTAACTAAACGACAAACACAAAACTTAGTTGAGAACTGTTTTAAATTTTACGATTTTCATATTTAAAATATTTATAGAATTTTGGTAGTTAGTTTTAATTTCACATCCATAAGCTTAATCTTTATACTTATATAAACGAGTGAAACATTGTATTGTAATAAAATTTTAAAAATTTATCATTGAATACTTATATAATGGAAAAAACTTAAAAAAATAAATTTTATAATCAATAAAAATAACCTTAATATGTTTTAATTTCGTTAGTGTTGTTTTTTAGTTTTTGAAAAACTTTATAACTTTGTCTAGTAGACCTGCATGTTTTTGTTAAAAACATAAACGACATTTTCTCATAAAATTATGCAAATTTTACATTTAAGTAAACTAACTTCATAATAAATGTTCAAAAATTGAACAGATTTTTTCTTTTTTTACTTGCTTGAAAAAAAATTGTTGTTTTAACAAATTTATAGTTCTAGTTAGTTATAACACAGCTGAATATATTTTATAATCATTTATTTGTTGCATAACGTTTTTCTTTAGTATGTTGTTAAAATATTTATTCAGATTAATGAAAAATATTCAGTTTAGTAATTTTTATTTTTCAAAAACATTGTCTGAATAAAATGTGTTTGTTAGTTGTTATTAATACTTTATAGATTATTAGTTTGTTTAGAACCTTGTTCATTAAAACTAAGTTTATACCCTTTTTTTTAAATTTCTAAAATTTGTTGAAGTTAAACTAAAATAGAGATGAATTCATATGCTTTTTAAATAATTTTTTCTCATAACTATAAAAAAAACTACTTTAATTTATTGATAAGAATATACAAATTACCAAGTTAGAAAAATTGCTGCAAGGCATCAGTGTCATTTTTACCCAACTTTGGAGTAAAAATAAATTTGTCTTAAACGTAGGACCTTAACTGAAGCTTCCTTAGTTATAAGGATTCTAAGTTCCATATATTTTTTTTACTTTTAGCTCATTTGTACTAGACGTATGACAGTTTCAGTATAGGAAACCAAGGCATTAAAAACTATAAATTAACAAAAAACTAAAATTATGACGTTTCTTGCAAGGTGGGAAATTCTTTTTTTTTTTGTATTGATAACTTTCAAGTGTTTTAAGTCTTAAGTTAGATTAAATAAATCGTCATAAAAAAAATTTAAAGCAATTTTTTTTTATCAAAAACTTAAATATTGTAACTGATTTTTTTAGTTTGTGATTATTATGTAGTTAGAATAAAATTTTAGGTTACATATAAAATACATACAATCATCTTGTGTGTTTTAGATGTAACTCTAAATTATATTGTTGTTAAAAACTTAAAATTCATTTTTACAAAAAAAAAATTATAGCTCAAATTTAGTTATTAAAAAATGTTATATTATTTTCAAAGCTGTTTTATTATTTGACATTTAGTTAGAATTTCCTTGTTTAAAACTTTCAGATGTTTTTTAAAACAGTAACATGTATTATAACAGCCGCCATTGCTTACTACTGGAAATATTACATAAACACTGGTCCAATTTACACAACTGAAAAAAAATTATCTGAAAAAACCGTTTTAATTACAGGTGATAGTTTAGTTACACTTTATATGTGTATATTAAAATACAAACGACGCTAGTTTTCTTAGAAATAAAATTTTAAAAACTTATGTAAGAAAATCAACAGTGTTTATTTTTTCAATTAGTTAATTAATACAACAGGGGGTAACAACGGTGTTGGCAAAGCAACTGCGATTGAGTTGGCAAAGAAAAATGCTTCAGTAATTATTGCTTCAAGGAACATTGAAAAATCATTTAAAGTTAAAAAGGAAATAATTGAACTGTCTGGAAACGAAAAAGTTAGCTTTCGCTTAAGTTGTTGTTAAAGCTAAGTAATTTTTACTCAGTTGAAGTTTTAAATAGATAACTCCTTTAAACCAAAAATCCACGTTTTACTGTGGTCAATGAAACATATATAAAATACTATGTGTTAAAACATTACAAAAGATTAGAGTATTTTCAAGTTTTTAAACTAAAACAACCAAAATAAAGTTTTTACATTTTTTAAGTGGGACCTTATCTAAAGTTTATTTACTATCTATTGAATGTATTTCAATTTCAAATTTTAAAACTGCTTGAAAAACAAAAACTTCTTAATAAAAAATAAGTGTTAATGGTTTTATAATCCATTATATGATTATTTTGGATAAGAGTGTTTACACTTTATACCAAGATAATTTGAAACACTTTAGTAAAGTTTTTATTTTTCGTAGATTTTTTTGTGTATCAATTTAGTTTGTAACACAATAGATAAGTAAACTTTTAAAATAAACGGAATATTAGTTTTAAGTAAACTCATTAGATTTTTAACCTACTTAGTATGTTGCATAAATTTTATATAAAATTATGTATGTAGTTATCATAAATTTATAAACATTTTTTTGTCGATTTGTCCATGCTAAATCATTGTTCTAATTTCAGGATTTTACAGCTGATAAAAAATTTGTGTGGAAACATTGTTGCAATAAACTCTTTGAATAATTTGTTGTTTAAAAGAAGTATGTAAATTAACTAAGCATAAGAAGTAAAACTGACTGGAATAAACATAAACACATAACTATTGTAAAACTAAGTTTGTTTGTTTTTTAAGTTAAAAGTATGAATGTTTTTGTTTAGTACCTTCTCATTTAAAAAATATCAGAAATTCTATTCAGATAAGAGTAATGAAACTTGACTTGGAAGATTTTAGCTCTATTAAATCGTTTGCTGCAGAAGTAATAAAATCTGAACCAAATATAGACTTTTTAGTGAATAACGCAGGTTTGTTACTGTAATTTGTTTTAGTTTGAAGAATTAATAGTTTTTAAAATTACCTTTGTTTTATCAAATTGTTAATTTTTTTAATATAATAATCTACTATTTGAAAGTACCTGTCGCAAAAAATAATTTAAAATAGGTTCATTTGGTTTGCGAGGATTCACAAAAGAGGGTTTTGGAAGAACTTTTGCTGTCAATTATCTTGGTCACTTTCTATTAACTAATTTGCTGCTTAACAAAATTAAAGACCAGTCGAAAAAACGTCCCGTCAGAATTATAAACGTTTCATCTCAGCTTTACTCGTTTGTTCAGTTAATAATAAACACTTAATTAAAAAATTATTATTGTAACGTGTTCTTTGATATTTCGACTAATATTTTCACTTTATTAACTAGTAAATCAGTTTAGGCGATTTGGACTTTGGCAGCTTGCATCAAGACCCGAGTAATTTGTGGGGACAGCTCAAGTATTATGCGATGACCAAACTCGCAAATATTCACTTCACGAGTCAACTTGACTATCGGCTGAAAAACTTCAACATCACTTCTTATTCTGTGCATCCGGGTGAGTTGTACTTTAAATGAAATACGCGCACTTTTGAGAAAGAAACAATATATATATCAAAATAATAATACAAACGAATTTTTACATGAGCATCACTTGTAAAGAAGTTCTATATTTAAGTAATTTAAAAATATTTTATGATCAATTGAGTAAACGCTGTTATGGATGTTAAACGCAAAATTTAAAAAGGAAACTCAGAGTTCAACAACCCAACAGAGTCTGAAGGATCAGACTGTAGCCGAGTTTACGTGAACTAAGAAAACTCGTCCCGTTACACTCAATTGATTTCATAAAAACTTAACAACGCACAGTATGTTTCGTCACACTCAATTAAGCAAAATCAATTTAATTTTTACCGTTTTGTTTCATGCTGCAGCACTTGAGAAAACGAAAAGTTCTGAAAGTAAAGTAGTATAGGATGTTTTAAAAGACAACATAGTTTTTGTTCAATGGTTGTATGAGTAACTTACTTATTATATGACAATTCAAATGACGACAATTTAAAATCAAACTTTTTTTTTTAGTTACCACGTCTCAAAAATTAGATTTAAACTAACCATAAAAATAAAATTGTACCTGAAGGTCTAGTAAATAAGATTATGGTGGTAACAAGTATTTAGAAAAAATATTAAATTTCAGAGATGTTTCAAAAAAAAACAAAGAAAGAATAACAAATTTGCTTTAAATTTCAAAGTTTAACTTTTCAGAAATTAAACTGTCGTGCAAGCATTTACTACGGAAGTTTTGTAAAATTTATTATTTTCATTCTTAAAATTACAGGTACAGTCCGAACTGACATTGGCAGTAATGTGGATAGGGAGAAATGGTACCATACAATTATAGCATTTGTTCTCCCTTTCTTCCAAAGGTTTCCTTTTTTTAATAACAATACTTTTAATTGTTAATATTAATCTCGGTGTTTTTAATTAATACTTTTAAGTTTTAACTTCATATGTTTAATTTTTTATAAATTTAAAAATAAGATATAAACAAACAATATAGAGAGGAAATTTACGGAGCGCAGACAACCCTGTACGTAATGATGGATGATACAGTTCTACGTCACAGTGGTAAATATTTCGTCGACTGCCAACTTGAAAAGCTGCAAGATCACGCGACCGACGAACGAGCTGGCAGGTTGCTATGGGAACGGAGCGAGAAAATGATCGCATGGTGACGTAATCAGAGAACGAAACGTGTATTTTCTTGCCAAATTTCAAAAAACTTCTTTTTGAAACGAAGCATATAAACTGAAACGTTAATCTCCATTGAGGTTTATTGAGATATTCTTGTACTGAGCATATTTTAGGAATTTACAGTTCAAGTGAATCCATACGTGAAGTAAACGTGAACTGTTATATGGTAATGCGTTTTTGTTCTCGTGTGACTTTATTTATTAATATATTTATAAACTTTTAATTACTTTCTTATTTTTATAAGAATGTATAATGTATATTAATAACTACTCTGTAGTTTCGTAATAAGCCTAAAAATTTTTACTTTTTGAAACTGGTTTACTATTTGTGTGTTGTAGAAGTTACAACTTGAAACAGTACTTAGAATGTCTTAAGTAATGTTATAAGTTAATAATCCAATGAACTACAGCTATGCAATTTGTTGTTTGCTACTTTTTAGTTTCAGTAGTTGAGAGTCATAATGTGTCAGTATAGTTATAAAAATAATTTGCAAAGAAAATTAGTTAGTAATACTATGCTTGGCTTTACTTTATGCTGTAAAAGTTTTGCCTGTATCAGGTTTTTTTACTCAACTTTTACAATATGCTGATTTACTTGTTACAATACAGTTTTGCTTAACGTATGAAAAGTTTATTTAAAGAAAAAGCTTTATGTATGAAATAGTTTTCTTGTTACTTCGAAAATAAAATAATCATAACTTTTTATAACTTGTTTTCATTTTGAATTATTAGTAATACATGCTTAATTTATGAAGCTTTAAAACTGATAATTTTTTATGAAAAAACTTAGAAAAACAAAAACTTTATTCATAAGTTTTTTCAAAAAAATGTCGATTTTAAAATCCTTTATGATTCTTTAATCTTATCATAAAATTCTTTACATTTGCTTTAACTTTAAAACCTTTCGTCAATAATAAAATCTATATGCTTTGAGATTTTTAGTGTTTTCAATGACAATATTTAAACGTATTGTAACATTATAAACTATTTTTATTGCTTACTACAAATATTTTTTGTTTTGTAGTTTTTATCGTTATAGATAGACTATTATCCTTATAGACAAGAACACTTTTAAACCATGGTAATTCAGATCTACTGAAATGTTTTTAAAGTAAATAATGTTCAGATCACAGTATAACTTAAGCTGTGAGGTTTCTAGGTATTGTAGAATTAAATATTAAGTTATATTATTGTTTATTGAACGGTAAAAAAGCGCTCAAAAAGTTTGGTCTGAGGACCTGGTGTACAAAGGAACCTTTCGATTATCAAGTCGTACACCACATGCTTATAAAATTTCTTACGAGCTATTACACATAATTTTATTGTCATCTAAATATTCAAATCTTTTGTAATAAAACAACCATTTAAACGAAATGAAAGAAATGAAAATTAACAAAATTTAACTGAATTTTGTGTTTAAAAAAAAAATTTGCATAAAATTTACAAACTTAAAAAACTTAAGGCAAGATATATATTTTTTAGTTTTCGTATGTTATAAGACAAGTTTTTAAGTATATTTTCAAACACAAAATTCAGTTAATTTTTGTTAATTTTCATTAGTTATTTTAATTTGTTAATTATAATTTTTTACTTAATTTATTTCATTTGTAACGTCTTATTTCATTTGTAACGTTACCGATTTCACTAACTTATCTTGTTCCTAGCTGTATCTCCTAAAGCAAATTATTTTATAAAATCATATTTTATTCAAATACACAAAATGGGTATCTTAAACAACCCTATGAATTACAGAATATTATTCTTATTAAGTAGTTTTTGCAGATATTTCAAGAATGTTAATTTTTCAAAAACTGTTGATCATCTTTATTTAAGTATTTTATATTATTGAAACGATCTGGTTATATTTCTAAACGTATATCCCCCTTTAAGTTATTAAGTCTCCCACTTTCATAGTTGTAATCTTTTTCATACAATAAATTGACTAGTTGGCTTTTGAGTAAAGTAAACACTTAAAAGTCGTTCACTATGTCTCAATTTTAAATTATTAATACTTTTATTCATTATCTGTATACAAAGTTAAAAGGTTTTAAAAGTATCATAAATGAAGAACACAAAAAGTGGTGGTAAATAAAAATAGTTCTCGACTTTTGCCGGTTTTATAGTACTGTATCAAGGTGGATTTAACTTCCTTTTAACTACTGTTGATATAAATGAAATATTTCTTTAAAAAGTATTTAAGTTTATAGAAACATAAATATTTTTGCAGATTATACAGAGATATTTGACTATTATAGAAAAATTTTACAACTGCCTTCAAATAAAGTGTACTGCTGGCAAAAAAGTAGATAGTTAGTCCATATACTAGTATAAGCGCCATGTTCTTAGTAGCCTTTAAAAAAACTAGTTTTGTTTATTCTAAAATAAAAAGAAATGAGTAACCTTAAACTAATAATTCAAAGTTGGCCAGTATTTAAAAAAAAATGTTTGTAAATTTAAACATCCTACTACTTACAATATTCTATTTGTTGCTTAACTAAATTTTAAACGATAGTAATTTTAGCGGTACCACAACATTAAAACATGGTATGTATTAGTCACAAATAAAAATACAAAACTCCATACCTGCAAATGATGATTGTTATTTAGAATCAGCTCTAACAAGAGCATTTGTAACCTCTGCAGTATTGCTAAAACGTCATAACTTCGAAAAACGTACAAACAACATCCTAATTTACTTAAGATGAGGTTGATAACTGTTTTAGTCTTTGTTCAGAATTACTAAAAAGTAGCTTTACAGGCAGAAGGTGTTAAAAGATTCTTTGTAGACCGTGTAACTTTGAACAGTTGTACTACTAGTTGATAAAAGATCTTTTCCAGTAGAACTTTAAATTTGAAATATTTAATTAAGCTTTACTGTGTACTGAAACAAAATTATTAGCATATTCTAAAAAATTTCTATTAAAAATCTAAACTTTGTATTCACTTTTTTTCAAGCTAAAGTAAAGTTGCCTGCACTTTTCCCAGAGTTTTGACATATTAAGTTGGACACTGTTACTCTTTTCGAAAAGGTCAATAATAAATTTATGAATAATATATTCTCGTGTTACAAAACTGAGAATTTTCGACAAAAACTTTTTAAAAATTGTTTAAAAAAATAAAGTTGGTCAGTAAAAGTTTTATTTAGCTTTTTATTTTTTCTTATTTGTTGCATCATTTGTGAGCAGTATCTCTCTTGTGAGGATTCAAAGAGTGAATGTGACGCTGCTTTTTTAATGTAGCTATTAACTAGGTTTGTTGCGAAAGTTTGAAATTTCATTTTGTAATTATCTAAGTTTTTTGTATTAAGTCACCTCTGTGGTTATTTTAAAGAGTATGTTATGCTTAGTTAAATTACTTGAAGTCATTTTTTTCAATAGCTTATTTAACAAAGTTGAGGTTACATACAATATTTTCTATTCATGGTTTTGCTTGTTCATTATACATTTGTTTTAATGTTAAGTTAGGAATTTTCAATTAAATTTTGTGAATTTTCGTTTTATGAAATGCAATTTCACTTTTTGCAAATATTTATCTGTGTGTCTTTCTGTTTAAGTGACTCAGGTTTCGATAACTTGATGCGGTGTTGAAAAATAATCATAATAAATAAATTACGGATGCAGACAGATAGTTGTGTTTAATAGGTACTTTAGGAATATAAACTTAAATTAAGTTGAATCATATTTATTATAAAAAACTATTTTACCTTTCTACTTAGGAAAGGTTTTAATTAACTATTTAAACATTTTTAGTGAAGCTACTGAAAATTTTACTGCAAAAAACTAATTAATAAATATAACTAAGTGTTTACCTTATTAGGTTCCTTAGCTATTCATTGTTAAAATAAAACTCTAAGCACCTATAAATAAAACAATTATACATATCCAAAATATATTGACGTAACTTTAAATTCTGTGCGAAAATCCGAATGCTTTTCGAACAAAAAAATCAATTAACGACTACGAAAAAAATTATTCAACATGTTCTCAACGGCTGTAGATTCTGTAAGTAGGACACAATCTAACACCGGCTTATTAGCATTGGCTATATGCGGTTTTCTTTTTATCAATCCCCAAGATACTTTACGATCGACGTTTTCGCCAAAAAGTTGTAAACATTTAGAAGCTTAGTGTCATTTTCATAAGTGCTGCCGTTTAAATTTATTACGATTGGCAAAATTAAACTAGTTCGAGCACAAAACGATAAAAACTTTGTCTCGAGTTAAGAGCTAGCTGTGGACTTGTTAACAGTTGATAAATTTTCTACCAATATTTGTTCGGAATAAATTACTAAAATATGGCTTTTATCCAGTTGTGATTTTTTGTGTTTCGGTTTATGCTCAAAGTTTTTCATTTTATCTGCATCTTTTCATTAATAATTGAAAGTACTTTTCAACTTTAAAAACTTGCAATTTTTTATTTAAATGTTATTTAGTTATGTATGAGATTTGCTTTATACTGTTTTTCAAGTAACTTTAGTTTTAATTAATATACCCAATGTTTGCGTTTGGCGGTTTACAAACCATGAAAAAAAAAATCATTTAAGTCTTTCAGGACACATAAGCAGTTATCACAAGTGGTGATTTTAGGGTGACTCGTAGCCCTAGATAAGAGTACAGGTTTCCTAAATTTTCTTCATAAGGTCCCTCTTTTGAAGATATCAAAAAAGCAACGACAACTCCAATTTTTCAAAAATCTACCATAAGATCTGTTTATTTGCGCTTCATCACCAACTCCAGAATATCTAGTGTAAGTTTCAAATGATGGCATTATGCCCCCCTAACTTTCTGAAATAGCCCATTTTGGAAAGCCCTGATCTAGTGGAAGCTTCAAATTTTTATGTTACATCTAGTTCAAATGCCAAAACTACCCTTGTATATGCCCAAAACCTTTATTTGCTTTCCATCTTTAAACTTAAGAATATTTAGTTTCAAAGTATGACCTTATATTTTATTGCAGTTTATGGACCCATAATTTCGAAATAGCCTCCTAAGAAGCCATATGATTCACTTCGGAAACCCCATCCTATACATTAGGGGTGGGCAACGTTTTTAAATCATCGGGCCGGATCCGGAATTATATAGTCTTTTGCGGGCCGGAGTATTTTGAATTAGTGATTTACCGGATCCAGTGTCCGGATCCAGTCGAATAATGACTTTTTAGATCTGAATCTGACTGGATACTAATTTTAAGTCCGGATCCGGTCAAATTCTAATTAAAATATAAGTTTCGGATCCGGCCGGAATCTAGTTATATTGATACAGTGGATCACTTTTTTGAATTCTTAAATTTCACAAAACTTTCGCAAGTCTGACAACTGAACATATATATTGAGACATGTCAGATGTTAAAACAATGTCTATAAATAAATTGACATTATAATTGTAAAAAGTACGTATGTAAAATATCAACTTGAAAAAAATTTGCTTGGGGTAATTTGACAAAACGATATTACAACTAAGTTAGAACAACACAAAACATTAGAACAAAATGGTATATTTATTAGTACACATCAATTTACAAAGTCATTTTTTAGCATGTACTTAAAGTCAAGTTCTTACAGTTTTGATTTGTAAAAACATGATGCAAAGTTTTATAAAAACTTTGAAATACTGATCCTTCGCGGGTCTGTCACTTCGCTTGCGGGCCGGTCATTTTCATTTGCGGGCCGGATCCGGCCCGCAGGCCGTACGTTGCCCACCCCTACTATACATGGTTGCCACTAAATCTTGAAGAATTTCTTTCAAGTTTTTGATAGTACACGTTTTTGGGTCTATTTTTAGTTTAAAGTTGATAACTGTGTTAAGTAGTATGTATAACAACATTTAAAAATAATTGTTAAGTTACTTTAAATAAAAACCTTTTTGATGATGACAAACAAAAATTTATCTATCTGATAGATTTTTCGTGACAAATATAAATTTTACTGCTTAACATGAAAAAACTGTTGAAAATTTTAGGTTAGTTTTTTTAAATTCTAGGTTTTCCAGATTTTTTTAATCTAAATTTTCAAATTTCAGATTTTTTGGCAAACCTGTATATATTCAAAAGAAGCCTTTTTTTCAGCCTCTTAACTTTAGAGCCAGCAGAGTTGGCAATTACAGCTAGACCGCTGTCTCTGTACAACCCACCTCAAAAGTTGTTTAGCATTATCTAAAAATTAGACAACGGAAGAACTAAAACTGTATTTCAAAGTTTATGTAAAATAGGGGTAGGCAACGTGCATCAGGCGAATGAAACAACGTCAATATTTAGCAAATTAAGTGGAACCCGGCCCGCAAAAGGTAAAAATGAGCCCCACGAGCATGCAAATCCGGCCTGCTAAGTTTTGAAACATGCACTAGATCAGCGATCGGAAAATGAAAGTCAAAACATGACGCGGTCCATGAAAGGTACAAGTTGCGACCCGTAAACGAAAACTTATGAAACCTACGTTCGGTATTGTCAGGTTTGTATTTAAGGGAAAAAAAGTCATAATTAAAATTTACGGGAACTAAGAAAATTTACGCTAGGTGTACTGAGGTTTGAAGTGCAAAATTAGAAACTTAAACTAGATATTAAAGAGTTTTGAAAAATTAAAACCAAATAACAAAAAACAAAGAAATATTAAACCAAATATTAAAAAAGCGACGAATTTAAAAGTAAACTTCATAAAAAAATTGAGTTTAATGCAAAAGTATCAACAACAATTTACAAAATATATTTTATCAATTACCTATTGTTATTATTTATACAAAACAAAAGTTAAAAAAATTCTTTCAAAATATACAACTATTTTCTTAGATTAAGATATCAAACTAGAATAAAAAAACTTGTATAAAAGTTTAAAAATAAATGTAAATTTTATAAATCAACAAATGCTTTTAAACATATTCAAAAATTTCAACAATTTTTAAACACAGCAAGTATAAAATTTACACTACCAAAATAGTTCTAATGTACACATAATAAAAATAACTTTGTTTTATATCATCATTCAATAAATAAACAAAAATATTCATAAATATTTCATCATCTTTGCTTTTTAAATGTTGTAGTCAAACGCCTGTATTAAAAAGCAACCGTACAAAATATGAAACGACAAAATGTTTTCCTTTCAATGCCAAGTTTGCCTTTCCTCGTAGAACTTTTCGACGATTTCCGGGTTTTTGCTGATCACTTCGTCGGCGTCCACGAAGTCGCCGAACTCGCAGTCTTCCCTGGTGAAATCGCAACATTTATATTGATTAGCATGTTCAAATAAAGCAATTAAAAAGTATCATTTTAGTTAATGGTTGTTTTTAAAATTTATTACTAGCTTTTAAAACTGTGTCAAGAACAGAGTTATCAAAACACCATAACAAGTTTAAGTTTAATGTTGCAAAGCTATACTGTGTTTATAAACATTTTCGTTAATACTAACAATTCTTTATAGTTTTGTTCAAGTTTTTGTAAAGTAAATAATAAAAAACATAATAGCACGTAATGAAAAAAGGTTTAAAAAAATAAAACTGTTGCTCATTGATCACAATAAACTGTACAGCATGCCTAATAAAATTTTATCAATTATATTACTCAGTTTTCTGTAGTTTTTTAAAACGACGTCATGAAAATACCATCTAAACATAAACATACGGCAACAACAAAAACTACGTCAAGTAAAATAACAAAAACCATTTGATGAGGTAGACGAGCTTCCCTTCCTTGTCCGTGGTGCCGACTATTTCCACCGGCTCCAGCCCGCGTTCGTACCCCTGAACTTTCTTCTGCTCCGTCGGCTTCAACTTCTCCTTCGACGTCGTTTTGGTTTTGCCGTTTGTCGGTGGCGGCGCCACAGCGTCGGGTTCTTAAAAAAAAAAAAAAAATTTTAAGCCTTCATTTTTACTTTTTTTTACATAAAATACGTTTACACTTTATAAAAAGTATATATCTCCTTCAGTAAGATCACATAAGCTAAATACGGTGTTAAATAATTTTATTCATTTAAACAATTACAGTCATTTTAGACTATACTGAAATTATGGATACATGTAGTAAAAATTGTGGTATTTGTAGTAAATGTTATTTTAATCGTAATGCTGTACTAGGTACAGGTAGTCAAAGTTTGCAAAAGTGATCTACCAAAGCCATAAAATAGTCTTCCAAATATAAATTGTTTAATAATGAAGTGTAATAAGGACCTGGCCGGAACTGGATTCAGTTAAATTCCGTTTTCGAAACTTTTGATGTTAAATAATACTTTAAATTTAATTAATTCTATTGTTTATTACCGACATTAGGGTTAAACTTAAATATATACAGGATTGCCAAATGTTTTTGAGAAATTTTCTCCAAGTTTTCAAAATTTCACCTTTGTAGTCAAATATAAGTACACCTTTTTGGGTCTATTTTTAGTTTAAAGTTAAGTTTAAGGTAACAAATTGTGTTAAAATAGTATAAAAACATTGAAAAGATACTGTAAAGCTTCTTTGAATGTGTTTTTTAATTTAAAAATATTGATGATGACAAACATTTTTTATCTGTATGATATATTTTTTGTGTGAAATATAAATTTTACTACTGAACATGTTAAAGTTGTTTAAGTTTCTAGGTTTTTTTAGTAATTTTTCTAGGTTTTTTAGCCTAAATTGTCAAAATCCAAGTTTTTCCAGGTTTTTTGGCAACCCTGTATACATATTTATATAACAGGCCATATTTACTAGAATAGGCTTTAATTGGCAAGTCCAACTAGAAATAAATAATTATTATATTAGTTATGTAATTTTGGAAAAGAGAACATTTTTTTAGATATCTAGAGGCAAATTTGTAATGAAGTTATAATTTTTTATTACTACTATTTACGGAAAATCAAGTTAATAATAAATTTAAAAAGCAGATTTGTTATAAATGCACAGTGTTAATTTTTACACAAGTTTTTTTAAGCTAAAATATATATTGCAAGCCAGAAGTTTATGATTGGCGGGATAGGTCTACCCCACTTTCCGTGAGTTATTCGTCTTTGATATATGAACAAATTCTAGGAAATAATTAAATAGATTTGATAGACAATTTCTGATTTATTAAGGCCATTGGGAGTTAAATCACTTTTTTAACAACTTGATCTAATTTTGTACTTTTAATTAAGGTACAAGTTGCTTTTTATAGACATATAATATTCAAACAAAGTTTGGATATATATTAGGGTGCATCCGTTGCCCCGACCTTGGAATTTCGTTTAGTAAAATTTTCTGACATTGGGAAATCACATTAATAGACAGCATAAAATAAATTAGCTTCCTAGCTTTAAGTCTGTTGGAACAAATTAATTTTGAAAAAAAATTATATTGGTATATTTAAAAGGATGAAAAAAGACTATTTCACTAAAAATTTATTTTCTCCTACGTTTTTTGAGATAATTATCTGAAACAGTTAGGAAATTTTCCTTACTATATTTAGAAAACTCTGTATAAACAAAGTTTTAAAAAAATAAAAATACAAAAATTATTAAAAAAAATAAAATATATAACTTAATTTTTTTCTTTATTTTTGCATATAATTTTTATTTTTTACGTTTTTTAAACTTTGTTTATACAGAGTTTTCTAAATATGGCAAGGAACATTTCCTAATCGTTTCAGGTAATTATCTCAAAAAATGTATGAGAGATAAATTTTTAGTGAAATAGTCTGTTTCCCTTTTTTAAATATACCAACATAAATCAAAACTTTAAAAAGTAATTTGCTTCAACAGGCTTAAAGCTAGGAAGCTTTTTTTTTGTCTACTTATGTGATTTTCCAACGTCAAAAAATTTTACTCAGCAAAATTCCAAAATTTTCTTTTTTGAGGGGCAACAGATGCATCCTAATACATATTATATATACGATCAAAGTAGGACAGTACAATAGGTTCTTTGTGAGAAAAGAAATGTTTTATGCTAAAAGAAAAATTACTAAAATATTTTACCTTCAACGTTTTTTTAGAAAAATACAGTAGATAAACAAAAAATATTAAACATGAGTAAGCCATGTAAATAAGAAAAGTAAGTTATCAAAAACTAGCCAATCAAAATGATTCTTTTAATGGAAATAAGGCAAACGTATGTTAGAAAAGCGCTAGTAAAAAAAGTGTCTAGTAACTTCTATTGCATTAAGTAAAAAATTTATTTTTTGTAACCTAAATTATACATCAATTACAATCTGTAGATAAGTAGAAGTATTAATTTGTTTATATTTTATGACTTACTTGCGTCTTTTCAGGTAACTTTTTCTTATAAAATTAATATATTATCTTATAGTTATCTTATTTTAAAACAAAACATATAATTTTAAAAGACATAAGGTGAGAGATAGGATGTTAAAAAGCAATCAAATATATAAAAAACAAAACATATTTTTTGTACACTAGATTCCTAAACAATGCACAATAAGCAAAGTTTATTTTTACACTACCAATTAAAACTCCTTTGAAAATATAATCTAAAATGACACTTTTTAAACTTTTAAGAAAAAGTGACAGATAACAGACATACAAGAAATTTAACTTTACACAGCATTGTGTTCACTACTACACTAACAATTTTTTTTTTCTAAACTACTTGCGGCACAACTTGTCGTTTGCAATAATTTATAAACTCAAAAAACATTAAAACTGACTGTTGTTGGATTCGGTCGCCTTCGTCTCCTCATCCTGGTGCTTCTTCGCCACCACCTCCTCCTCCTCTGTCTTCTCCTCCGTCACATCCTCTTCCTTCTCCCCTCCCTCGTTCAGCCTCTCCTCCTTCTCCTCTTCTCCCTGCCTCTTCTTGGCGAAGCTCTTCAGGCTCTTCTTCTGCTCCTTCAACTTCTTCTCGAACTCGTCTATCATGGCCTGGCACGCCACCACGTTCTCAACCGGCTCCCACGTGTTGTCCGAGCTGGAAGTGAAAAAAAAAGCTTATTTTGATTTTTGTAAATTTTAATAACGTACTAAAAAGCTTAAAGTTTTACAAAACTTAAAAGAAAAAAGTGTGTGTGAACAGTTGAAGCATTCTTGGTTAGTTTGCTTTCTGTGTTTGACATTGTCTCAAATTCTTAAGTTTTGATTTGTGATAAAATTTTACATTAAGTTATTGATGAAATCTTACTCTTGATATCTATATAGCAGCGTTTCCAAAAGTCTTTTACACAGTCGCCCTTTTTCATAAAATCAAAAATGCTCTTACCCCTTCATTAAAACCCCAGAATATTTAGTTAATTTTTTTTTGTTTAATATTTCAAATTTCCAAAGAAGCCACTCTTTGATCCAAAAAAAATGTCGTGAGCCACCTAAAAATGCTCTCCTAAATAGTCACCTAAAAACGTTATTTTGAGCTTTGAACACAGAAAACATTGTTTTGTACAGAAAATTCTCAAGTTTTGTGATATAGTTTTACATTAAATTATTGATGAATATTACATTTATAAATATCTTTATAGCATGGTTTCAAAACTCTTTTACATAGTTTTCTTCTTTCCAGAGAGTTAAAAATATTATTGCTTTCTTCATTACAAACCCAAGAACATCTAATGTGAGTTAGTTGTTGCGCCTTACTAGTTATTGCTTCATTATTGCCAAATATTTTCAAAATAGCCCTCCTTACTGCCCCCTAAATTACTAGAATAATCAAATTAACTTTAAAAATTAAGCTTTATAAAACAAACTAAAAGTGTAGAAACAAAACTTTACTTAACAAAAAATTATTAAAGCCTATTAATTAGTTCTGAGTAGTTAATAAAAACCATTTGTATAAAAAAAATCTTTAAAATTTTTAACTTTATTTCAATTATTTTTTTAACTTATTAAAAATAGCTCGCTAAAACTTAAGAAAAATACCAACTTTTAACTAAAGAAAGTTAATTTTTTTAAACAAAAATTTTATAGCAATGTTATATATCTGACTTATAACAGGTTTGCCATTCTTTTTAAGTAAAAAAGTGAGCTTGAGTAACCAAAAACTGACTAGAGTTTACATCAAATTAGCTTAAGATATCTTAGGTTTATGGAATCATCATATATATAATTCAAAATAAAAACAATTAACTGTTAACCAAGGTTAAATACTATGAAAAAATATGTAAAAATGGACTTAATGTGTATATGACAAAAATACTTTTTAAGAAGAAAAATTAGCCTGATATTTCAAAAAAGAATCTACACTTACCTAAGTTTTTCAAAAAAGTTCAAACAGCAAGCTCAAGTGTTTCACACAATTGAAAATATTTCAAACTAGCCTGGGTTGGTCTGAGTTATACTAAGTCAGCTTTTTTAAATATTTAACTAGCTTGAGTAATAAATGGATTAGGTAGAAACAAAATATAAGTTGTCTAAGTGACATTTTTGCTCATTTGTTTACACTTTTAAACTAGTTGCCACAAAAAAAACTTGCTAGAATTAAACTTTTGCATTTTTTTCTCAGAAATCATCAAGTTTGCACATTCCAAAGCTTTTTAAAAGTAGATAAAGTTTTAAGACCTGAGGCTAAACTACAGAAACTTGATAATATTTGAGAATTTTATTGTACTAATTTAAACAAATAAGTAAAAATTAAAAGTAAATTTGAAGTTTGGGTTTTTAAAACATATTTTAAGGGTGAGTAACTTAGAAACAAGTTTAAACGGTATAAACAGTACATTGTCTTGAGGGTTTGAAAAAGTAGTCTTGAGGAATAAAGTAAGGGGCTAATTGTTGCAGTTATTTTTTTTAATTTCGAGAATAACAAGGCATAAGAGTAAGGTTATAAGATAGATATAAGAATTACCTGTGTAAAAGTTACATTTACAAATCTGACGCTTTCAAAATATTATTTCTTAAGTTATAAAACATGTTCTTTCTTTAGGTGAAATTTGCAAACAAACTTTGTTTCCAATTATAAATTGTCAATATCAAAATTTAGTTCTGCATTGATTACTATGGTATGTGTTCTTAGGACATTTTTTTCTTAATAATACATTAATATATAAAAACATCTAGAATCGTTAAAAGAATTAATGTTTACAAAGTCTTTCTAAAAACAAAAAAATAATTATCATAATATCAGTCAGTGGCTAAAAAATATTTAGGACTTTTTTGGCAATTACTAAAACGGTTTTTATACTTGAAATAGATTAAAATCATTGGATTATAAATATCTTGTTTTTTTACTATATAACTAATTACTTATATAGAAAGTGTTAAATTACTGTGTATCATTTTGTTAAGTGTTTATAATGATTTATAAAACTAAAACTTACTGATCCCAATTTTCCCATTTAACTTCGTAATGTATTTTTCCCTTTATGTGTTTTTTAGCAACAATTTTCTCTACAACAAACTCTTCACCCATTCTGAAGCAATTACAAAAGATCTAATAATATTTGTTTTAAAAGATGAAATATAAATACATTTTGTTCATTACTAAATATTGAAGTTGTTCAACAGATTATAAAAAAGAATAAAATGTTTACTCTAGGTGTTCTTAGTACTGTCAGTTGTTGATTAAATCTATTAAAAAAATAAAACAAATAGGTGGAAGATATTGTGAATCAAAATACTAAAAAGAATTGTAATAAAATAAATAGTCAGAAATCATTAGTTTTGTAAGTGAAATTAATTAAAATTTTTGAACTGGTTTATATTTAATATCTAAAAAAGTTCTATGTAAGAAGAAGCTTATATAAACTGAAAATACTGAGTAAAATAATGTTTTAAAATAAATTGATAAGCTAAAAATATATTGCAAAATTGTATAGTACAAACTGTAAAAATATACTTCAAAGCATAAAAAATAGAACATAAAAAAACAAGAATTTTTAAAAAGGTTAATAATTAGAATATTTAAAACCTTGAGTTTAAAATCTTGTATTTGGCATATTAATTAAAGTTTAAGATTAAAAGTTTTCTCAAAAGTCGATATAATTGACCTAATGATAGTTACTATAAAACATTAAGGCATAAAAAGGCTTTTAAATTACTAAATTTTATAAAAATAAACTTTAGAGATTTTCTAAAATTTCAAAACTTATTAATAATTATTTTTAGCTATTTTTTATTTCACTATCACTGCTACCCCTAACTTTTAACTTTGGCCGGTAATTTATATTTCTTTTTTTGTTCTTTTATAAACTCCTCATTCTTTTATTTTTAATTTTAACTTTTTACTCTTGTGCAAAAGCAACCCATTGTGCATAAGTGTCTTAGTGCAAAAATGCCTCTTTTGGTAAAAGGGTCCCTTTGTGCATATTCGACCCTTTGTGTAAAAATTTCTTTGTGCATATTTGACCTGTTCCCAAACAGTATGTATATAAATGAAAAACTGAACAAAACTGATCAAATATAAATAAGGTTGCAACTCTTTATGTCAAAAAAATGCCTTGAGATACCAAAAACCGCAAGTAATAGGAGTTTTTTTTTATTGTTTAAAAAAATTTGTTTCTGGCACAAACTACTTATACCTCATGTTTAATAGTAAGGTTGTATGCATTAGTTAGATGTTCACTAAACATATTGGAAATACTGTTTTCAGGTTTGCCACTAGTTTGTGACAAATGTTCTCAAGGTATTCAAAATAGCCTCCAGGTTTATAAAAGTACACCTTTTTGGGTCTATTTTGAGTTTATAATTAAGTTTAAGGTAAAAAACTGTTAAATAGTATATGACTATTGAAAAGATACTGTAAAGCTACTTTAAACGTGTTTTTTAACTTAAAAAAGTTTGATGATGACAAAAGTTTTTATTCATTTGATAGATTCTTTGTTTCAAATCAAAATTTTACTACTTGGCATTTAAAAATTGCTTGAAATCCAGGTTTTTCAGTGATTTTTGTTCAAAACTCCAAATTTTCCAGGTTTTTTAGCCTAAATAGTTAAACTCCAGGCTTTTTCAAGATTCCAGGTTTCGTGGCAAACTGTTTTGTTTGAAGATTCAACATAAAAAGTTTAAATAATTGAGACTTAAAAACAAAACTTGTAGATAATTTTATGTAACCATGTTAGTTAACTTTATATACATTAGAAACCAGTTTGAATTATTTTTGATACTTTAAAAGCATAGGGGGTTAATCACTTTTTTCACAACTTGATCTTATTTTATTGAGTTTAAATTTAACTAAGCTACAAGATGCTTTTTACTGATTTTGAAACTCAAAATAGTATTTGACATATAGCAGGTTTAAGTTGGAGGCAACAATAGGTTCCTTATGGGAGGCACAAACTAAAACGACAGACTATTTCACTAAAATTCGATCTTCTCCTATGTTTTTTGAGATAAATACCTCAAAGTTTTAAGAAATGTTTCTTGCAATATTACGAAAATTTTGTTGGAACAGAACTCAAAAAAGTTGAAAAATAAAATCAAAATACCTTAAATAGAAAAAAAAAAAAAAATTTTTGTCATAAAATCTTATTTTTTTAATTTTTTCTAATTTGAGGTAGTTATCTCAAAAAACGTAGGAGGAGATAGATTTTTAGTGATTTCTAATTATTGGTTGTTTTAATTTTGATTGACTGACAAATCAAGTATTTGTAAGTTATAACAAACGACTTTGTTTATGAACTTAAGAAATATATGACAATATAATTTCAATAAACTTAAAAATAATTTAAAATTATATAGTTTATTTAAAACTTTACAATGTATTGTTAAACTTTTATATATATTTAATTGCTTATGTTTTGAATAATTCAAACCATGATAAGTACTAATTCTAGATTTAATACAAAAATTACAATTCTTTATCTAAGAGTAGATGATCTAGCTGCAAAGCTAAAACAAATTTAATTAAGTATTTCAAAATCAACAAAAATCAAGTTCTATAACAAAATTTAATACAAACAATAAAAAAAATTGAAACTGATTCAACTAAACCTCCCTCAAGATCTAGAAAATAAAACTGTTCTGAGACTCTTAAAAAATTTTGAAACTATCCTGAGTCAGCCTAAAATTTAATAATATAATATCTTGAGTTATCCTGATATTTTCAAATATTTCAAAATACCTTGAGTTATCCCGAGTACAGTGTTTCCCAGCTCTTTTTTAAAACTTGATTGAAAAAGCATCACCTCTAATATAAGTTTATGATAAGGCATCGCCTCTAATATAATTCTATTTGAATAAGATTTATTAAGCACTGACGAAATCTTTGACCAAAACTTAGTTTGAAAAATAAATTCTTGAAAAAATTAATTCATTAATATCTCCTCCAGTAGTTGAGATCTCTTTATTTGTTTTCTTGTAACCAATACATATAATAATAAGTTTATATACTTTATAACCTCATATATAATATATGAAGTTATAAATATATAATTATTTGAAAACTGGTTCATAGTGGCAGCACAAACAAGTAAGAAAACTATTAAACTCAAAAATTTAAGATAAATATAAGTTTCTTTTAAAACTGGTTTAATAAAGCAGCACCTTTATTATAAGATCTTTTAACTTATTAAAACTAAACAGTGTTTGTTAAAAATTCAAATCTTTGTTGAACAACTACTTTAGTAACTATTTCAATAAAAAGTTTTGCATTCACTGCAAGGTTGCCACTTTTTTAAGGCAAATAAGTAGGTATAAATGACCAAAAACTGAGTCAGTTTTATTTGATGAGAAAGTTGAAAAAGATAATCAAATACTTTGAAAAATTCTATTTATAAAGCATAAATGCCTAAAAAGAAGAACATAAGGAATAAGGACTCAATAAAAAATAAATAAATAAACAATTTAATTCAAAAAACTAGCCTGATCTTTAGGAAAAATAACAATTAGTCTGGGTTTTGCTAAGAAAACAAACAATACTGAGATTTTCAAAAAAGCTTAAATTAGGCTTAGTTGGCCTGCACTAGCTTGAGATTTTCAAAAACTTTAAGTTAGCCTGAGCTATACTGTGTAACCTGAGTGTGTGGCAACCCTCTTAACTGTTTATTATTTGAGTCAAATCATTCTACTAAAACGTTATTTAAACAACTTTAAAAGTTTTACTCTACGTATTTTCATAAAATGTGAAGACATACACAAATAGAATGTTGATGCAGTTTTTGCTACAGTTTTTTCTTTACAGATATATTCAAATGTTACAAAAAAGATTGGTTTTTCCGCCCTTAGCAACAATAAATGTTTTCTATGCAATAGCAAGTGTATAACATCATGTGTATCAAGTAAGCCTATTAGTATGTATATATAGCTCTTGCTTAATCTTTATGATTATCTGCAATCATTTTTTGTATGGAACCTGGCAAATGTTTACCTAACAATGTGTCAATGAAAGTTTTTTAATTTAAAAAATTGACGTAATTTTTTGGCAACATGTTGGTGATTTTTATAAGGCAAGTAGTACTACACCTGATTTAACTCATTTGATTTAACTCCAAAACACTTTATTGCTGTTGAGCAGGGTTTTCTTTGGGGGCCATGAGCAGAAAAGGGGTCAAATGGGGGACCATGAGCAGTAAATGGGCCACAGGGGGCCATGAGGTCATAATTTAAAATTACACTAGATATTCTGGAGTTGATGGTGAAGAGCAAACAATAAAAGGTTTTAAGTGTTTTTTTTTTCAGAAATATTATTGGAGGTGACCATAGGTTTTTAATTTCTTTATATATGAGTTAAATTTAGTGTTAATGTTTTAAACTTTTTATGCTTTGTTTGTCTTAAAAATGAGTAGCAAGGATATCCAAGAAGCTATCAGGCAGCACAAAATTAAACAATAGGTCATGGATCCAACTTTTCCCCAGTTATTTTCAATGTAACACGTTAATTTGATCAGATAATTAAAGAAAAAAAGGGCCCTTTCTAAAAAAAAGTTTGGGAAACCCTACTGTAGAGGGAAGAGTAAGACTGATGTTTTTTTTTCCTTCCTGTGAAAACTATATAACACAACTCACAAACTTAAAACTTTGTTAGACATGTTGATATTATTTTATTTTATTATAGTACTAAATCATTTACAAATTTAAAAAAAAAAAAATTCAGTTTAGACTTTAAAAAGACAATAGCTTGTAATCATTAAGGCATAGGGGAGTTCTAACATTTTTTTCACAGAAAATAAAATGGGCTCTTTTTAAAAAGTTTAGAGTGTACACACTAACTATAAGGTACTTTAAATGGATCATAAATAACTCTTTTTTTTTTGAGATATAACAAGTTTTGTAAAAAAAATTCTTATACAACCGTATGAAGTCAATAATTTTCAAGACTAATTTTCTCCTAGATTTTTTTAATTTTAGTAAGAAAGAAAGAAAAAAAATATGAACGCTCACAACTAAGGTCAATGGATTGATATGGAGAAAGACCTTTCAGTCATCAAGATGCACACCATTTACTTGTAACTAATACTTTGAGCTAACTTTAAAACAACAATAAGAGATAAAAACAAAAACTTAAAAAGTAATTATATATATATTAAAAATTTTCCTTTTTTTTTAATTTTTTAAGTTTAAAAATGGTTAAAATTATTTCCTTTACTTTTTAAGCTATTGACCAAAATTTTTAAGAAATATTTCTTGAACTTTAAAAAAAAACTTCTATATGACAATTTAAAAATAGATAAATAAAACTTATGACAAAAAAAAGAAAAGTATATTTGTACTCAAATTTTTTGAAATTCATAAAACAGGATTGGTTAGTATTGAGTAAAAATTAAACTGAGAAAAATCGCTATGAAACCACAGCAGGAGATAGATTAAATGAATTAAGTCTATTTGGAATTGTCTATTTTTTGTTATAATTTTTTCCTTAAACTCTCCAACTTTGTCCCCTAATATCTCAAAAACTAATTCTCACTGTAAGAAACAGTAAAAATCAATTTTTATCTAAATTGAAGATCTTTAAAACCAAAATGTCAAAATAGTGCCTTAGCCCCTTATGCCCTTAAAAGCAAACATTGAACTTTTTTTAAAGCTTTGTTTTTAAGTATATAAAAAGACATAAAATATAAGCAAATATCTTGTGTAGTAAACAATAGTACTAGCTAAAATGGCAAATTACATGAGTTTATTTAGTTTGTGCTTGGCGGGTAACACTAAGTGATGGTATTAAGTTGAATGCTAGTTTTATCAGCATTTATGTACTGCCTAAAATTATAAAAAAAATTTTTTACTTTTTATTTTTTGTTCAAAAAACATCAGTCTCAACTCAACTCTACCCCTAGCAACTATAAATTTTGCTAGGGAAATCGAAAAGTAGTTTGGTTTTTCTTATCTTACTGCTCTATAAACAGTTAACTATTAGAAAATAATGAAAAATAAACATGGTATGGTACCAAAAGTTAAAAGTGTAATAGTAAAATAAACACGATAAAATAAAACTTTTTTTTTTTATTCATAATGTTTTATTTTTTTTTAATTAGCTTCTATATATCTTTTTATTCATACATATGTATGCTTTGTCTATTTTTTATTAAAAAAATCAGTTTTACTTAAAATTTCATTCTTTTTTGTTTTTCTTTTTCGTTTGAACATGTTATTTAATGCATTCTAAAAAGGTCTATTTATGGCATAGTTGCCACTTTCCATGTGCATATTTTCAAGAATCGCATAAATATAGCGGTTGTATTGTAGATGCTTTAGTTTCTTAAAATTAGACAAAGTGATAAGCTTAAAAAGATTAGGTCAATAAATTGAAATTTTAAAGCAGCTAATAAAAAAAACTTTATCAAAATCGGCTCTGCTTAAGTAAAATTTAAGGGAAAATTAAGACCGAATTACAAAAAAAGTTAAAGCTTGATTTAAGACTTATAAATGCTGGATGCGCGACTATTCAAGTTCTAATTAACCAATAACTAATAATTCTTACTGTTTATGAATAATCTCTTCTATCAAACATTTCTCTCATTTTTTATTTTAACCTTATAAATTAACACAGGTAAGTCTTACTAATATTCTACACAAAACTAATTTTAACTGACAAATATAAAACAATAGTAAAATTAGATTGTTTTCGTAAACATTCTTCAATTTAAATTACAAAGACTAGAACTTATTTTTAACTGAAGTTGTTTATTTTGTGTCTGAAATCGTCTTTAAATCTAAAAGAAAAAACACTTACAATTATTTACATACACTTGAAGAATATCTAAACACAGTTATACTTTTGTTAATTTTTCATGTTTAGCTAATTATAATTCGAATTGCCATGAAAAACTATATAATAAATATACTTTTTACTCTTTTGTCGCTTGTTTATTATTCATTTCAACTATAGATTTTTAATTTAGACAAGTTATTATTAGTAAAAAACAATCTATTTAATTTAGAGTCTAAAACAAATTAAAGAAATTTACTATAAAATCGATATCGAATTTAACTAATTCTAACAAACTTTCTTGTTGTATACTTTCAGATGAATGTTTTTTTTTATAAAATTCTTTTAACTGCATTTAAACTTTATAAATTACTTTTTTTAGCTCGAATATCTTAAAGAAGAAAATGTTTGTTATTATGTCCTGGACAAAAAGTTAAAAGGTATTCGAGTGATGTACAACTTGACAATCGAAAGCTTTTTAGTACATTAGGTCCTAGGACTTAATATTTTGAGCGGTTTTTTTCTCGTTTAATATAATAATTCAGTGATTGTATCATTACAATTAATTTTGAATTCTCGAAGCATGAGCCAAGGTTATTAAAAAACAAGTATCGAACAACTTTATATTTACATATTATTAAGACAACAAATACCTTTTTCTATTATTTATTTACCTTTTTTAACTTTTGTTATAATAAAGCTTTTCATACAATGTTTTTAAAATTTTCATTTTGATAAATTTTGTAAAAACCTTCCTTCAAACTTTAAACTTTGAACTATATTAGTATACTATTGTTTAGTACTTTTAATAACAAAAGCATTCGAACTCTATTCGAATTATAATAGTTTTATTAGTTAGATTTAAAAGGGTGCACGACTATTCAAATTCTGACAATTCAAATTCCGACAACTCAAATTTGGACAATTCAAATTCCGAAAACTCAAACTCGACAATTCAAATTCCGACAACTCAAATTCCGACAATTCAAATTCCGACAATTCAAATTCCGACAATTCAAATTCCGACAATTCAAATTCCGACAACTCAAACTCCGACAACTCAAATTCGGACAACTCAAATTCGGACAATTTAAATTCCGACAACTCAAATTCGGACAGTCCAAATTCCGACAACTCAAATTCCGACAACTCAAACTCGGACAATTCGAATTCCTACAACTCAAATTCGGACAGTTCAAATTCCGACAACTCAAGTTCGGACAATTCAAATTCCGACAATTCAAATTCAGAAAATTCGAATTCCGACAACTCAAACTTGATGATTCAAACTACGAAAACTCAAATTCGGATAATTCAAACTAAGACAATTGAACTTTTTAAATAAGACGACTAAAATGTACAGATATGTTACAATTAATTATCTAATGAGAATTAAAAATTTTATCAAATGTTTCTTTTTTGATTTGATATATTAAAGTTTTTATAAAACTATTTTTTTAGTTTTCAAAATATGTATAAGTTTTGCTAAAAAATAAATAAACTATTAGATATAAAATTATTTAATAGAAATAAACGACTATAAAGATAATATTTAAAGATTTTGAATAATTTTAGACATAAAAATTAAGTGATCTTAAACAATATGTATATATTTTTTTTAAGTATACAAATTATCAATATTATTATTGTTTATTGAAAGATAAAAAAAAACCGGTCAACAAGTTTTGTCTAAAGACCTGTGGTACAAAGGAACTTTTCGGTTATCGAGTCGTACACCACATGCTTATAAGTTTCTTACGAGCTATTACATTATTTTTTATCATTTAGTTATCTAAATCTTTAGTAATAAAACAATCAATTAAACGAAACAAAATATGAACAAACTAAACGAATATTAATTGAGTTTTGTGTTCAAAATGTACTTAAAAACTTGTTCAGTTACATAATAACTAACAAATTTATATTACTCTAAATTTATTTATAAAAGGAGACAAACAATATTTATAGGAAACATGTAAATACTTAAATGATAGATTACAACCTCTATAAAAAAAATTAAAAATGTAATATGCTAAATAATTTTAACGTTTACTTTTATCAGTATTTTGTGCTTAAAGTTTAATTTTATTTTATTTAATAATTTTACCTGAAAAGTAAAAAAAAAAACTTTACATTTGTAGATAAATAAACTATTATATATTTTATAATAATTTTAAAGAAGTTATTTCTACCATAACTGAATTTAACTACTATAAACGAAAAGATAAAGATAAGTACTGTAAAATTTTAGCTTTTAATAAGAAAATAAATAAATAATAACAATAATAGTATTAACAACATAAGCATAAACCGAATTAAAAAATAGCAACAAGTTTTTATGTAATGATATAAAGTAAACTTACTATTTGCAAAGCGTAGTTCTATAAATTAATTTGTTTAGATTTGATGTCATTAAAACAAAAATTAATTACTTATCGCTGTTTTATACTAAGTTTTTTTTTAAATTATATTAAACATCATTAAAACATTACTTAACAAGAAACTGCTTAACAAAACCTCTTTTCCAATACATATATAATATAAATAAGAAATAAACTGATTACAAATAATAATTCGATAGTCTAGCTAGACTTATGCAATGTAGTCAATTAAAAGAAATTGAGGACCGAGTCACGGTGACAAGACCAAGACCCGAATTCTGATTGCAACAACTAAAACGAGTATTACAATACAGTATATCGATGTCTTATAGCTGAAATTTGTTTTTTTTACCATATTATCATTATATTTTACTTTCATATGCTAACATAATTATTAAACAAGATTTAAATAAGTAACTTTATCAACATTTTAAACTGAAAATGTTTGTATTCTTTTAATGACATACAATTTTATAGTCAAACCTTTCTTAAAATAAATATTATATTTAATATTTTTTTTTAATACAAAATTTAATGTTTACAAACTGTTGGGAATACGTTTTTAGTACTTTTTTATAGTGGTTATGCTTATGATGATATCAATTTAATTCAATTATGTAATTGAAAAGTATTACTTTCGTTATAAAAAAAAAATGCAAATTAGTATAAGTCAAACAATTACTGTTTATATTGAAACAAAACCACAGCTACATGATAACTTATTACTTTTTTATTAACACGATTTATGCGATATTATATTTTGTCGTAAATTTTTTAATATTTATTAAATTATGTCGGTTGATGTCGATTAAAAAATCTATAAAAAATAATATAGGTAATTTTAAAGTTTGAAAACATTATTATTTTTATACACTACGAAATTTTTTTACATTTAGTATAGTTTTTATTCATAACAAGTTTAAATTTCTAAAATTTTTTATACAACACTATATTAATCATGTTAAAAAGTAAACAAGCTGTTTGAAACCTGCTTAAATCAAAAGTTGCACACTAATTAATTAAATATAATCAAAAGTTAGTAACAGTTTTATTTTTAACAATAACTTCTATAACATCTTACATTTTAACAGTAATTAAATTTAACTAATTTTAAAATATTAAATATTGAAAGGAACTAATTAACTTTAATTGGTAATAATATCTCTCTCATAATGCATTCATACGCAAAGTAACAAAAATGTTTAACATTAACTGAAGTTACCTCAGTAGAAGAATAAAATAAGGTATTACCTCTGATCTTGAACTAAACAAAATGTTACGACGAAAAATATGTTTTTATCACTATACATAAATACAAATTCAATTTTTGAATTAAGTTTTTCAAAATCAAATTCTTACAGTTTTTTATTGTAAAATTATGATATACAGTTTATTAAAAGTTTTGTAATTTCTACCTTAGCGGGCCGGTCATTTTCACCTGAGGGCCGGGTCTGGCCCGCGGGCCGTATATTGCCAAACCCTACTCTATAAGAATAGGAGATTAAAAGCCAACACAATATCTTACAGACTTCAAAATAAAACTTAAGAAATTTAAAATCACATCGCTAAAAAACGACAAGTATGGAGATATACAATTAAAAATTAAGATAAAAAAATTATTATTGTTAAACTTTTTATAAAATATAATTTTACTTTTATTTTCTTTTGTATACAATTAAAAATTAAGTTTTATTGTTTAAGATAATAATAAATAAAACAATTAATGCTGTCAAAGCTTACATAGCAAAAACTGAAAAGAGGTTACTTGCTACAAAAATAGATAATTTTGAAACCTTATTTTATGTTGTTGGTTTTATTTAACGGAGTTTTAGTTGTCGGCATTTGAATTGTCAAAATTAAAATTGTCGGGTTTGAAATGTCGGAGTTTAAATTACTGGAATTTAAAATGTTCGAATTTCATTTGTCCGAAATTGAATTATCGAAATATAAATTGCCACTATTTGAGTTTCAAAATTTAAAAAATTAAAGTTTGCATGGTCAGAATTCAAATTGTCGGAATTTAAGTTGTTCGAATTTGAATTGTCAAAGTTTGAATTGAACAAATTTGAGTTGTCGAAGTTTAAATTGTCAAAGTTTGAGTTGTCGGAATTTGAATTGTTCGAATTTGAGTTGTCGGAATTTGAATTGTCAGAATTTGAGTAGTCGGAATTTGAATTGTCCGAATTTGAGTTGTCGGAATTTAAATTGTCTGCATTTGAGTTGTCGGAATTTGAGTTTTCGGAATTTGAGTTGTCTGAATTTGAGTTGTCGGAATTTGAATTGTCCGAATTTGAGCTGTCGGAATTTGAATTGTCGGAATTTGAGTTGTCGGAATTTGAATTGTCATATTTGAATTGTCCGAATTTGAATAGTCATGTAGCCGATTTAAAAAGCTAAAATTTTAGAATATCAAATGAGTTATATTGTTTAATTAAATCATACTTCAGTAAAAATAAACTCAATAAAGTGTAAATGTTTTAAGAAGCAAGTATACATAAACTCAAATAAAAAACCGTTTACTTTTATCATTTTCATACAACTTTTTTTTATGTTTATATACGAAGCTTCAATAAATAGGAAACTATAAACACTATAACTTGTATAAACTACGTTTTTTTTAAATCTAGATATTTTAAAGCTATATAGTTAAAACTTAAGCTATAGCATTTCTTGCATAATTTTTTAGAATTTAAATTTTTCATATTGAAATAATTTTCTAAACCCCTCAGAAGCAAAGGTTCATTATTTACAACTGCAATACTTTAGAAAAGTTTTAATATCAATAAAGTTTAAGTCTATGAGCAGCTTTGATATACACTACTCATAATTTTCATATTAAAAAGTGTTTGTTTAGTAAAAGTAAAAGATTGGTTCAATAGTAATCAACAAAAAACGAAAAATGCTTATTGCTGTTTTGCTATAAATAGTAGTTTATGTGTTCATCTTTAGAAACATTTGTTTGATATAATGTATACAGAGGATCCGACTTTAAGTTTAATGAAAAATATTTAGAGTTTATAATATTCTTTAAGTATTTAGTTACGGCCAATATACTTTTAGATACTTAAAGCAAATGATTTAAAGTTATAGCATTAAAAAAATTAATACAATTACATAAAAATTAAACACTAAACATAAAATCAATTCCAAGTCTATAACCTACTTGTATTAAAGTAATGTGTAGGCAAGTAAATATTTTAAAGTCAATAATTTACTAGATTCAATTTTATAATTCTTATTGCGAAGAAAACATGTAATAATAGTTACGGTTTTTAGGTGTTATCAAATTAATATTGAAATGGCAAAAGTAAACGCACATGTTGAAGTTGGTGAATTGCTTTTAGTTAGCGGATTTGTAGTTGCAGGGGCTTTGTGCTTGGATCAATCCTGCAATGATGGAAAGGCTCTCAAGTTCTTGAAGGAGAAACTTCCCGAAATTAAGCAGTGGTTTGTAGGCGGTGGGAAGACCGAAGGCAGCGAAGCGAAACAGAAGACTATTCGAGGTGGCATCGTAATGAAAAAGGAAAATGCAGTGAACCACGATGTTCCAAGGGCTGGTGACCATACTCAGAGGCAAAAAGAAAGAAAAAATGAAGATCGAGTAGCACCGAACGCTGTGGATGAAAAACCACATGACAAAGTTGATATGCGTCAATCACATGTTGATGCGGATGAAAATGTTGTGGAACCTGAAGCTGGTGATGCCGATGGTCCTCTACCAGCAGATGATGTTCTTCCTACGCCTGAAGAGAACAACAATGAAGCAGAGGCTGGTGTCCAAGCTGCCGATGTTGAGAATCAGAATGAGCAGGATGCGGAAGGAGAAAAGGATGGAGAGGAACAGACGGAGCAAGCGGAATGAAATCAGCAGTGATGGTGCGTTGGTTGATGCGTGATGTTTGTGTTAATTCTTGCTGCTGTGTTTTGTGCATTTCGTTTGTCTTACTAATTTTTGTTGTAATTTATGTTGATTTTGTATTTTACTTTGTTATTAAGGCAATAAATTCAAAAAACTAATTCGTCTTACTTATTTCAAAGAAAGTGCTTCTGAAGGTTTTACTTGAACTTAATAATTATTAAGTACTAAGTTGTTTTATGCATTTACTCGACGTGAATTAATTCGCTTATATAGGTTAAATTTTCAAATTCACAAAGCCATTGAATTTAAAGTAACAATTTATCACTGTTTCAAAAAGCTCAAAAATCCATTTTATGTTGAAATGAAAATAAGTAAATATTGAATTTGTTTATTAATTATGGTAATTTTGAGTTGAATTTACTATTTTAGAAACAATTGTAATTATGAATATGTTTCATAATTATTTTTACTTCGGAAAAGTATTATAAAAGTTTGTTGTTTTTAAATTGCCATGTTAATAACAAGTCCTTAATTGTATAAGTAAATACGTTCTTATACAAGGTCGTGTTCATTTTATGACAAAATGTTTTTAAACTGTTCAATTTCAATCTATTAAAATTTTACATCGAATTTTTACCATAATTCATAACATAAATATAGTAAATATTAGTACGTTAGTACCTCTTGTTTAGATTTATCAGCTACAAAAACATGAAAAACTGTTAGATTAATGAAAAATAATTAGCGAAATAACATTTAATTTATGAAAAATAGCGTTTTTTTTTATTGAAATAAGTCTTTTAGTAGTAGATAAGATTTGTAAAATAGGCTAAATAAACCAACTTTGACAGAATATATACTAAGTCTTTGAAGAAACTAATAATTAGATATGTTTGTTTAAATATGTTCAAAGACATAGGTTCACGCTTCTAATCTAAAGTTCTTATTTAAAAAGTATGAATATATTTTAAAGTATGAATATACTTTAAAATTTGTTTTTTTGTAAATACTTTACAGGGGAGTTTCATGTTATATTAGTCAAATAAAATAGTAAGTTAGAAAACTAATTTTTAGTTTGTACTTTCGAGTCCTTCAGCCTGAACAAATTATTTTATTCAAAGCGATACCTGTCACCAAAGATACTAAACTTGATAAGATCAACTTAAAAAATATTTGTAGAAGAGTATAGCGAATTCACAACGTTATTTCAAATGTTTTCAGACATACAAAATATTGATAGATAAAAGTTATAAAAACAGCTGTTTGTTTTTTAACTAAAACGGTTAACCAAAAAAGTTATTAACTATTAAGAACTTAATAAACTTTTATATGGCGTTAAAAAACTTGATTAGTATTGAAAACCATACTTGTTTGTTTTGTGCTATATTTTTCTTTTATTTTATAGAAAAAATAAGAACAACAGAAAAAGATATATATCAATAACCATCCTTATACCTATTAACTCTCTAAAAAGTCATTTTTGTATTTTTAACCATATACTTGATACCGGTACCAAAACGAAGATATAAATTAAAGCAACTGCTACGCGTTTATTTCGTAAATCTTTACTGCTAATAATAAGCATAGAGGCTTTATAAAAACTAAAAACTTAAGTTTTCTAAAGCATATTTAATCAAATAGTTTTTGAAATCTAGCAAAAATTGTTTACTTTACCACCTAGTGTATAACCGTATCTTATACATTGACTGCCTAAGTAAATACACTCATTAATATTCAGTTTACTAAAGGCTTCACTAAACAAACCGTTTTGTTAAATATTTCAATTTTTTATCAAACACTTTGTTATTGCTGGAAGCGAAATGCGTAGGTTAAAATTTTTCTTAGTCTTGTTTTGTTCGTTTTATACTGTACTTGTTACCAGCCAGACTTGTACCGATTCATGCAGAGTCGTTTGTGATTCAGAATCTGCTGGTTCCATTGGACAAGCTGTAAGGCGAGGTAAACAGGGTGCTAAGGGAGAAAAAGGCGAAGTTGGAGCAAGAGGTGAAAAAGGATCAGATAACGGTGATTTGATTGGTAAACTGGAAAGTAGGATCAGTGACTTGGAAAATTTTAACGAGTTTCTGTTGAATAACGTCAATGACAAGTTGAAAAGTAAGTTGTGGTTTGTTTGATTTCCATTACCAATAAAAAATAATCAGAAAAAACAACTTTTATATTTTGTTACCAGTATAACTCTTTATTAATGAAAAAAAATTAAGTAAATACTGCACGAAACTTTTACAATGTATACACAAAACTTTTTACACAACTTTTAAGTTTTTATGGTATATTTTATTAATATTAATCACATTGAAATAACTTTATAATGAAAATTACTAATTACGATTTTGAAAAAGTAATAATTAGTAAAAACTTTTTACTCACTTGGTATTACAAAAATTCAGTATCGAAAAAACTATACTACTTTTGCAATGAGTTTTAAACAAATACGGCTGGTAATTTAAGTCAACAAACACTAAAAGAAACTTTAATACACATAATTTGATAAATAATGTACTTAATTACTTGTAACAAGCATCATAATACATGTACTGTACTGCATTTTTGCTTTGTAACTTACTGTTGTTGATCAACTGTAAACAAACTATGTTACAAATAAGCTGTCATATATATCTAAATAAATACGTTTAAAAGCGCGCATCACAAAATGTTAAAAAAAAATATTAATTTTAAAGGTCAAATCTGCGATTCTGGAGTCCAAGATAGAAAAAAGGTGGCCGATCACCAACTAAGTGCTGGGTCGTTCTGTTGCGATGAGCGGTATTCCCCTAAACACGGACGCTTGTTCGGAAAGTGGGGATGGTTCACAAACAACTTGAATGGTCGCACAACTGGTGAGTTGTGCATTTTGTTGGTTCAATTAAAATTTAATGACCGTAAGAAGTTGTTTACAGCAGCCATTGTAACTTTTAAGTTTTTATTCAAAACTTGTTTAAATAAAAAAAATTATAATTAAAATAAAATCCTTCTAATAAAATCTAAAAGTCATAAAGATATTATATAAGTAGTCGCTGGTTTTCTATCATACCTATCACTAACCTCCTTTAAACCGTAAAAACTACACTTTTTATTTAAAAAATACTTAGTAACTAGAAAAAACTTTAAAAAAATTACACGATATTAAAAAACTTGTTATTAAAATATATAACATATCAAAAATAAGCAGTTTAAACAGACGTTCCCTTCTTTTACAAAACAGGTATTGATTCTGATGACATCTGGATTCAAGTAAACTTTTTGGAGAACAAGCTCGTCAAAGGAGTCGCAACCCAAGGCAGGGGAGAAGTGGAAATTTTGCAATGGGTTAAAAGTTACCACGTGAAATACAGGCAAGAAAACGATTTCGAATATGTTACAGACAGCTTCAATCAACCTCTGGTGAGTTAAATCATGTTTTGATAAGTGTTCATGTTAATATAGCTTTGAATTTCTTTTTTGTTTGTTGCTGCCTCAGAACTTTACACTAATACCATATTACTAGAATATTGTAACATATTTATACTGTTTACACATAACTTTGTTCTACAAAACGTTTTAATTTTCAGTTGTTTACGGGCAACACGGATACTAATACAGTGGTAGCAAATTATTTTCCTGAATCAATCCTGGCTCGAGCATTTCGAATTCACCCAATCAGCTGGAACGATATTCCTGTGATTAGATTCGAACTTTTGCTTTGTTGATTATTTTGAATAATGTTTAGCGTTTTTAAATAACTAAAACATTTTTGTGACTTTACTAAATATTTTATATCTTTAGCATTTTACTGTTTTAAATTGGTTACACTTTTTTTGCTTATTTACAAAATTGTAAAACATATACTATACTATTCATAATTTTAGCAAATATTTTATAAAAGCAGTCGAAGACAAAACACTGAATTTTGTTTTTTTTAAATACTTTTTTAAGTTATATATGTTTCTAGTGTTAAATATTTGTTTTTTGTAACTTTTAATACTATTTTGTTACAAATTATAGCTTAAGTTTAAGCAATTTTACTTAAAGTTTGTCCATGCTTTTATATGCTAAACTTTTATCCGTAATTACTTTACTACTAGTACAAATAAAATTACATTAGTTTTTTTAAAGCTAAATTATAGATAAAAAAAATTAACAGCGTAGTTATTGTTCTAAACTCTAAAGCCTTCTAGTTTTAGTTTGGCATTAACTTAAACAGTAAGATTCTATTTTTACACGTTTTAGTATTAAATTGAAGTATAACCTTTAGTAAACAGTTTTTATTTAAGACACGTTGTAGTTTCAGAAAATTTAAAACTTAGTTGACATAAACAATAATTTAAATAAATAAATGTTAAAAACTTTCATGCAAGTAGCTTTCATTAGTTTAATTAGTTGACGATGGGTTGTAAGGTGTACAACCTTTGCAATACAAACAAAAATTGAAAAAGAAATTTGTAACAGTCGTCATAAATCCTTTTTAATTTTTTTTTTATTTCTAACAAAATAAAAAAATACATTTCAGGCATTGTATACATGTCTTATATATACTTTTATGAGTCTATACCAGGGTTTCCCAAAGTGGGCGATATCGCCCCCCTGGGGGCGATTTTAGTAAGTCGGGGGGCGATAATTAGTAAGGGGGCGAAAGGGTGGGCGATAACTAGTAAGGGGGCGAAAAGGGGGCGATTTTAAAATTTTGGGCTGTCATAAAATTTTTACTTTTTATCTTGCTATGTTACTAATTTTAGCTTGCTATTAAATATTTGACCCTGAGGTAAAACTTAAACAAAAAACTTTATTTTGTTTAAGTAAAGTATAGAGAAAAAAATCAAGTACTTGTGACCCTTACTTTTAAGTAAATTACATATTTTCATTTATATGTTTTCTTACTTAACAATTACATAGATCATAGACGATCGGAATCCCTCTTACCATTTTATAACCTGACATATATGCTATTTGGAATGAAAAATGCTTTGTAAAACTCTATGTTATCTATTATCAACTATCACCTCATGATATTGTCAATTGTTTTTTGAAAAGTCACTAAGTTACACTAATTAATAAAACTATACAGGGTTGCCAATTTACCTAGAAACCTGGAAAAACCTGGAATTTGACAATTTAGGCAAATAAAAAACCTAAAAAATCTAGAATTTTTAACAATTTCAACATATTAAGAAAGAAAATTTTGATTTGACACAAAAAAGCTATCATATAGATAAAAATATGGATCCCTTCGAGGCAGATCTTTTTGAAGTAAACGACTTACAGGAAGCCTTCTCAGACTTACAAACTGACCTTGAACTTAAAGTAAAGTTTTCTAAAGAACGATATGAAAGCTTTTTGACCCAACAAAAAATAAAGGAAAAAGTATCCAATCATTAGGGGGATTTAGATTGTTGTTATAGTTTTTCCTTGTAGCTGTATTGTTGAGAAAGCTTTTAGTTCATTATCAACATCTTGAGCAAAATATCTAATCTAGATATTTGTAAAGGAGGCTTTATTTTACTGATTAAGAATCAAATTAGAAAAAATTGCAAGCAGTTACGAACCTCATCCTTCACATTATATTAGACTTCAGTAGCATTTTTGTATTTTATGAAAGTTTTTTTATTTTATTTGATTTTTTAAAATACTTCTTATTTAACCTGGTTTGTATTGTGTTTAAGTAGTCTTTTTATAATAAAAAAATATTAAGTTATTTATTCTACAACAGGTTTGCATAATGCCTAATAAATATTAATTACGGTAGACTTCCTCTTGAGTTCTTATTTTTACCCAAAAAAAAGTGCAAATTTATATTTTCTTAAATTTAACTAAAATAAAGTCTATTATTAACTAAGTATTAATAAAACAAAAAATAATTAATATTTAATATCTTATATAGCCACTTTTTTTGATGAATGTTTTTTTTATGTTTTAGTTTATTTCATGTTTATTTATAAGTTATTGCATAAAACATATTTAAATATATCATTTTGTAAAAAAAAAATGGTAATAATTTTTGAGTTTGCACATTTTGATTTTGTTGAAAGTGCGATTTCAAGTGGAAGTCTACTGTATTTATTAAATGGTTTATGTTTTAAATCTGTTAATAGTTATATTTTGACCTGGTTAATTTTGTATTTATATTTGTCGTTTTACATTACACTAAAAGTTTTTATAGCGTTTTGATTAAAGTATTTGTTGGAAAAAAGTTTATTTGACATCTTTTTGTTATCACTTGTTTATTCTGTATAAGTAAAAAAAAATTGATAACCATTAAAGTTTTTATTTCAAATTTTTTTTTTTGGTTTTAAAAGAGTATAGATTTGAAGTCTCTATTTGAGCTGACTTTAAATTTTTTATTTAAAAGATTGTTAAATTAAATTTTATTTTCTAACTTGACTTTTTATTGTTAAAAAAAATATATATATTAAGGAATTTTAAACTATTAATACAACTGTTTTTTGTTTTATCTTAATTTTTATTATATTAGCAATCAGAATGAGTTGTTTATTTTAATAGTTCAACACTAGATTTTAGTTTTACACTATTTTCTTCTGGTAAATTATTATAGTCTAATAACAAACGGCTTAAATAAGTTACTTAGTATTAACTTCTAAATGTCCGAAATTCGTTATATGAGAGATTATTATAATAACAGATTTCAGTTAAGATTTCATATGGGTAACGTACGGTTAAGATCCAGTCAAATTTCTACGCGCTAAATAACTTGAAAACTACTTGTCCAAAATAAACAAAATTTAGTTTTTTTGATACTTAATATTTTGAAATACATTTTCAATTTGGTTTTCAGTTCACAATAGTGTTTACTAGATCACAATAATACTAAACCATTTTATTACAATTTTGCTCAAGTTTTTTTAAATTTTATTTTATGTTGTTTTATTAAATTATGCAGCCCGCAATTATATTTTTTTAACGAGTTGAAACTAGAAAAATATTTTTTAGTAAATATGAATTGCTGACTACAAACGTTGTCCACCACTACCCTAAAAGTTTCATTAGTTTCAAAACAGTTCATATTTAAACAGGATCGATTACAGATTACACAAGGCTTTTTAATAATTAAGTACTTTTTTACACTTTAATGGGCTAATAAGAAAACAATTGTAACTTATTTCCTCAAGCCCTGTAAACTACTTTGAAACCAGCCCAAAAGTGCGTGCATAAGAAATACCAGACTAAATTACATTTCAAACACAACCTTTTTGGCTCAAAAGTTTGTACTTAAGAGAAAAACTACCTTTTAAAATCGTGGGGGGCGATATTTTTCAAATTTCTGAAAAGGGGGCGATTTAGTAAATGAGTTTGGGAAACCCTGGTCTATACTCTTACACCTTACCAACCTTACCAAAACATAAAAAAAAAAGTTGAAATTAGAATACTATAAGTAACATTTTGTATTCTTAGTCTTGTTTTGATATATGTAAATTAGTTGGATGTTTTTGAGTGCATCAATACTTACGTAGTTCTTTTGAAATATAACTTCCTTTATTCTAATACTATGAACTCTTTTATACTGCATTTGAAAAAAACCCTTATTTTGAATAGAAAGTTGTTATGTGGTTTTATAGCGGTTTGTAAAGTTTTTTTTTTGTTTTGAAAATAGAATATGTATTGGTCATAGTTCTATTGAAATATAACTTCCTTTACCATACTACTAAGAACTTTTAAGAAGTTTTTCATTGAATTGCACTTACAAAAACCCCTAGCTTTGAAAAGAAAGTTGTTTTGTGGTTTTGTAGTTTTTGTTAAGCCTAAAATTGTTTTTTTAATAAAGGGTGTGTTTATCGTAGTTCTATTGAAATATAACTTCCTTTATTTTAATACTAGGACTTTCTGATTAATTTGCATCTACAAAAACCCCTGGTTTTGAAAAGAACGTTGTTATATAGTATTGAGTTTTTGCTGAACCTTATAGTGAGTTTTTAATTTTTTTAAATGGTGCACTAAACATTTGTTTTGACACTGAGTAAAACGCTATTTCAAAAACTTTTTTTTTTCTGTACAGTAGGTTTTAACTTGAAATTAAATTCATAATTAAAATTAAAAGTGACATAAAAACGTTTAATAAATAGACAAATACAAAACAATGATATTGCATATGTGAAGTGCATATTTTCTGCAACATTTAAATAAGAAAATTAAAAAAAAAATAAATAAAAGAAAGAAAAAGTTAAGTAAAAATATTAATTAGCAATTGCCAGACTTATTGTTTTTCTCACAATGTATCGTGTAACATCTGCAGTTTCTATCTAGTTACTTTCTTGAGTTAGAGTTGAGTTTCTAAGTGGTAAATTTATTGTTGCAACTACAAAAAGTAGAAGTTTCTATACAAAAACATACAAAAATTTGTACATTACTTTTAGTTGATGAATGTATATCAAAAACAGATAGCATATTTGTTGCAAAAGTTTTGAATTTTAACTTACATAAATTACATTTAAGAAAAAATAGGATAAAAGTTATGTATAAAATAGTATTTTTGGCGATATACTTTTGTTCGTTTTCTATCGTACTTGTTACCAGTCAGACTTGTACCGATTCATGCAGAGTCGTTTGTGATTCAGACTCTGCTGGTTCCATTGGAAAAGCTGTAAGGCGAGGTAAACAGGGTGCTAAGGGAGAAAAAGGCGAAGTCGGAGCAAGAGGCGAAAAGGGATCAGATAACAGTGATTTGATTGGCAGACTGGAAAATAGGATCGTTGAAGTTGAAAATATTAATAAACGGATTCTAAAGCAATACAACAGCAATCTAAAAAGTAATTTGTTGCTTACTTTTAAACTTTTTCTTGTAAACTATTTTAAAAGTTGATGCTTTTTTTTTGTTGAGTATCATTTACAAAAATATTAAGTTATAAATGGTGTTGTATATTAATATATAATGATAACCATAAACATATGGTTATAAAATATCAAAATACCACACAATAACTGTTTATTCAGTTTTCATTGTTACTGTCAAATTTTTTTACCGAAAGTATTTTAAAACTTTATTGTAACTTTGTTCTTTTTAAAACATAAACCTTATTATTACAAAATTAAAATATGTCAATAAATGTTACTCCTAATTTTACTTTAACTAAACTTAGTTTTAGGGTCTATTGTTAAAAAAACAAATAAAACATGCTATTATATAAAAAAAAAACATAGATACAGTTAGAACCTTTTTCTAACTTTGTTGTGATTTTCAAATTTATAAGTAACAAAAAACAAGTTTAAATACAGTTTTTTACTATATCAAAATCTGCTTTATACTTCACTAAAGATTTAGTTTTCCTCGTAACTAGCACTCGTACTAGCAAACGGTAGCTTCATGTTAAATCATGATAAATCGTTTGTAGATCAATGAATTTAAATTTTTTTGGTTGCGGCTGATTGACAAGCTTCAATGAGAACGAAACCCGGGTCTCGATCTACCGAAGGCTTGTAGGTTGATGGTTGAGGTTTTATGTTCTTTATGTTAACTCGAACTTGTTTTACGGCACGTATAGGTTCAGACTTTGGCTCTGACAGACTTTCACCGACGTTTTCTCTCATAACTAGTATAAACAAATAAACTTGTAGGTAAAGTTTGCGGTGCTGGGATACAAAATAGAGAAGTGGTTCCCGACGATCAAATAACAGCTGGTAGTCACTGCTGCAACGAGCAACATTCTGCTGAGCACGGACGTTTGTTTGGAACCACCGGTATCGGAGGGTGGGCGACGGATAATCTTAACGGTCGTAAAAATGGTTGGTAGTAAAAATTGTAACGTTTTAGATACTATGCTGAAGTTATTAGACCAAAATTAAGTATTTTTTACTTTTCTGGAAGAAAGAATACTGAGCGTTTGAAAAAACGGTGGACAGTATTTTATTTTGCACGTTTAGCCTTTTAAGATAGAAAGTAAGTGCTTATGTTGTAAATGGGTATCCAAAAATTAAATAACAATTAGATTTTAAAAACTGTACTTCAATTTCATTTGTTTTCAGTCTGTTATGTTTTTAAGAGCTACAGTTTAAGAAAAACTGTTGTTAAAAAAACAACGTTTGTTATTTTTGATTATATACTATATGGATAACTGTTAAACTTCATAACTTTATTTTGACATGAAGTTCTATAGAAAGAAAAAAAATCAACAGTCAACTACTTAAGTCTTATGTTTTTCAGTGTTTGCTTTTGTATAACTTTAGAACTTAAAGGTAAACGAAAATATTATCTACAATAAATTTGTTGTAAAAAATCATCAAGCTAAAACTACACAACTGTTTAAATAAGGGCTTACATAATGCAACTTATCTATATTTGATTACTTGTAACTTTATTCTACATGTCATTTATACTATAGTGCAAGTTAGATTTTATGATAAGTAAATCTCTGCAAAAGGTCGAGCAAATTTTTCAAGAAAAGTCCTTCGCTGGCCAAGTTTGGTAAAAAAAGTCTTAACCGACCGCTATTTTTTTAATGTAGTCTTACTATCTTGAAAGATATTGTTTAGATAAGATGCAGTTCAGAAAACAATTAGTGTGCACTACTGTGTTGATCTATTATATTTGATTTTTACAACTTTTTTTCAAGCTAAAAATTACTTTACGATTATTTTTTTCAATAAAACTCATGAACTTTGATTTTTATTTTTATAACTCAACTTAGTTATATAAATTTATTTAATAAATAGACTAATAAAAGTCAATGTAAAGAAACAAATATCTAGGGCTGTTTATTAAATTTATTAGTTTGTATATTATTTATGTTTAAGTTATATATTTAAAAAATTATTTGATAGTACTTTAAAATCTTTGGCTTGATAAATAATAAAAACCGGTCTGCAAGTAAATATTTGTTAAAAATCTAAGTTGAAACGCATTAAAGTTTGAAATATAATCTTCGAACAACAGTTATTAAAACCAAAAACTCAATATTGCGTTTGTGTTATTAATCGCTACTGCTCATATGTAAAAGTATTACATTTAAATGCTTACTAAGAAAATCTATGTTGATAGTGTTATAATTTACAATTGAACGATTATAATATTTTCTGAGTTTTAACGTTTTTTCAAAGGTGTCGGATCCACCGATATTTGGATCCAAGTGGATTTTTTATCAAACAAGCTGGTTAAAGGAGTTGCCACGCAAGGAAGGGGGCACAAGTACCAACAGTGGGTGACGTCATACCACGTTTATTACCAAACACACGGTTCCGACACGTTTGAAGTTGTCAAGGATGACTCAAATCAGCCCTTTGTTAGTTCAAAATACTTGTCTTTAGTAGAAACTTTCATTTGTAATTTGTACTTTCCACTTTTAGTACTAGTACATTTTTACGGATGCAAAGGTAAAAATTTAGCTTGTTTATTGTCAAAATACTAACCTGAACAAAACAAAGTTTTTCTTTACAGTTTAATAAAATAACTTAATTTTCAGTTGTTCACGGGCAACACGGACACTCAAACAGTGGTGGCAAATTCTTTTCCCCAACCAATTCTAGCTCGAATCTTCAGAATAAATCCGGTTAATTGGAATAGTTACCCAATTATAAGATTTGAGTTTTTAATTTGTTAATCAAGTATAAAAAATCTTTTAACATTCAATTTTTTGTGTGAGTCAACAAAATGAACAGCTTCGAGTAGTTCTTAGTTGTTTTATATGTTTTAAATAAACGAATTTATGCATACTTTTCCTGAGTCAGATATCCAAATACATTAATAAACTTAAACTAGTTATATTTATACCTTTTTGTAAAATAATAAAAAATTATAAAAACTTATTGAACTAAACCATTCTTTAAATTAAAGATTAGAATGTTGTTTAAGCTTTTATTAAAAGTATATACGAGTTTTTAAATATAATAAATATTGATATTATTAGTTAACTCTTTTCTAAATTAAGAGTTTTTTGTTTTTATTATTACAACTTTTTACCGTACAAAGTAACAATTTATTTTTATGTTACTAATATAGCCTCTATCTAAGAAAAAAACGTAGACTTAATTATTTAAAACAAATAATAATATTAATAACAAATGTACATACATTTTTATTTAACTTGCTACACAACATTTATTAAAATATTACCACGATCAAATAACTATCTTATAATAAATCGGCAGCTTTATTTATTAGTTATTATTTACTAACTAGTTTAGCAGAGTTGCTTTGTGTTGTTTAATAGACAGTAAATTAAGCACACTATCTCCTTTAAACACGCAAGTTTTTTTTTTGCTTTGAACTACAAGCAAAACATCAATCTTGTATAAAGTAAACAGTGAGCATATCTTAAAACTGAAAAATAAACTTTTACCTAAATGCATTAAGTAAAACTCTCAAAAGCTAAAATCTTGAACAAGTTTTTTTTTGTACTCTAGCTAAACGTTACTTTACATGATAATGTTAGAGCACAAAAATTTTAGACTTTGTTAAATAATGTTGTATACCTTTCTGTAATTCTATAAGCTATTAAACTCAAAACTTCTAAATACCTTGATGTTTATTAGAACACCTATATTAAGATAGTTAATTTTTTTTTAATGTACAAATGAATAATCTAGTGTGCACAAACTTTCTTACGCAATATGCTGTGCTTAGTTTTTTTTTCAAGTTTTAAAATCACTCTTACGACTTAAAAACAAAATTATGCATATTTTAAATGTTTAAAAAATGAGTTCATACTTTTTTTCTCAACTATATGTTTTCTGATAAATTTATTGATTAAATCAAGAACTTAATGCAAAAAGACAGTTAGAAACTAAACTTACTTTGACAACTATAGATAGTAAATAACCATTTCTTCGGCGCATATACAGTTCTTAATGTAAAATAGAACATAAAATGTTTCTTACGATTACCTCAAATCAGCCTCCCCACTTTGTATGAAAAGACGTATCTAAAAATTTTAAAATATTATGTACATTTTATAAACTTTTGCTTAATATTTTAGCAGGAAAACATTTTAACCACCACAAAACATTTATTTTTACCTTTTCGAGCTCCTAATTTTTTAACCCCTGCATAGTCTTTAATTACATTACTAGAATATTATTTATGCATTTATGTCATATAATGAGAATCTAAAATATTCCTTGGACCAAAATACTGTTTTTTTCAGATTAACTTCTTAGGTAGGTTTCACCAAAAGTTTTTTTTTCACTTTTTATTATTATTTGCACTTAAAAGTTTAATGAGGACAACAAAAAATGAAACAAAAGCTGATAAAACTATTTTCCAGTTTTAAGTTTTTCAAATATAAACAAACAAGATTTTTCAATGTTAAACTCACATGTAAAAGAGTTCCTTTAAACTTAAGTCTTAAACTATATAAAACTAATACACCGCAGACGCAAAACAAACTATTTCGATTTGAATAAAAAAGCTAATATACCCTACTTTAAAGCCTTAATTAATTTTCTGAGTTACATTGTTGTTTACTTACATTTTGTCAATTTACATTACCTTTGAAACAGCAAATATTTTGCGAACTTTTTACAATGCTAAGCATGATATACTGAGATCTTGTAAGTTTTAATTAAGCTTACAGATGAAGCTGCATAAAAAGAAACTTTTTTTTAGTTTTCCTTTGTCATTTAGTTTGTTTATTGTTAATCATAGGTTCTGTTCAAAAGTAAAACTAAGAAATGAAAAAACTTTTGATACCTCAGTGCAAATATATATTATATTAATCTTTTATAGAAGAGTACATAGTACATAATTTACAATAAATTGTTTGGTGTCTTATATTTTTGCATTTCGTATAAAAATATATTTAAAAGACATTTATTTTCTCAAGTCTATCAAACTGGATTATAAAATGGTTTAATTAGATATTAGCAGGATCTTTTCGCAAACAAAACATTTTTCTGTACAATAATCAGAAGACTGCACAGTTTTCCAAGAGTTCAATGATATTTAGTTTGTTCTTTATCGTAATTCATACGTCTACTTTTGAAGGTTTTGTTTTAGTTATTAAACCAAAATACATCGGAGGTCTGTCCTGGCGGAGAGATTGCATTCCTTAAGTTAACTTTAATTATTTATCCTAAACTTTTTGACTACAACTTTCACATTGAATGAGTATCCAAACATTTTTTTTAAGGTTTATTTCATTGGTAAAATTAGGTACAACAATTTTGCAAAAAGTATTAAAAATTACAAAACATAAACATTATTTTATCTGGTTAAGTCGGAAGGGATTCTATTGTATTCAAAAACTTTTTGCAACTTACATTCACACTTTGAATTTTGATATACTTTTCTCCTACGATTTTACGAACTGTACTCATTTCTTTGTAAATGTTAAATTAGGTGTAGTAGTTGGAATTATGTTAAAACCTACATTTCAATTAATCAGTAGTTTTACAAGGTAATTAAAAGCAAGTTGTTCAAACTAATACGCGACTCAAGTTTATATATCGTAACTAGAACTATCTATACATTTCAATCTAATTGTGTGTTATATTTCTGGTTTACTTAATTGATTAGCATAAATTTTAAACTGTAAAGCTTGTTTTTAGCTCACATAAGATTTATGCATTTAAATTAACAATTTGTCAACTATCATAAATTTATATAATTCAAAACAAATGAGCTTTTTAAAATTATCCAACTTTGAATAATGCTTATTATGATAACACATTATATTAGCCAATGTAAATGAAAAAGTCTAGCAATATGGTTATATAAGTTATTAACTTAATATTGTAGAAGTTATATAAATTTTATAATTTAATATCTATGTTGGCTTTATTCTGCTTTAATAATACAATAATCTACCAGTAATTGACTAAACTTTTTTAGTTTTGTATTTAAGATACTTTAATATTCCATTAGGTTTAAGTTATTTTAAGTACAAAGTACGTAATATTATTTACTCATATATGTGTAAAAATGATATGACGAGTTGCTTTATGTGAGTTTATTGCTTAGTCAACTAAATGAAGTAAAATATCAACATAAACTAAAAAAAAATCAAGACAAACGAAATGCACAAAACACAGCAATATGAATTAACACAAACAACACACATCAACCAACGCACCATCACAGCTGATTTCATTCCGCTTGCTCCGTCTGTTCCTCTCCTTCCTCTGCCTGCTCGGTCTGATCCTCAACATCGGCAGCTTGGACACCAGCCTCTGCTTCATTGTGGTTCTCTTCAGGCTTAGGAAGAACATCATCTGCTGGTAGAGGACCATCGGCAACAGCAGCTTCAGGTTCCACAACATTTTCATCCGCATCAACATGTGATTGACGCATATCAACTTTGTCATGTGGTTTTTCATCCACAGCGTTCGGTGCTACTCGGTCTGTATTTTTCTTTACTTTTTGCCCCTGAGTATGGTCACCAGCCCCTGAAACATCGTGGTTCACTGCATTTTCCTTTTTCATTACGATGCCACCTCGAATAGTCTTCTGTTTCGCTTCACTGCCTTCAGTCTTCCCACCGCCTACAAACCACTGCTTAATTTCGGGAAGTTTCTCCTTCAAGAACTTGAGAGCCTTTCCATCATTGCAGGAGTGATCCAAGCATAAAGCCCCAGCAACTACAAATCCGCTAACTAAAAGCAATTCACCAACTTCAACATGTGCGTTAACTTTTGCCATTTTAATTCAATTCAATAACACCTAAAAACCATAAAACTGTTAGATAATTAATTTGATATTTAGTGTGTTATAGAGAATTTTCAGTTTTTAAATTTAAAAATTGCTATTTGCTTACTATTGGTTGAATACTTTTAGATTCTAATAGCTTAAGAGTTAAGTTTTATAAATTTCAAACAAATTTGATTTAAGTGCTAAATCTATTTTGAATATTACTTATTCTTTTTATAGAAAAAATAAATGTTTTTAGTAATAGTTTAATAAAATTTAGTTCTTTTGAGAAACTTAGAGTTGAACCTCTACTATTTCAATTGTTGCCACAACTTTTAGCAAAGAAATGTTTAATGAGGTAAAATTGTAAATTGAGCTGAAATTGTCAACTATTTATAGCAAGTTCTAAAAATCAATTTTCCTAATTGTTAATTACTTTTTTGATCAGTATTCTATTTTGACTAGACTATTAATTTCTATTGTGAAAATTATGAATAGTGTAAATTAAAACTGCTAATAGACACCTAATTGATTTTTCAAAACATTACTGTTTTATATAACAAATCTTTGTTTCTAGAAAATTTAAAAAATATATTTTATCAAAATTAAAGCTTATGCGAGAAACATACAACTTAAAGTTAAAACTTTTAGATTGTAAAAACATTTACTTTATCGAAGTTATAGTGTGTATAAACTCTCAATTATCAACTTTTTGTATTAAAAAATCGACAAGCAAAAAAATTTGTAAAAAAAAGTCATTACTTTATAGTTTCTTTGTTTGTTTTTATATTTATTTGCTCCCAAGAACTTTTTATACTTAATTTTTTTTTTGTTTACAAAGATATGGTTTAAACGAAAAATATTCTTTAATTATTCTTAGCTCTCACGCTTTATAAGCTTAAAGAGCAAAGCTTATACATTTCAAAACAATTCGAACGCTTTTGTTACTAAAAATACGTGATGAAAATAGTGAACCTAAATAATTCAAAGTCTTAAAAAAAAGACGTTTTTACAATACAGCATTAAAACCAGTGTATTTATACGTTGTACGATAAGCTCTACTATTAAAAAAGATGGTAGATAAAGAAATAAATAAATTAAAACTATTATTTGTAATCACAAACAATTTTAATTAAAATTTATTGAAAAGTGGTACCTACTAATCTAAGAAGTTGTAAAACAGTTGTTAATTAACAACCTCGGTATATCTTTTTAAACCTTAAAAACTAATTTCATCCATACAAATCACTGGGTTATGATAACAAACATTTGCTTCATTTTATTATTGGTGCTAAAGAATTCAAAAAGTTTAAATGCGGTTAAAGGGCTAAAATAAAGGTTTTTAACAAAACAAAACTTTCATCCAAAATTACTTGTAATTATTTGCTGTTTAAAAAAATATAATAAAATAGTACCAATATTGTTAGAAAATTAAACTTCAAGTTAGAATTGTCTTATGAACCATTTTATTTGTTTAAACAATAATTTATACTACTTTTTATTAAAGTGATTAAAAAAGATAGCTCTTATTATTGTTTATTATACTGTTACATTTTGTATGTTTAAACAACAAGTTATACTACTTTTTATAAAAGTGTTTAAAAAATGTTAGGTTTTATTACTGTCTATTATACTTTTTACAACTTTGAATATCTGTTATCGTTAATTTTACCTGAATACAAAATTTACTTAAGTAATATTTTATTTTTTTGATAAAACTAAATAGTTTAATGCAGAGTTTATGAATAATAAAAATATATTAACATTCTTTTACTTATTCTATAAATCGTAGCATTTACTCAATTCGTATTAAACAAATTAGCAAAGTTTTCTGTTTCCTGAGAATACGTCTTTCTAGCAACTATGTAATTTTCTCGCAACAGTATTTTAATTTTAGGTTTAATGTTTTTTTAGAACACGAAATTTTATATAAGAAACTTTTCATACTTGCCAGTTCGTCAATAAATTTGTAAATGAAACATTATATATGTCGCTATATACTTAAAGCAACAATCTTTTTTTCATAAAAGTGTGTAAAGAAGTTACTAAAACATGCTTTGGTAGTTTTGTTAAAAAGTTTTATTCAATGTCAATATTTAATGTAGTACTTCATGGAAAACATTTATTTTCTTTTTAGATCGAAAAAATTATAAAACGTAATAAGACTTTAAAATTGCTTATTGATATTGAAGAAGCTATTAGTTTTCTAAGCGGTTATTAGACAATTGGTTCGTAAGTTTAACACTTTTCAAAATTCTAAATCACTGTACAAACTATTATTGTTTAGCCGACTGTTTTAAAAAAAAAAAAAAAAATTAAAGACCTAACTTTCAAATAAATAGATGGATTTACAGACTACAGTTTAAGAAAAATTTAAATATAACTAAAATAGAAGTAGATTATCTATCATTACTAAAAATTTACGACTAATAAGAAGTCTATTAAAATTTGGTTACAAGTTTACAAAACCGCTGTAGACATTGGTAAAAAAGACTTTTTAAGAAGTAAACTCAAAACGGTATTTAAATTTTGATCTATCAAAGGTTCATACATTTTATGAAGTTACTAATTAAGCTGTAATTTATGCTGGTTTTTTTATTAACAAGAACAAAGATGAATTTATTAAATTCATCAGACATATTAAACGGATAAAAATTAAAAACTTAAAAACATCGATAATTTGACCGCAAATTTAATTTAAACCGCTTCATTATAACTAGTTATAAATTTATGCGTTGGCGAAAATTAAATTATTCGCACTAAAAACTCGCCAGGCAGCTTCGCAGAGCACTTAGCTTAAAAACACAAAGCATACCAAAAAATATTTCGGGTCTAAATTGCTTGCAATTTGATACACATCTGAGCAGCTAACCTGCTGAACGGATCTGACTGTCGCGTATGCATTTGTTACAATGTACGTTCGTCCGTAGCCGCTGGCGACTGTGTGTGTCGCTTCGTGAGAACGAAAAAGGCAGAAACGTTCAGGTGAACACAGTTGTTTGTGATGTATACTTTGATGACATAAAACAAAAGCAGTAGCTGTTTCCCTTGAGTTTTAAGTAGTTTTAATTTTTGGTTTAATTGTGTATTCGTTTGTTTTGTGTTTGGAAGTATTGGTATAAATACTGAACAGCAATTATAATATCTTATTTTTGTTAAGTGGTCTTTTGGTGTATCACGTTTATTATGTTAGTAATAAAATTTGACAGGAAAATATGTTTTTGCTCCGAGATGATTATAACAACACTTTATTAAAAATTTTGCATGTAGCACTAAAAAAAAGTAATTAGTTTGTATTTGATACTTATACAATACTCGTATGATAAAATTGTAAAACTTTTGTTTACAATAAGAATTATCGTTGTAATGTTTATTAGCAAAATTATATAATAATTCAAAATATTAACAAAGTTTATAAAATAAAAACTAAATGGTATTTTTAGTTAACTGAGTTTAATTATTGTTCATGAAATAATTGATTTATTTTACGATTAAATTGTTTTTAAATAAAAGATACTTTAAACTTAATACCTTACTATAATGAAAGTTATAGAGAAGACTCCTTACTAAATCAAAATAAGTAGACTTCATAAGTATTTATTACATTTTTTTAAACAATTGTATTATGTTAAACAAGCCTTAGCTTAAAAAAAAAAGTATGAAATATCTTTTAAACAATAAGTTTGAGTTGTATTATAAAATCAAGTGAATGAAATGTATAACCTTATTCGAAAAACTCAAGCTGCTTAATTACCGAAATAAAAACTTATTCACTCATTCTCGAAAAGTTTCACAGAGTCACTAAAAAACGATATCAAACATGAACAAGCTGCTTCTGCTGGTGCTGCTGGCCGTCGTCGGCTCGGCGCTTTCCAGACAATTCATAGAAAACCACCCGAGAGGAAAGCCAGGGGAGAGGTGCAAGAGGTCCACGGTGGAGTGCAACGTGCTGGACCCGGTCACCAACACCACTTCCGTCGAGGTCATCGACAACTGCCAGCACCTCTGCTGCGGTACGTTTGCCAACGGCTGCAGCAGTACTGCTCGAATTATATCGGCTGTTTTCTGTTTATTTTAAGCTTATTCGGTTTGTGGGTATGTTTAAGTAATAAAAGTACTGCTTGTTATGAGTTTGGGTAAGGTAAATTAGGGGCAAAGGTTTATATTTAGAACTTTAAGATGAAATAGGTTAGGGAAAGGGTTGAAATGTTAATACTTTTTTCATTTCTACTTTTCATTTGCTTGATAAAATCGATGAGAAATTTCCAAAACAGTACTACTACACTCGTTTGAGTGAAAGTACTGTTACGTAACAGTCATCAGCGTTTTTACCTGTCAGTGTGATGGATGATGTGAGGCTTGATGTTGTTGTGGTATCCTTAAATTAAGGCAGTAATGAGTGTTTTGTGTTTGTAGGCGTTTTAAGCGACACGGTTTTGATGTATTTTTAATTGGTTTTCAAAACACCCATATTAAAGTTCAGTTTACACAACAAGTCAGATTAGTATCTTTATAAAATTGATGAACATTTAATTTGCTTCTATAACAATTTTTGGAATTTAAAATTCAGCACTAAACAGATTAGTTTATATTGGTCATAAAAAAATTACAGTTAAAAAAACATTAAACTTTACTTTTTAACATATCTTAAGTTTTTTATGAGTTATCAATACACTTATATCACTAGTAAATAATAGTTTCACACGTTTAAAATTCCAGTTGTTAGTTTAAACCAGAGGTCGTCAGGCATTTATTGGTCGGGAGCCGAACTTCAAAAATAAAGATATACGCTGGTCGCAATTTTAGTATTAGTTTTTACTTTCATAGCAGACCGCAAAATAGCCCCAACAATTGATAGTGTAAGTTTCGAAATTTTCATTTGCAGGCAACATTTGCATGCTTGCGCGCCGCCTTTTTACTCCTAATGGGACGCGGTTTGCCGACCCCTGGTCTAAGCAATATCAATTTTTTCGCAAGAAACAATAAATTTTGATATGAAAACTACTTTTCAATCGCAGGAGGTAAAGTGGTGGAGAGAGGAGTGGGAATATCCTGCTGTGGAGATGAGGAGATAGGAGAAGCTTACAACGAGAACGATCAGATCTGCTGCTTCCAACACCCGGATGTAAAGGTGTACGACAGGGAAACGCCAGTGAGTTGTTTGTACACATTTGTGTCGTTAGAATAAATATTTAAATACCATTTGAGTTGATGTTGCGAACGCAAGTGAAGAACTTATTTGACGTGGGAGTTTAATTTCAAAAACCCGTAAAGCTTACTTTTATTGAAACTTTGAAGCTGCTGCGCATTTTTAATTAATCTCTTTGATATTCTTAGGTGTTTGAGTTGTTTAATTGTTTTACAAAAACTTCATCCTGTTAAAAAAAGATTTTCAAATGTGCTTGAAATGTATGCTTTATATTCGTAAGATATAACAAGTTTCTTGTTCAACTTTGTATTTACCAGGACGACTTCTGCTGCGGCAGCGAGAGGTTCAACAACGAGAAGTACGCCAACGGGTTCTCCTGCTGCACCGGCTACCTGACCCCGCCGAAACCTTTCAACGTCCTTACCGAGATGTGCTGCGAGGGAATGGTCTCGTTTGTCGGTTCGTTCATAACTATAAAATATGTTGGATTGAAGTGTCCTGTTTTAATGCTTTATTAATTTTAGTTAAACGTTTTAACATGAACCGTTTTACTTATTTATTTTGGTTTCGTAAGTTTGTACGTTTGTTAACTTGTTCGCCAACCCAAAGCAAGTATAAATGTGTAAAAAATGTGTACAAGTCCGTTTGTATAAAAGGTAATATATAAAGGTGTATAAGTCTGTGTTCTAACTAGTTTACTGATTTTAGCTAAAGAAATGAACATACAAAAAAGAATTTATGGTATTAAAGTAACATTGGAATGTCAAAATCCTTTTTCAAATACGTAACATCAACATCACCAGTTTGTCATTTACAAACACCTCAATTTATGGGTTAGTAAAAAAATTAAAACAATTATCAACACAGGCGACACCGCTTACGGCAACTGCTGCGGCAACGTGGGTTTCGACAGGAGGTCCGCTTCCTGCCCCTGCCTGGTCGCTCCCCCCATATTCGGCAGCCCCGAAGACCTCGAAAAGATCGGCTGCTGCCAGAGCGCGGACCAGTCCAGGAGCGAGAACTACAACCAGGACAGCCAGGGCTGCTGCGACGGCCTCGCGTACGCGCTGGAGGGAGAAATTTGCTGCGGAGACGTTGTTGGGGACGCCGAAAAACACGTTAGTTTTGTTTGTTTGTTATTCATGTGAAAAAAATGACTATTGATCAGTTGTATGTTATAAATCGTATTTTTTTAAAGTAGTTTAAGTGATTAAAGTTTAAACTAGGTTATGTTTACTTTTTGAAACAAAGCCTTTTTTAATTTAATGCTTAATGTGTATGTTAAATATTTAAAATATTGTTTGATCAAGTTAACTCAGCAACGGTATTAATTACCAACTTTTGGTTATACAAATTAAAACTATTATATTATAAATGATACTTGATTAACTTTGCAATATAGTATTCTTGTTAAGTATATAATTTACTATTACAGTAACCTCTCACTTATTTACGCACATTGTGTCCACAGAAAAACTTCGTAAAGATACGAGAGATCGTAAAGATACGAGAGGTACCAAATATACTTTCTATAATGGCTGTTTTTTGATATTGCTTCTAGTTAAAAGCAGACTGTGGACTTTCCCATTTTTAACAACTTGTTTACTTTATTTATAAATATGAAAACAAAAGATAGAACTAAACATATATTAAAAACAAAAGGATTTAAATTTAAAAAAAAAAATTAATTTTCAGAAAAATTTTACTAATTTTAATAATAAGTAGATATTATCTTTATTTATATGTGACTTATTTGATACTTAACATTTGTATTCTATTCTACTTAGCAAATTCAATTTATAATTACGCATTTGGTTACAATTAAGAAATGGTGTGGTGTCTTTATAAAAATTTGTTTCTATAGCCTTTTAAGAAAATATGCATTTGATGCTGAAATTGATTTATTCTTATGAACAAAAATATATAAAATATAAGAAAAATTTTTAATAAAAACTGTTTTTGTTACTACAACTTTTTTAAATTTGACCTTTGCACACATAAGGATATACTTCATAATAATTGTGCACTATTAAAAAAATAAAAACTTATATTTTTAAATTTTTTAGAATTCTAAAATGCGTAACTAAACGAGAGTGCGTAACGTCACGAGTGCGTAAAGATGCGAGAGGTTGCTGTACATGTTTTATGCAATTTTTATTTTAGTTTTAGTAAACGCAAGCTTGTAATATTTTTATTTGTTATTTAAAATAAGTAGTCGTGTATTCATTTTGTAAACGCTTTAACTCCAGTGCAAACCATTTTAGATATAAACTAAACGGTATTTTGTATTAACAGTCTTTTTGTTAAAAAAATATGAATTCTATTTTAGTAAAAGGTCAAGTAAAGTGTATGCAATTAAAGACAGTTAAGTTAATTTTCAACTTTGTACTTGATATCAATTCTTATTGCATAAAACTTCCAAGTCAATAAACTTCAATTCGGAAGCTCCGTAACGAAGAAACGTTGTAACTTTATGTTTTTATTCTATTTTAAGATTGCTAATTATGTAAACAAACATAAGTTTTCATGTACTTAATCTTGTTGCTTATTGGTAACGAGCCTTTGATATCGGTTGCTATGACAACAGGTTTGTTGCGACGGGGAGTTGGTCGATCGCAAGCCGGGCGACGACCCGACCCACACGGGATGCTGTTCCCTTGACGACGGCACCGTTTTGACGTACAACATGGAAACGGAAATCTGCTGCGGGAACGAAGTTCTTCCTATGGATGTTTGTATTTTGCACTTGCGCATTATAAATAAAATTTACTACGGTTTCTTAAATTAACAAACTAAAAAGTTTATTTTTTTACATTTAAGTTAAAAAAATTTCAAACTAATTTTAAAATTTTTACAACTAAAAGTAAAATAAAGTTTAGACAAATTTATTAGTTTTACATAAGTTGAAGCAGTTTATTTCAGGGTACAATTAAACTTAGAAGTAAACAAATTATAATTATAAAAATAAGTTCTAAAAATTGACAGTTAAGCTTTTTTAATAGCCTAACCTTAGCTTTATCCCTTATCAAAAGTTTTTTCTCCATTTAAAACACGAACTTCTTCACAGGAACCTTCGATCTGCTGTTCCGGCAAAGTGCACTTGGTCACCTCGGAAGGAGACGCCTGCTGCGACAGTGTGAACGGTTCCCTTCCCTTCTTCAAAAACAAACAGGTCTGCTGCAACGGTTTCGTTGGGGTAAGCATTTGTTTTTTCTTTGAATTCACACTTTGTTATCAGTTTTTCAACTTGTTTATTGCGTATGCTTTTGCAGTGAAAGTTTTTGGTTGAATTTTTACGTTAGCTTTTAACTTGTGGAATTAGCAACGTGTTTTTTAATACTAAATCTACAAAACTACAAAACAATACAACAATTTTTTTTACTATTATTATAGTTTATTGAACCAAAAGCGAAAAAAACAAAAATTTTTGCTCAAAAATGTTTTGGTTCAATGACCTGGATAGCAAAAAGACCTCTCGGTCATCGAGTTGCATACCCAAACTTATTGGGTAACATATATATTATATAATTAACTTATCTAGTTAAAAGGTATCAGTCAAAAATAAAGTGAAAACTTATTTATTTATGTTCGTTTTAGGCTAAATTTTTCTCCAAAAACAATTAATAAAAAAATATAATTTCATAATTAAAACATTACTCTTTTAGGAGTTGTATTTTATAACTTCGATTACTGATAATAACCTTTTAATAGTAATTTTAAGTAATTCTAAATATAAATCGTTTACTCTACACTAAGTAAATTTTTCAAAAAAAGATCTACTTGGAAATTTATTACTTCTTAGCTATTAGATTTTGTATAGTTATTCAAATCAAAATTATTTACCACTTTTTTTCTGATAGTATATATTGAGTTTCACAATATATATGGGATAACACCTATTGCTTGTATACTGTCTTGAAATATGTTAAAACATGATTTTATTATTAAAAGTAACTAACTTTGTTTGCTAGAGACGAACAAAAATTAAATTAAGCTAATTTTTACTTTTAATACATTTATATATTTACCAATGTTCTATCTCTAAACACTGTTATAAAAATTTCTAAATTACCATCAACTTAATAGAACTATCTAAATTAAATCTCAGTTTCTCTACTTGTTCTACTATTTTATTCTTTAGTGTTATTCACGCTTTTTTTTTTATAAACCAAGTTGACCGTATTGAACAATCGACACATTGTTTTATATACAGACAGGACAAGCTTGTTGCGGGGATTCAGCGTACTACCCCAGAGACCAGCTTTGTTGCCAGGGTAAACCAGGTGTAAGTTTCAGTTCACTGCTTGAAATTTTAACGCGATAACGGTTATTTGGTTTGCGTCGGAAGTGTGTTTATAAAAATTGCGTTACTCGGAAAGCTTCAGGGCTTGAATGTTTTAAAACACAAAGAACGGTTGGGTGCAATGTGGATTTGTAAATACCAGATGCTTTGGTGCTAAAACACTTGTTTGCATATAAATGTATATGAGTACAAAGAAACTTGTTGTGTTAAATTAACATTTTTAAGATTATTTATAGTGGTTATTACAACGGATAGAAAATTAAAATATCTGGCTTCGAAATACCACAAACCTAAACTTTTAAGTTGAAATGCTAATCCTTGCATACCAAAGTTTTGAATTCTCAAGGGATAACTACAGTAAACTAAAAATTGTAATATTTAAAAAACTGGTTCAAACTTCTTTAAAAAAATGTATTAATGCTTTTCCATTCAACAGCTTAAAAGACTTTGATAATAAAAAAATCACATCATTAAGAAGTAATAGTTGTATTAATATGATCAACAGACAGTTCAGAGCGCACCTAAAACTTTTTTCTTAAATCCTTAAAAATCCGCTTTTAAAAATGGAAAATTGCATTAAATATAAACATTATCCTTTTAATAACGTGAGTATTCAATAATATCTTCTAAAGAGTTCTGTTTAAACTCTGATGATCGCTTAAAAACACAAATCATTACACCCATTTACAATTTAACTTTTCAATACTCTCAACAGAGTTCTGATTCAGTCTGGCCTTCGTGCTGCGGTGGGGAGCCTTACGACGCTTACGTGCAAACTTGCTGTGGGAGCAGGGTGTTGGACAACCCCATGGTGGAAACTTTCACAGGGGTCAGTTTTGTTAAATTCTAGCATTTCGTAATATACTAAAACCGGACTTAAATTATTAAAAAAAACTTTTTAATACTCCCATTTTATTTGTGCTTTCATGTTGGGTATTTTTTAACATACAGCAAACATACTAAAACTATTAAATTACAAAAGTTTTAAAAACCGCTTTTTTGATGAAACACTATTTACACGCCACAGGAAGCGATGGAAGTGAGCCACTTCACGAGATGCTGCGGCGATTTCCAGGATGAGTCGACCCTGATCGCTTACGATTACTTCAGCGGAGTATGCTGCAACGGAAACGTGAACAGCATCGGTAATTCACTAATAAAAAAAATATCCCATGAAAACTATGTTAAAAGTATACTGACGTTGTTGGTAAAGTACCAATAAAAGCATTGAGTTAAAACTCTAAAATTTTTATGACTTTTTTCAGGTTTCATTGGCTTGTAAAAAAATTCGAATTAGTTTTTATTTGAAAGTGTCTAATATTGTTCGTAAAATTGAGTTAGAGTTGTTTTTTTCAGACTTCATCGACTTCGGGGCGGCCGAGTGCTGCGGAAACATCACGGTCGGCTCCGACGAGATCTGCTGCGAGTCGGGGGCTTTCCCGCGCGAGTTCGGCGACGACACGGCTTGCTGCGGCGACGCGGTCATCGACCTAAAATCGTCCATCTGCTGCGCGGGACTTCCCCGCGCCCTGGACGGGATTTCCCCGGGCAAGGCGCAGTGTTGCGGGGACGCGTGCATGGACGCCGGAGTGTTCTACTGCTGCGAGGGACGGGTGTACGCCAAGGCGGAGATCTCCCATGACGACTTCGACAAGATGTCCTGCAACATCCCCTTCGAAGAAGAGGAGGAGGAGGAGGGTATCTAAGGTGGGAAATACCCAAAGAGCGATATGAGTTAAATTGCCAGTTCCTCGAAGTCCGAGTCGATATCAACCTTGCTATTTACGTAAAACTACTTCTTTTCACTAAAATAAGAAAATAATTTACTCCTTTCTTGCTATTTTTGTTTACGAACTTTTTACTAAACTATATCCCAAACAAAGTTTTGCTTTATAAAGTACATAATATATTAAGACTTTAATGGTTGTGTAACAACTAATATTGTAAAAAAATGTTGTAATTTGATCTTTGAAATATTTAAAAGAATTTTATCAAAATGTAAACATATATTGGTATTTGATGTGATTATGATAAGATCTAAGTGAGGCGCTGCAAAAAAAAATTGGCATGATTTGTTTTTGCTTTAGGCAAAACAGGTTATCATTAAATCTATCCATTTATAGCTATATTGAGCTTTTTTGGTTCGTTTCAAACTATAAATATCTATATATTTATTTTCACTAATCATTAAGTACTTTAAAATTTTTAAGTAGTAATTTTAATGTAAAGTTTAAAATCATATTTAGTTTCTTAAAAATTAAAAACAAAATCAACATTCGTAACATCATTTATTTAAAAAAAATTATACATTTTTTGCTTCTCTGTAACACAGTAGCATTAATATAAGACTGCAAGCTTCATTACATTTGTAAACAACTACTTATGTAATTCGGTGATATTTGATTAATTTAAGATCAATAGAAAATGTTAAAATTAAACTGCTACTCAAAGATATAAGTTTGTAATAATAGAATGCTTTGAAAATGAATTTAAATGAACAAGCTGTAGTTTTTAGAGCTTATTTAAATTAGAACTAAACATTTTTAGTAAACTTTACCAGCTTAGTATTTGTATACCACATACTTTTAAGATTTAAAAACTATCTTATAATTTTAGAGTATGAAATATATTATTCAACTTTATGACAAAACTTAATTGCTGTCAGAAGTTTTGACTGCGAATTTTTTGCATATCAATAAGTTTACTAAAGCTAGAAACTCTTAACTAGCAGAAAAGTATTATTAAGATAAAATTGAAAAACGCTTTTGACGCTATTTTATTTTTAATAGATGAATTAGCATATTCAGAAAATTAACTTTTATTATCTAATTGCTATTTAATAAAACTTTCACTACATTTTCTCTGTGAAAACTAAAAGTTAATAACTACTGGTAAACTTATAAACAACTAAGGATAAAATATTATGAGGAGTTTTTCAAACTAGTAATAATTTTATAACTTATCTAGTTAAAAGATATCAGTCAAAAAAAAAATGAAAACTTATTTATTTATGTTCTTTTTAGGCTAAATTTTTCTCCGAAAAAAATTAATAAAAAAATATAATCTCATAATTAAAACATTATTCTTTTATGAGTTGTATTTTTTAACTTCGATTACTAATAATAACCTTTTAATAGTAATTTTAAGTACATAATTCTAAGTATAAATCGTTTACTCTACACTAAGTTAATTTTTCAAAAAAAGATCTACTTGGAAATTTATCACTTCTTAGCTATTAGATTTTGTATAGTTATTCAAATCAAGATTATTAACCACTTTTTTTCTGATAGTATATATTGAATTTTACAATAAAACATATTTTCAAACGTTTTAAAGAAAAAGCTCTTCTTAATTTGTTTGATTTTACATAATCTTGTTTAAGATTACTTCAGGCACAAAGTAAAACTGTTTACTTATGTTGTTCACATGACTTTAGTTTCTTTTTTTTTTAATTATCATAAACTGTTGTTCAATGCAATATATTACAACAAAATTATACGCAAACCGCATAAATTACTACAACTATGCCAAGAAAAACAGAATAAAACCTCTTCTTTAAGTTAAAAGCATCTGAGCCATTGCACAAGTCTTCACTGCATGCTGTGAAAAACGCCGTGACATTTAACTTATCTATTCTCAGGAATCCCGATGACTTGTTGAGCTTTTCATGGCATCCATTGAACTTGTGTTGCATGCCTAGAAAATCGTATTGCAAGTTTATACAGGATGCTCCGCCTCTAAAGACTGTTTCGTCGCAAACCAATTCTTCAGTTTCGTTGCACGTTTTTGTGGTGACATTATCAATGCTTACTGACTCGCAATAATGGCATTTCAGTGATGAAACAAACTTTAAGCTTGCAAAAAGCAGGAGTAAATATTTTAATGGTTTCATAAGTGTTGCAAAAAATAATCTAAAAGTTGATTTTAAATTTTACTAGTATAAAAAAACTAATCATATACAAAAGCTCATGCAGTTGCAGGTCTCTGTTATATAGTTAACTAAAATTGTAATTTAAAACTTGTTATACAAGCTTAAAATCAAAGTCAAAATATAATCAAAAGACCTGATGTATTGAAAGACCTTTTTGTCATCAGGCTGCTCACCAACTATTTACTTTAAATGTCTTAAATTAAATATAAAACGAAGATGCTTTATTTTAAATTTTCTTAGTTTGAAACAGCAAAAATATAAAGCAAAACAAAGTTATTAATTTTTTTTATTAATGGCCTTTATCTTATGTTGTGTTTAATACAAACTACGTATTCATAACAGCTAAATAATAAAAAAGTGTTTTATAAAATTAAAAATGTTAACATTGTTAGCTCTTCTTTGAAAACATTTGATATCACTTTTTTTTTTAGTTTTAGTAATTTGTTTTTAAATTTCTGTATGGCTAAAAAAATTTATTTTGATGCTTATTAAAAAGCGAAAACAATTTTAAAACTATTTTGAATAGGTGAAGTTTTCCTTTACATGCTACTTTTAACGCACAACAAGTAATATTTGTTTGAGTCAGCTATGGGTTTTTAGTTTCTTTCTTTCTACTTATTCTACAGTAGAAAAAATCAATTAATGTTATTTTAACTGAAACTCGTATTGAAGTCATTAATTGGAAACGAAAGATTATGAATCACTTAAACAAGTTTAATGTAATAGTTTTTGAACAATTTCAGTTAACTAAATGTTTTTATGGCACATCTATTAACTATTTTTTGTTGTAATAATAAATCTAAGCATAAATTTAGAACTTTTAATAAATAAGATATAATTTTCAAATAGTTTTTATAGTTAAACAAAAAATTTTACCCTAAACAACCTCACAACTATATTTTTCGTTGCAACCTAAACTATACTGTTACATTAGTATAAGTAAAATGTAATTACCTAGCTGCTCTAAAACTTTTAGTAAAATAGTTTGAAGTTGAAGATACTACTAACAAGTTGACTAAAAGGTTTATAAATTAAATTTTATTAGAACTCACAAAGTGTCATACTCTAGCTCTTTTTTTATGTCAAGCTACTAACGCCTATTTTTATAGCCGTATGTTATATTTTTTCAATCTGCTAACATTTGTTTTTAAGCATCTACAAATGAGTGCAAAAGATTATTATTTTTACTAATAATGTTTAAACACAAACGTATCTTTAATATTTTCTACTTTGATGATTTTTTTAGAATCTTATATTTTGGCTTATTAAAAGCTAAAAGCTACTTATTTTTTGACTACTTAATAGCTCATTTTTACAATAATAATCAATATTTATTTAATACGAAATATGTGTTATAATCTTTAAATCATAACAGTAGTATTACTGACTTTCTTCTCTCTTTATTTAATATACTAAAATTGAAAAGTTATTGCAAGATGTATTAAAAGTCTACTTAGTCTACTTTATCGATTTTTTTAAACTGTTGTATAGTAAAAAAATAATATGTTCAAAAAAAAAAACGACCTAGCTTATTTTTTTAGTTTTTCAACAGATTACAAGTTATCAACAAAATATTACTAATGATAGTTTTATAACTAAAAATAGTAAGATAGCCATCAAAACAAATTTAAGATCATTTTTGCTAAAAAACTGGCTAAAACCACTTTATATGATCATAATAACAATTAACGTATTAAATACCAATAAGTTCAAAAAATTAAAACTTATTACCTTCGTTTAGCAAACAATTTTTGTCTGAGCAAGGGTGTTCAACAGAAGCATATTCAAGGATATCTATTTGGTCTGAAATTATATTTTAGTTCTATAAGCTTGTGCAAAACCAGTAAAAATAAATTTTACAACATTATAAAAATAAATTTTTAAACATAGCATATTTTCAAATGTTGGTAATCTGTAGTTGTAATTATATAAATATTTTATTATAATTTGGTAGTTTGAAAAAATCAGTCTTTTTTTACTACAATCATACAAAACCCCGCAAAAATATATGTCCTGTCATTTTTCTACAAAAAGCTCTTACATACGGCTTGCAGATTGGATTATCGTATACATTACGATTGGTAATCAAAATTATATTTTTGTTAAATTAATAATTAAATTAGAATGTTAAAGATATAAACAAACTAAATAAAAATAATAAAGAAATAATAAATAAAATAATTAAATATATAAATAATTAAATCGATAATAAAATTAATAATATTGTACACAAAGCTCCTACATCCGGCTTGCAGACTGCATTATCGTATACAATTTGTAAATTAAAACTATAAGCTGCTTAAAAAAGACAGATATAACACTTTTAAACATTCCGTTTTTTTTTTTATCTAACTACTGTATTATATATTTTTGATTAAATCCTAGTTTTCCTACTGGTTCTTTTTACCAAACAAAATAGTAAACGTTTTTATTGATGGTAAATAGTAATCTTTTATCTTGCGATCTAGATTTAATGCACTTTTGTTTTTTAAACATAAAAAGGTTATTTTTTAATGACAGTTTTAAGTTTAATTAGTTTTCATATTAAGTTTCCGTTCCAATGTTTTTTTTTTTCTTAAAATACAGTAACTTAATGCTTTTTTTTAAACTTTTTTCCTAACTTTAAGAAAACTTAAAGCAAAACTTTCTATAACTTTATATTCTAATTTAAAGAGTATTTTTATATAATCGTGGTACTTTAGATTTGGTAAAATTAGCACTGCACAAAGATACTAGTTTCATAAAGTTTCTGATTAAATTTGCATAGTTAGTCTTTTTTATCAAGTAATCAACACCTTAGGTAAAATTAAAATAAATTTTATGCAATTGTGTTTCAGGTTTAGTAAAATTAAAATAAACATTAAACTTAAAATTTGCTTTTACTAAAGCAAAATAAGCGATATATATCCATTAAATATTTACTTTTGTGTAAACATTTAGAATCAAAGTCAAAGACTTAACTTTAAACTTCTTTTGGAAAATAAAGTATTTATAGAAATGCAATTTTGTTTCGACTTCTTTTTAATTCATTTAAAATAATTTTTAAATATACAGACTTATTTCTTTAGAAATGGTGCCTTTTGTAGACAAAGAAATTGAAAATGCTTTGTTGTTTTTAATAATTTTGTGAATGGTCTTTTTACATATAAGATTATTTAATCTTTTAAATTAAAGTTTATAATAGTTTTAGATTAATTTTTAAATATGTTTCAATTAGCTACTTTCTGAAAGCGATATAGAAAAATTCATACTTAACATTTAATTTATTGTAGTAGTAGAATATTAAGTGATATAAATTTAAATTTTCAACCAAAGCTACCTTACATCAAATTAAAACTAAATTAATACAAAAATTTATTTATACTTTTCTATTTTACTTTGAAGTAAACAATTTGTTGTTAGAACACAAGAAAATTTACTTTATTTTATCTAACTTTTTTAACAGTAGCAATAGTTTTCAAGATATATTTGATTTTTTTTATCATACCATGTTTCTGGCACTAAAACTAATTAAGATTAATATAAGCTACTTTGATAATCTTAAAGATATTCCGGTGAGAAATATCTTCAATTGGTTTTATTTACAGCTGTTTAAATAGAATTGACCTGTACATTTTTAAATCAGCTGTTGTTGTAAAAGTGAAAAGCATGGAAATAAATCAAAAATCACCGAGCAGCAAGGAACAAAGTGATGCTGAAGCTTCGTTGAAAGTGCTGTTCAATGACGACCTGGTTTTGAAAGTGGGAAAACAAAAAGCAATTCTGAGCTCCGAGTACTTTGAAAAGATTCTAAACCCTTCTTTTATCGACCACCAGTCAGACACGCTGAAGTTGAACTTTCCAACAAGTCCTGAAAACATCAAAAAGGTTATATCTTACATAAACACCAGTCAAATAAGTTTGAGTACAGACAACGTTATGGAAATATTTTCGGTTTCCAGTTATTTGCAGTGCGAAAGTCTGAAAAATCTTTGCTTGCAGTACTTTACTAAAAACCTCAATATGAACCATGTGGAGTCACAGTTGAAGTCCTTTGCAGATGACATCTCTTTCCACGAGTTTAAGGAAATAGCAACAGAGTTCAAAAAGTCTGAAAGACTAACATACTCCGGTATGTACATTATCGAGCTGAATTACAACCGTCTTGGCTTCAAAATGTTAGGCGAGGGCTCGAACCAAATTTGTAAGCTAGAGCGTCCTAAACTAAAATTGAAAAGCGATTACTACGCTCTGGTAACTTTAAATAACAAAATTTACTTCAACGACTTGTACAAGATTTACGAGTATGACCTCATAAAAGGCACTTGGAAAAGTATCAGATATCCTAAAGAAACTGCTGCTAGTATTATGTGCGCATACAATAATAAACTTTACATATTTACGATAGAAAAGTCAGACCCGAAAAGATTCAATTTGGAAACTTTTGAATACACACCATTTGAGAAAAAATGGAACGAAATAAAGCAGCATACCTTTCCCTGTGAAAACAACTTATTTTTAGATTATATCTTAGCCGACGCGGGCATATTCTACATACTTTGCTTAGAGGTTGACAATCAAAGAACTTTCTCTAGGTACACCCTGAAGTTTAGCCTGGATACAAATGAAGTGTCAATGAGCAGGACATTGAACAATATTTTCGGCTACGGAGTTATATTTTCTTTGAATTTTGAGGGTTTCGCGTTTGTGATCGAAAGCAGAGCGTCCATTGGAAGCGAGCTTGTACTTAACGTTGCGATCAACAACTTAAAAACGCTCACTTCCAAACTAGTGCAGCTATCTTGGCCCAACAACCTGAAAGAAGAATCCATTCAGATTCTGGAAGACGCAGTGGTGACATCCAACGGTAAAAATCTCCATGTTGTTTACTGGTACTCAGACGAAACCGGAAACGATGCTTACCGTTACTCGGAGGGCGAGTTCGTCACCTGCGTTGCCAGTTTCGAGTTCGTTCCTACCGAGCAAGCCTTTGTTCACCGGGGCGTGTCGAGTTGGTCGGAATTTCGCGCCTCACGGTTCGGTCGTCCCGAGTTTGTGAACAAGGCAGCGGTGTATGTTTAGTGGCAGTTGTGGTGAACATTTTTCTGTAACAAGATTTTATATATGTTTTTGTGCTTTTAGTTGTTGATTTTTGCATGTTTATAAATTATACAACTGGTTCTTTTGTTTTTGTATGTTATTATCTTTATTTTTTTTTAAACAAAACACAAGCTAGTTAAGAAACGATTTTTAAAAAATTATAAACAGATTTTTTTTTCCTTATATAAGTTAAGTTGCAAAATATATTTTTCTAACACCACTGCGCATTAAATTCAATATATTTGTAGCTAAATTGAAAACTTGTGTGAAAGTCGACCATGACAAGTATAGAAAATGTAATAAAAAATAAAATATGACTGTCTTGTAAGTTTGCTTTAACACTAAATAGACTTCATTAAAAGTTTCTTTGCAAAAAAAACTCCTTTGAAATTTGTCTAATGTTAATAACAATTGAGATTGTTGGTAAACTAACTTTTAGTAATTTTTAAAACGTATTTAAAATAATTTAAGTGAGCTTAAATCATAAATAAAAAATATCATAAAGTATAATGTACTTGATTTAGGCAATGAAATAAATCTAAGTCAAATAAGCAAATTATGAGTTTTACATTACGCAATTAAGTACTTGTTAATCCAGCATATCGTAAGTTATTAGAATTTTTTTAACTGAAATGTCAGCTTTTATCAAAACAGTTACAATTCCTTAAAAAAAAATTTAAGATTATTTAAACAGCTGAAAAATTAAACTTCAATGAAAAAATAAAAATAAAAATTTCATTTTAAATATCACAAAACTACTTAAGTACTTAAAGTGCAGTGTGTTTATTAGGAATTACGGTATATAAAAACAAAGTACTACTATAAAATATTTTTTTGTTTTAAATGCAGTGTATGGCGAAATTTATCTAATGGAGGCATCTAGACTATAGAGCAGAGTTTCCCAAACTTTTTTTCAATTTGCACCCTTTGAAGAAAGCAAAAAGGTTATTGCCCCCTCCAACAAGACTACGATTTGAAACACCTAAGACCTTTTTTTTTTCTTTGCTATTCATCAGCAACTCAAGAATATTTAGTGTAAGCTTCAAGTTTTAAAATTTCCCCCATTCGCCCTTTACTATTTATTGCTTCCCAACTTACTAAACTCGCCCCTAGAGGGCGATACTGCCCACTTTGGGAAACCCTGCTCTAGAGGATCGTTTCGATGCCGGGAGACTCGTCGTCTTTTGCTTTAATTTTCATAACAATTACTGATACTAACAACTACTAAGCAGTAAAACAATCGAAAAATGTTATAAATAAAACTTTGAAATGAAATCTACATAAGTACAAATTGCAGTGTTTATTAGGCATTACGATAAATAAAAACGTCAAAATATTACAGTTTAAAACAGTTTTTTTGATTTATTGTGTTGAGTTTCATCCCAACAACGTGCGTGCGTCATGTTGCGACACCTAACGGATGCATCTAGAGCATGATCTCGATGACTGGAGATTCGTCTTCTGCTTCATCTCCTTCCGCCGCGGAATCGTCCTCGACGTCCGCGAACAGGACGTTGCAGTTGACGTCGTCGAAAGCGTCCAGCCCGAAGTCGGACCTGGCGTAGGTCACTCCGTCGCAGCAGAACTCCACCTCGCCGCTGAAAGTTGATTGGCCGCAGCAGCTCATCGCCACCACACTGTCGGCACCTAGCGGATGTTTTTTTGTGTTTTAAACAAATTTTAGGTGGCTTTTTTAGTTTAGAGCTGCCTAGAACTACTACACTAGAGTAAGAATATTTATTCATAATAATCCAATAAAAGTGTGCTTTAAAATAACATCCATAAAAAGTTCTAGTTTAAATAATCCAATCGGTCCTTAATGAGTAAAATTTTAAGTTTTGCATTTTTAAATACGTTAATAGATTTTTACTAATTTTATAATTGATCACAAACACTTAACTAGTAAAAGAGATATTTTATGCATTGCAATCACCGTGTACTTTCCTTCCTTGTAGTATGTAGGTTAAGTTATATTTTTTTAGATCAACTTTAGATACTTACGTTTTTGCTCGTTTTGGAATTGCTTACGGCATTTAAAACTGTTTTAAGTGCTGAAATAACAGATACAGTAGACTACCGCTTAAGTACGCACTTTTTTTGGTACGCACCCCGCCTTAAGTACGCACTTATCCAGAATGATTCCAGTTTTATTGCCTAATTTTTCAATTATCAAGTTTTTCCAGATTATTTTATGCTTCCAAGTAGAATGGCCAACCTGCTGAGTTAGCCTGAGACTTTCACAACTTTTAAACTAAGGTGAGTAATCCTGAGTAGTCTAAGTGGCCTGAGATTGTGACAGTCCTGTTATTAAATGTTAATAAACTTAATATTTATAAAGTGGTTGCAGAAAAGTGAAAAGAATAATGATATTTTAGCTGTAATGCTATAAAATAAATAAATCTAGATGACAAATTTAAAAAAACCTACAAATACAACATAGTAAAGTCATAATTTAATTCAAATGTACACACATTAATATTTGAAAATGTTTGGTAAACACAATGTAGTTTGGTACTTTGCTTCTAACAAAACAAAATATGAAAAATATGGCTTAATATTCTTTTTTATATCATTGACTGACGTTGACTTTCTATATTAAATGTATGTATTAATTATGTAGAAACTTTTTATAGAAAAAATAAATCATTTTAAAATCTATTAAAAAATTTTGCATATTAGAATTATGTATTAAATGTTATTTAAAATAAAAAGACTTGTTTTTTTGGCTTAATTATTTGGTGGCTAGTTGTAAGAAAGAAAACAAACGATTAAATTTCATATTATACTATGTTGTCAAAAAGTACGCACTACCCGTGCTAAGTACGCACTTTTTGGTCGGGTTCAATTTGCGTACTTAAGCGGTAGTCTACTGTACTTTTAAAAAAATATAAAACCATGACTTTGAGTTGGAAACAAGTTGGAGACTTACCAAGATCGTGGATGACTCCGCCGCAGCACATGGAGTTGAAGTAGTCGTAGGGGCGAAGGGTCTCGGGTTCGGAAAAATCCCCGCAGCACCTCGTGTGGGTACTGGTGTTGTTCATGAACCCCTTTAAAAATAAAGTTAAAGTTATAAAGTTTGTAAGTTTTACTAGTAAACATTCGAAAAATACCTTTCTAGTAAGAAAAATTTAAAACTAAAGTTAAAAAACTAAATTTGTTTTTAAATAAGTCTGTTTTAGAATTCGTTTTAAAATTTAATGTAATAATATATTTTTTTTTATGACTTAAATCATCTAAATTTTCAGTTTTTCCAGTTGTTTAAAAAACAAAACTACCTGCTAACTTCGAATATATTTAGTAAATCGAGTGTCAAACTATTTATTTTCAACTCAAACATACTTCAGGTCCTTCAATAGTTGGGTTTTCGTAGACAGTTGCCCCGCAGCAGGTCTCGTAAGTGGCGTCGAAAGTGACGTTGACGCAGCAGGACGCCTGGTGGAACCCTTCAGTGCTCTGTTGTTTGTTGAAAGTTAGTTTTTTTTTCAGACTTTTTGAAAATATGAAAATTATACTTTTTCAGAGCTTACCTGGATCATTTCACCACAGCATTTAGCTTCGTCGCCGAAGAAAGCTTCCTCCACGCAACAAGAATCTCCTACCTGAATTTGTTAAAGATAACTTTTTTGTCTCTATAGATTGAGTAAATAAAAAAATAAAACTTGAACATCAGTCTGAAAATCTATCTACTTAAACGTTTTTTTATTTATACTAAAACCAACCCCGATAACTCCCTGGCAACAAACAGATCCGTTGCTACTGAAAGGAAGCCCATTGCAGCAGGAATCCCCATCAGACGGGCTTTGGTACAAGTTTCCGTCGCAACAGAGTCCCCTTTCCTGATTTTTTTTTTATTTTACTTAATGTATCCAACTTTTATTTTCATTATCAACGTTCAAAAGAGAGAGTTTAAAAACAGAGTTGTATAAAAACAATAAATTACAGGCTGTTTTATAAAACTTTTCAACAAAGTTATAATACGCTTATGTGTAGGTTTAATAGCTCAGTAAGAATTATACGGGCTAATCTGAAAAAAAAAGTTATTGTATTAAACAAACTTCTAAAGAAGAAACTTTCTCAGACATTACACGTTTTTTTTATAACTTTACAAAACCTAAAAAAAAAAATTTAAATGAGTTTTTGCAAACAAAGTTTTGCTAAAAGAGCTCACAAACAAATCAAATGAGTATAATTCATAAAAATGACTAAGATCAAGTAACAGACCAAGATCAGTCAATTTACCACCTCAGCAGGCATAAAACCCGTTACAGTTATTCAGTTTATGAAATCTGTACAAAACCTTTGTAAACTCAATTGATGTCAGATTAAGAAACGAACCCCTTCCTGGAGATCGGTGAGCTGACCGCCGCAGCAAGCCTGCTCGTCGGCGTTGTACCTGACGTTCCTTCCGTCCTCGAGGGTGCAGCACCCCATGCCGGCGCCCCCCATTCCCGGCTCCGTTGGCAGGATGTCGCCGTTGCAGCATGCCTGATTTTTTTTCTTTTATTGCCTTTTTTTCAGTTATTTGTAAATGCTTTAGTTTTTGTGAAAAGTACGTGTAATTAAAACAGTATCAAGTGGTGCATATTACATATTACTTTCTTATAAAAAATCTTACTCAATGTATTTCTTTATTATACAAACTGGGACGTATAAGCTATAAAAGTTTGATTTAAGTTTATTTAGTTTCAGTTTACTTCACATTTAACTTCTTTTAAATCACCGAAGTGGCGCTGCCTGTTAAATATTTTTCCGTCATTTTAATATTTTTTAAACATTTATATTTCTTTACAGAAGTTTGTATAATCAAAACATTTATAAAACAGTACGTATAAAACCATTTCATCAACTTCATACTCAAAGTCTTTTTTTTTGTAAACCAGAACGCATGAGCCGTATAAGCTTGTCAAAATTCACTTGAAATTCACTTGGTCTTCAAATTTGTTTTTAAACTCACCGAAGTGGCGCCGTCTCCGAGGACGCCGTTGCAGCAGAACTGGCTCTCCGGGTCGAACGCCTGGCCGTCGCAGCACCCCTGGTCGTTGGTTCTGGTGGTCTGCACCTGGTTGTCCCTGCTCCTGCAGCACTGCGCCTCGTTCTGGGGCACGTCCGCCACGGGCGCCTGCCCGCACGGACACGACTGCGTCCTCCTGTCGAAGCCGACGTCGCCGCAGCACTGTCCGAACGCGGTGTCCTCTGCGGAAGGAAATTTTTTTTTTTGATTTTGAGATTTTATGCTTGGTAATTTTTTTGTCTGTCTTAATTTAGTATTTTTATCTAAACTATAGCTGACTGATTGATACTGTTTAAAAAAGTTGGTGGTCGAATGCCGAGATTTTTTCGAATTGAAAAAATAAACTTTTTTATTTTTTTTTATTAATAAGTTTTAAAATATCTGAATAAGTTTTTTTGTTTTAGCTTTATGAAGTAAGTCTTTTTTTAGGTGACTATTATTTTGATAAGTTTTACTGAACTAGCTAATGTATAAAAAGTTAAATAGATAAAATTATTTTTGTTATTGTAACGATGAACGTATCGCCAAAAACTACTCGATAGTATAAAAAATAAAAGATATATTTATAGTACTTCAAATTATTTTTCTCTTGTAAAAAAAAGACTCCGCTTCAAAAAACTAATATTTTTAAATACAATAAAATTTAGGAGAAACAAACCGACAAAAGTGGCGATTCCGCCGCAGCACATTTCAGTTCTGTAGTTGAACAAAGTGACGTTTTTCCATCCCTGGCAACAAGAAAAGTTTCCCCTCATCGAGTTTACAATCAGCTCTGTTCCGCAACATTGCTCGCCCTGTGTTTTTTAATATATTAATTTTATTTATTGATTTCAAGCAACAATTTAAATTTACAAATGCATGAAATTATGAAAAATTATGAAATGTACTTATAAAAGTTATTAAAACTTGGCTCACAATTTGTTTTGGCTATATTTAAATAGCAAATGTAAAACGTAAGTATATTTTATAAATGAAAATAAAGTTATACTGGTATGTTTAGCTTTATTTAACTCAATTTCAAAATAGTAAGTTTATAGATTATACTTTATATATAAACAACAACAAGCAACGTGAATTTTACTGTCAATTTTCTAGCATCAAGATAAATTTGAAACTAATTTTAAATTTCAACCAATTTTGAGAAAGTTTAAAAGTATAAGATTAATGTAAGTATTTTATAATCAGAAAATTATTTAATCAAAATTATTTTTTAACAGAAGTAGTAAATATATATACGTTTTTTTTAGTTTTTTGTTTTAAACTAGAGCTATTTTTGTTTCATTATGTTAAACTAAGCTTACACGACGTTTTTCAAACCATTGTTTTGATAAACATATTTTACTATAAATTGTAATAAAAAAACCTTTCTATGAACATGTTTCTACTCGATGTGCTACACGTTTTACTTGCTAATTAACCGACTTGAAGCGCTAAACTATTTAATTCCAAACCTCAGTGTTTTTGTCTTAAACAGCTTACATGGTATTTGTAAAACCAATATACGCTTTTTCAAGTGTACTAGCAATTTTTGTCCAAACGATTTTATTTTCAAAATATTACACGTTTCAAGGACTGAGTACAATTCCAAATAGTTTACTTTTCTACCACATTGTTGTTGTCGATATGTTTTTTTTTAATTGACATTTTTTATCAAGCTTACGTGTTTATTTAGAACTATTATTTTGTTAAGTCGTTTTTTAAGTTTACTGAAAACTTCTTTTCTCCAAATAACTTTCTACTCAAAACACAACACGTTTTAAGGATCGCTTACTAATATGAAGCTTAAAATTAAAGTTAAAACAGATTAAAATCAAGCTGGCATGACATTTTAAAAACCTAATTTTTAATAAACTCCTACTTTTGTGTAATTAATTTCGAACCTCGTTGTTGTTGTCGTACACGGCGTACTCCCCGGTGAACCACCAGCTGCAGCAGACCTGCTCCCCCTCCACGTACGTGGATCCCAGCTCCTCGCTTCCGCAGCACGCCAGCCCCGGCGACTTCTCGACCACTTGCCCGCCTGTCAACATGAATGCAGTCTCACTGGTTTGTTTCAGATTAATTTTTAAATGCTTTTACGGACAAAAAGTAAGACAAAGTCTCTAGGTTTGTATTTTTGATTTGTTTTGACTACTAAACCTTGCATTATGAAATAATTTTAAGAAATTATTTTTTGGTTTGTTTGAAACTTAAAGAAGTTAGTAAAAGAATCAAAATTTAATTTTATTAACAAAAATTATTTTTTTTTACTTTTTGCCACCTATATGCTTACGCTTCAAGTTTTTAAAGCTCTTACGCTGACTCATTGTTTAAACTTAACTGGTTTAGAATAAACTTTAATAATATTAATTTTCTTTTTAATTTAGTTCTTTGAAAGTTTTTATATTTAAACTTTGTAGGAAAGTTAATTTAATGTTTGTTCTTAGTTGTGCTTAGCTGTTTTTATAAGATCTTTTTTTAAACAACTGAAATTACTTTTAGAGTTAAAATAGTTATATAAAACTTTATAATAAAGCTAACATTGCTCTAAAAATATTGTTTGCAGGATAATAAACTATAAAAATATTTTTGATAAAAATAAAATTAAAAGTAGTTTTAAGTAGTTAATAGCTTAATACTACAAATACAACACTAATAAACCACTAAAAAATATAAAACACTGTAATTGTTTCCATAATTTTCAATTAAACAAAGTACATAATCAAAGCACAAACCGCAACAGATGTGATTGCAATCGTACGTAACTTCTTCTCCGTCGACGATGCACACATTAATGGCAGGGCAGTCTATGTCCTGTGACAGGCAAGTGCCCACAAGCACCAATAAAATTACTGAAAGTGACTTCATTATAATATCTACCTGTTACGGTATTTTATTAAGCTTTTTATTTTAATTCAAAGTTAAAATTCATTCTAAAATGTCAGTTGCACTTATGTACTGTCCTAACTTAAGTTTGATAAATTACACAAATGTTTTACTAGCAAGGACTTGTAATAATATATCGTGTACTTTTTCATAAAACTCAAATAGCCAATTAACGAATAGTTTAAGACTCATTTTCTGCATTTAAGCTACTGTAGCTTGACATGTGTGTGATTTTGACTTACAAAAACTATCTTTTATTCTGCTTATATTTGCCTCTAGGCGACCTGTATACGAAATTAAATTAAATTTCCTCGTTTAGCGGTTTTACCTAATCGTGATAAATACGTGTTTTCCAAAACTTTTATACATATGATTTATATTTTTAATATTTGATTGAAAGTATTAATTTTAGAAAAATGTGTTTTTCTCAATTATAATATTTTACAAAAAAAACATATGAGTAAAGTTTAAACGTACTTCAGCTGAGGTAAACCGTTAAAGTAAACTTAAGTAAACCTTTATAATTTAAGATATGCTTAAAAAATACACAGATGTTTATTAAAAATCTTTACTAACGATCTAAAAGTTAAAAGAACAAAAATAATGGTTTATTCTTATTTTTGTTAAGATGTTTGTGTTTTTGTAATAATTAAAATGTATAACGGTTCAAACTTTTAATGCTGTAATGCTGTACTAAAGTAATGCTAGTAAGTTTAAAGGTAATCTGTTTTTTTTTCACAACGGACCTTTTTTTTTGTACTGTTTTTTATCAAGGTTGCTTTGTGTCTCCAATATTTTAGTAATATTTTAGTTTCTTATTCTTAACTTTTGCATATTCATGTTTATTTAATAAAATTTTTGGTTATATTTAATAAAAAAAGTTATGTCACAATGGTTTACCCACGATCAGGCTGAAATTATGAACAAGAAAAGATAAATTTTTGATAATTTTTTATTATTCACTATATACTTAAAAAAAACGTTTAAATGATTTAAAAAAAAAGGTATTTAGAAATCGGAAATTGTTTAAATATTCTTACAGATTAATTCAAACGAATCATATAAAAAACACTACAATTAGTTATAGCTGTGTGTACAGTCTGGTTGAAGACTTTAATGAATGTTGTCCTTGTTTTGGAAGCTATAAAAACCAAGAACAATTTAAACACAAATATTACATTTATGTTTGTAATTAGATAATGACGTAAAAAATAAATTTAATATTACGTGTTAAATAAGTAGTAGTCCGAACTTGTTCCATAGTTTCAAAAATGTTCCTTTTTTAGAAATGTTTCAAAATTTTTTGAAACCACTGAAGAATTTAAAAATTTCAGATACAACTGTAATTTTTTTCTTTAAAAAACTAATTACAAAACATTTTAGAATACACTGTTAAATTATTTTTTCTACACTACTAAAATATTTCTGCTTTAAATTTTTTTTTTGGTGAAAAATATAAACTAATTAACACTTGAAACTTGAAAAGGTAAACGCCTTTGTTAAGTCAATAAAAATTTTGAAATAATAATAACAGTTATACGCGTTTTTTATTGAAAATTAAAATTTTGTATCATTTCATTGGTTTCTTTTTAATTGTTTATAACTTATTTTAGATTTTTGTGGAGATTTTAATTGAAACTGATTAATTTACTTTTATACATAATTAAGTCCTTTTTTTTCAAAAATTGCAACATCTTTAAATATAAGAAAGTTGTTAAAAAAGTTTGCACATAAGAGGACACTAATTTTTAATAAATATTTGTTAAACATTTAGTTAGTTTCTTTATTTTTTTTCATACAAGTGAATTATTTAAAAATAAAAAGCGACAAAAGTAATTTTATTTTAGTATAATTCAGAAAACTTAAATATAATTTCCAATATAGACATTAAAAAAGTAAATTTTAAAGGTTCAAGTTATAGAGGTTTTTCTAAAACTATTTAAAATAATCTTAATTAAATATATAAGCTGAAAACCTAATAATTTTTTTAAACTACTTTTTTTTATCAAGTTCCCTTTTGACTTGTTGTGTTTTAAAACTATAGAGTAAAATAATAAAAAGATACAAAATTTTTTTTTTTTTTTTTAAAGTTTTTTAATAAACTAATGTTGTTTATACAAGATGCTTATACTATCGTTAGTTTTTGCGTATTTATAAATTATTTAGTTAAAATCAAATATGACATTTTTAAAAATACTACCAACGTATCAGTTTCAAGTTTTAAGTATGTTTCAACCTCTGACCTATACTTCTTACTGTTTACGTACGTCTACACGATCTTATTTCTACACGTGTTTAAAAAAATCGTAACTTTTTAATGTAAAATATGTTTAGCCTTTTGCACAAATTTTACCTGTACTTGTAAACTCTAAATAAAACTAGAAAATAAATTTTGAGCAATGTCTTTGGAAACTATACACAAACAAGTTATTATTATGAGAATTGCGATATTTTGTCTTTCAGTAAATAAGACTAGAATTTAAACATCTTACAGTTTAGAAGTGCACCGCATTTCAAAATTCAAATTCCGACATTTTAAAGTCTTTTAATTGTTTAGGACTATCCCTTTTAATAACTTTATAGAACATTTTTTACCACTATAATCTTATTTAGACTTTATAGTAGATTATTTTTTAAAGTCGTTTGTTTGATATGGCTAAAAGAAATTTTAAACTTTACTAAACAATTCAAAATAAGTATAGTTCATAACTATAAATTTAAAGTTAATTTTAGTAATTGCGAATTTTAATTATTATTATTTTTTTTCAATATTATTCTTATTAACTAAACCTTTTTATAAATTCCATTATTGCATTTCAAGTATTTTTTTTCCTAAACCCATAACGTTTTTAGTAGTAGTTAGAATTTTCGTTATACTAGTTTGTATAAATCATTAAGTTAACAAACAGGTAAACTAGCACCAATTTAAAACAACGTAACTTGAAAATATAGATTTACAAAATAAAACCTTTTCAACAATTAGCGTATACACTAATACTTACGTGTAATGTCTAAAATATATGACTTTAACGACGTTTCCTACAAAACTATTAATTATTTGAGATACTAATTTACTAAACACTTTTGTTACGTTTTTTTTTAGTTACACTTTATTACCAAAATTACGACTAGCTTTACGTGAGTTGTGTTGCCAACACGAGTTTCTAGAACTTTTAATTATTTTTAACCAGACTTGGTTTGAAGCTAAGTGCGTTCCAATTGAGTCATGCAACGTTTTTCGTTTCCGTTTCAATAATGTAACATTACGTATTGCTAAAACGTAATAAAAGATCAAACACATCCTGAGCTTAATAGTTTTTCAAGTTCATCACGAATAAGTTTATAGTTTACGACAGAAAAAAAATTATACCACATTAATATACTAACACAAAATAAAGAACGTTTTAAGTTTGTTTTTTTGTTGATAAGTAATGTAGAAACTAGATTATCTTTTTTTGACGTTAATAATTTATAAATTTAAACTATTAACTTCTTATTCAAAAAATTAAATTACTGTGAATACTAATAAAACTTTAGTATTGATATTTTAAATATTAGTAAAATTTTTAAAGTTTCTATATTTAGTTAGTATTTTTATTAAAAGTTTTTACCTAGTTGTTTTCCATATACTTTTCAGAATATTATTTTTCTTATGAAGCTTAGCAGTTTTTTGAAATTATAAAATAAGCGATGTTAAGATGAAAACAACTCGAACTATTGCCGGTTTTTATAGTTTTAATAGACTGGTTATTCTGATGAACAATAAAATTTAATGGTCAACTTTAACTTTTCTTTTAGTCTTAGAAGTAGTAAAGCTAGTAAAATAAGCACAAAAATGGCTGATGCTAAGATAATTTTCAACTTTGTGATGTTAACTTTTTTTTATTTTGTATTTAAAGTATCAAGCCACCAACTATCTTGTTTCGAAGAAAACTTAGGAAGGCAGGGTGGCTGTAAAGTAACTAGAGGAGTAAGCGGTTAGGAACTTAATCTAAATGCTCAAGAAAAAAATTAAATACTAATTTGAAACAATAGAAATTTTAAATGTTAAAACTCAATTTAACAAGATACCAAGTTTTCTTACAGTGCTTTATATGTTGAAACACTTTTTATATAGCTGATCTTTTAGTAGTGAGACGCTCTGTTTTAAATAAAACTTTAAAACTTGTAATATGCAGCTGTACTTGTACTTTATTAAAATGAAATTTTTGTTTAATCGTTCAACAAGTAATAGTAACATATTTAAACAGCAAACACTGAAAGCTCACACGAGATATTCCACTCTGGCACGCCGAAGTGCTTGATTCAGTTCACAAAGCAGTTCAAATACGGCCGGCCCGCCTACCACTTCAGAGTATTCTGGGAACTCAAGTATTCTGAAAGTCTGCAATACTATTCTGCTAAACCAATATTATTTTGCTAACTTAATCTTTAAACTTAATAAACTCATTTCTTTGAAGTAAATTATAAAAAATTCAGATTATGTATTTGAGTTAACTTTGTTTACTTTTTAGTACGCTAGCTTTACAAGCGAGTAAATTTAAGTTGCTTATCATATACGTATTAAACGTGAACAAAAAACTTTTATCTTCAGAACAGCATCTAAAAATAAGAAGATTTGTTTTATCGTTAGCGCAAAAAGGAGCTTTAGATGTTTCAAAATATTCAATAGATATTCCACCGCTCTATTCCTTACCACAAGACAAAGAAGTTATACCAATCATTCTATTCATTGTTTCAAAAAACAATTTATTAAATTTTAATTAGTTTTAAATTTATTTATCATACTTTTAACAAAGGCCTTATTATACTAAATTTTTTTTAGGCCGTGAGTTTTTTTTTTAATAGTCTTCTTATAAACTTGTAAAAAAACAAAACTGATTATTTTACTTTATCAAGTTTTAAGCAAATAAATAGAAATTTATAAGTTTATATAGTAAAACATTTAATACTATAAAAACAACTTTTATTATTTATTAAAACTTTGACTTAACTATAGGACTTAAGAATTCAAACATGGTTTTGGGTGCCAGCAAATAAGTTAGATGAAACAAAAAATCTGATAGCAAAAGTTACATTGTACAACCCGGATACTTTAAAAACAAACAGAATATGCTTCAATAATGTTCAATTTTCAACAAGTTGCATTTTTTTAGTTAACTTGACAATTATAATCTAACATTCTTTTATTATCGCAACATTTACAGTTCTAGACATTACAAACTATAGTAATTGTATGAAATAGTTATAATTTAACTGGGCTGTTGTAGAATAAATGAGTAATAGTTATGTACTACATCCAAGTTAACTTTATTTAATTCCACAGTTATGCCCGGGTACTCAACTATATTTCGAACTAACGAACACACGCAAAAAGAGCTTTTCAGTGAAGTAAACGTAATAAAACAGACCCTATTTAAAGTCATTGAACATAGACTCGAACTACAAAATAATTTAAGTAGCTACATTAAAGACGTAGAAAAACTTGAAAATAAGTATTACGAAGCTAAAGCAAGCATTGAGAATTTCTTAAATAAAGAAAACAAAACTACAAGTAATCTTTTTTTTAGTAACTTTGTATTAAGTTTGAAATATAAATAGTTAAATATACAAAAACTTATACTGTAGAATTTTTTTTTGAGAAATGAAGCATTTAAGTAAAGCTTAGAGTGGTTATACTTTAAATAACTTTGTTCATACATTTTATATTAAAAATTAATATCAAAAATATTCATAAAACTTGTTCGAAAAATATATACCGTTTTTCTTTGTTTACTAATCATCACATTTAGACTTCTTAAATAAATATTTTAGGCAAATTCACAGAGATAAATTTGAATGCAACGAAGTCTATAGTAAGTAAAATACTTCAAAAATCAGAAGGTAAAAGTTTAAACTACTTTATTATAGCGTTCTTTGTATGTAAGTAAATTTTTATATTCGTCAAAAAACGATTTTGATATATTTTGTCAATAATCTTATAAAAACAAACGGTTTTGTTCTTAAAATAAAACTTAACAATTTTTAGGTTTAAAAACGTATTTTCACTTTTCACTGTTATGTAAAAAAGATTTTGTATTTATTATTAAAGAGTTAAACTTTGTAACTTGAGCTCAGGGAAGGATTTGGAAAGTCAATTATAGACTTAAGAAGTTCGCAAATTTGAGAAGTGTGTGTTTAACATACTTTATCAAACGTCATAAAAAATAACACTTTAATTATATATGTGTTTTAACTTTCACATTTCGGCTTCAATTTTACATAAATCATTAGTAAGTGAAAAAGATAAACCTTTATTTGTAGACTTGTAATGATTATTAAAAACTACACTTTGATGAAGTTGTTAAACCTCTTAAGAAGAAAAATAACAATGATGTATGTGTATGGAAAAAAACTTAAATTTTTTTATTGTAGTAAACATGCAACAAAGCAATTTTACATTTGAATCTAGATATTTTCTTGAAAGCAAACAACAAACCAGCGATAAAAATTGGAAAAAAGCTTGAAGAAGAAATAAAAACTAACACAAAAGTAAACGAAAAGTACTTTAGGTACTTTATCAACATCTACAACAAAGAGTTTGTTTTTCACTTTAACAAAAAAATCAACCAAAGCGTGCTGAGACAAACTGAAATTCTGAAAGACATCAACGAATACTGCAAACTTTATTTTCCCGCCAAATATTCCAGGGTGTATTCAGCCTTTGCAGCTTTGAATAGATCTGTTGAAGTCATTGAGTCGATGCTTTTAAAAGCAGAAACATTTAACGCTACCCTGTTCAGTACTAAACAACGTAAGTTTGTTTGCATATGAACATATAAATTTTTTATACTTAATCGCCTTTGGTTGTAAATTAATTAATTTGTTTTTATTGATTGTAGTATTTTTTCAGTATTCAAATCTGTTAATAACGAAGTTGCTGACGCTACGAGGAAAGGTTTTCTTTGATATTTCTCCTAGTTAAAAACCATGCTTTAAAAGTTTTAATTATACTGTTTTATACACTTTCAGTTAAAACTAACTTAAATACAATGCATAAATTATTTTATTGCACTTATTATAGAATTTGCATGTTTTTCCTAGAAATACAAAAGGTGAAGTTTTTTTTTGTCCTTGCATTATATTGAAAATGTTTAAAATATTCTATAAATCAAAAACCTTAAGTACTTAAAAAAATAAAATTGTGTACAAAATTTTGTTGCTGTATTTATGAGTAAATTTCTAAAAGATTTTTCTACGTTTACAGGCTTGTCCCTTGAACTAAACAAAAAACTGAATGAAGAAAGTCAATCGGTTTCAAACGGTACATCATTTGTCTTTGATTTACCCTTAAAATCTAAATTAAACTGCTTTCCTTCTCAACAGCGCTCCACGTGTGGAACAATGTCATGTCGCACCAGTTTGTTTTCGGCAGGTACCGATGCGATGGTTGTCTTCTAGACCGGATAAACGAGGTGAGGCTGCCGCAAATACTAAAGTTCGCCACCATGAGCTTTCACGCCATCAGGCCGCCGAGCATGGAAGTTTACGAAAGCATAGAAAAAAGAATGCTGAACATTGTGAGGGGCTCGAAAAAGGAAATTGATGTATCAGGTACGTTTGTTTCAAAGTATAAATTGATGAAAGATGCGTCAAAAAAAAGTAAATGATTAAGTAAAAGTTATTATTATAACTTGCGGTGGCTACAAGTTTATTACAAAAAGTTTTTCTATTAAAAATTAAGTACATTTTACTCATACAAAACAAATAATGAAATACGTTTTATTTATCTATTTAATTAAAGTCAAAATTAGTTCCAAAAGAAAACCTGGACTTCGACATCATTAGTACCGGATCAGAAAATATAGACCACAACAAGACTACATCAGTTAAACGAGGTACTAACTTTTCAGTAACAACTTCAATTTTTGACAATTATTGTAACGAACAAGATAGGATGTTATTTCGCAACGTGTTTTTCACCATTAAACTCTAAATAGTAGATTTTTCTGCCGCAGCTCAAGTTAATTTGTAAACTAAACTCAAAATATTAACTTAAATACAAAGTGTAAACAAATTTGAATGGTCAAAGTTTTTTGTAGCATTCTTTTTATAACAATTTCCTGAAAAAGCTTTATGAGGCATAATTTATGCTTATAATTTATGCCCTAAATTACATGTGGTAAATATTTTTATTTATTATTCAGTTCAAACATGCAATCAAGTTAAATAAGTTGAAATTTTGTTTTATTTTTACTTATATGAATGTATATAAATATCGATATGGGTAGTTTTGTTTAAATATTTTTACTACTTACTAACAATGACTACTAAACTAATTTTAAAACTTTAATAAAAAGCTAAAACTAAGCTAAATAAGAAAAGTAAATTTTCGAAAATTGCTTTAATTTGTTATGAATAGGCTTAAATATACTTTAAAAGTATACTAGTTTTTTTTTTTGCAATCGTTTCTGTGACAAGTTTAAAAAAACTCAGATTCTGGAATGAGAAACGACTTTTTCAAGGCTGCTTACACTGGTATAAGCAACCAACTGAACAAACTGGAAATGAAAGTCGAAGAACTGGAAGACAAAAACACCGAGCTGTCTAACAACGTGCATGTGTTGCAGCAACTAAGATTTCATAATGACGTAGTTGTTTATGGAGTTAACTTGACAGCGAAAGAAACTCACAAGGAGCTTGCAGAAAAAGTGTTTTTTTTATATACATACCATAAACTTTATATGTAAAGCTACAGTGTACTGAATAGTTATTAAAAACGTTTATGTTATCAAGTCTTTATTGCCTTTTGTTAGTACTTTTATTTTTATGCTATACATCAAAAATGTACAATGTACAAAGTAAGATGTTTAACATTATATTTATTTAATCTTTTTTTTTTCTGACATTTGTCTAACCAAGCAGTTGAGCTACGAAAACAATCATTTGAAAAATGCTCTCAAAGTTTTTTTTTACTTTTGTTTTAAGTGCATATAAAAGTTTTAAGTTTGTAGAACTTAAAACTTGAAAAACAATTTTTGAGCATCAAACTAGTTTTTATTTATGAAGCTTACTATTAAGCATAGACAAGATAATAAATATTATGTCATTTAGTTAAAATCAAAATTAACTTACAATAATTTTGACAAGTAAAAAAAGTGTTTTTTACATGATTGAAGTTTTGAAATATGTAAACACAATTTATTTATCATGGGTAAATAACTTGAATTTTTTAGTCTTTATGCAATATCAAGTTTAAAAAGTAGTATTGTATAACAATTGTTTTCGATAATTTAGTAAATATAATGCTTAACTAGTTTACTTTATATAGGTTATTCAAAAGTGCATTAAAAAAGGCTAAGCGTCTAATTTTTTTTTGTCTTTTGTCAAATACTTTTCATGTATAGTGAACTTTTTTGTCAAATTTTGTTCTATCTTTAATGATTACGTTACACATAACAGGTCATATCATTGCTACCTCAAAAACTTATAAAGAAAAAAGACGTTGTTTTTGTGAGAAGAAAAAATAACGCTAGCGTAATTGTTCGGTTTTCAGAACACGGCAAAAAGAATAACTTGATGAAAAATCAGAAGAAGATGAACAGGAAAAACGTTTTTGTCCTTCGAAGATTGACAAACTATTTTGAAAAACTGAAACGATTTATCTTAAGCAGAGCAAAAGACTACGGTTACAAGTATTTTATTTGAATTTGCTTATAGCTTAAGATATTAAAACTACTGTTACTTGTAAGCTTTCTGTAAATGTTACTTGAATTTTTTAGGCTAGCGAGCTTTGATGGAAAAGAGTTTACAGTGACTGACTCAAACAACAAAATTTACAAAATTTCTAAGGAAGAAGACATAAAACAGTTGAAGTCTAATTAATTTTTAGAAAAAAAAATCTTTATCTTTAAAAACTTTATTACTTTTTGTACTCTCCAGCTATCCTCAAAAACATTTTTATATTTATTTTACTGATTTATTTTCTATTTCATTTTAACGGTTTTTAGTTAATTTTTTCGAATATATTTTTGTAAAGAACTTAAATAACTTTTTCAAAGTAATTTTGTTAAACACCATATATGTACATCTTTGTAAACATCTGAAGTAATAAAAAAAAAATTCCGTAAAAAAGTACTATAATTAATTTAAAGTTTCAAAACTCTTATGTAAACTTGTTTTTTAAACTACGTCAACTCAAAATACAACCAAAAGTAAATGTGTAACATAACTATGTTGACTCATTTTAAAAACCTTTCCCAAGTCGGCTAATTTCATCACTGAGACAATGGTTACATTTACTGAAGTTGTAGCTTGATGCAACACCTTTTCAGCTCATCTCTGTTAAAATAACAATTTTTATTTTTTTCCCAAAGTTGTAGTATCTTTCAAAAAAGAAGTAAAGTAGTATGATTGTAAATAGTCTACAACACCTGTAGATAATTTTTAACAAATAAGCTACTTATAAAGATATATTTATTTGGTTATATAAGGTGTTCATGAAGCTAAAAAATTAGACTTTTATTCTGCAAACTAAATCAAGCATGTATGCTTTAATTTAATTGTTGATAGTAACAAACACATCATTCGAAAGAAATAATGTTTATTTTTCTAGAAAGCAAAAAGTTTAAAATATTTTTTTTTGCAGACTGCAAATTGCAACATCAGTTATTTTTAAAACCGATTTTCTAACTTCTTTTAGTTTAATAAGCAAGGTGTACAAATTTGCAACTGAGGGACTACTTAGTACCATAAATTTTGTAGCTATTCATTCATTGCTAAACAACTTAGGACACTAAGACAATAAAAAAATGTCGAAAATGATGAAACTACTGCTACAGTTGGTTTTATTGTGCTATATTTTTCATGATTAATACTTAATATGCTTAATCTCTGTACTTTTTTCCTGGAGAAGACGTTGAAAGGTATCCGTCGTGTGCGACTTGATAAACGAAAAAGTTTTTTCGTGCACCAGGTCCTAGGACCAAATATTTTGAGCGCTTTTTTTGTTGTTCAATAAATTATACTACGTTAAAACTTCGCAAGCAAGCTAGGTTAAAAGCTCTAGTGACGCCTTAAAAGTGGCTGTTTTTCAAGGTAGGTGTAATCAGCATATGTTTGCTTAACAAATCAAGTTTTTTTGCTGTATCAACAACCTATCAGGTGTAAACAAAAATACACAATGCCCTAAATCATTTATAGTAAAAAATTAGTATACTTGATCTAAGTAAGAAGTTTTATAAAAAAAATGAGTAAAAAAAATATTCTAACATAAAAAATTATATATTTAAAGATAACTCTAAATTTTTACTTCCTGTAACAAATTAAATCTTTATCTGCCCTTATAAGTAAGTAACTAGTAAAGTACCAGAATTTTGAAATAAAAATATTTAAAATAAGTAAGAAGTAAAATTAAAAAACCGGTTTATCAAAGAAGAAACATAGGCGTAAAACATAAGGTTACATGAAATACAAGACTAAAATGGTGAACAATTGTTAGACAGCTATTTTATAAGATTTAACAACTTTTTCAATTTTTTTCTGCAACTGCCAGTTTTTCCGTATTACACTGCATTGGACTTTGAAAATTATATGATATATGTACATAATTTAAGTAGAACATGATAGTAATTTCATGAGTGTGTCAACACAGTTTTATAATTTAGTAGAAAAGTAGATACAAAGACTTTAAGTAGAAACACATTTAATTGGTTGTATTAGTTTTTATTGACCACTTACAAAATTTATATTGATTCTTTGTACAACGAGCGTGTGAAATAAAATTTATCAATTTTCTTAAATGATTATAAATTTACATAGGTATAAGCAAGGCTGAATAATGCAAAAATTTAAAATTTTTTACTCTTCTATTAGAAATAAGTCGTTTGAAGAGCTTCTCTTTTGTCTATTTAAATATTACAATCACTATTTATTTAGCACAAATCTGAAAATAAATAAAATAAACTCTTTAATTACTTAGTTTATTATGTTTGATCATAAAAAATTGCAGATTTATAGTAAAAAAAATAGTATACTTGAACTAAGTAAGAAGTTTTATATAAAAAATGATTTTAAAAACTATTCTAACATAAAAAATTATATATTTAAAGACAACTCTAAATTATTAATTCCTGGATTAAATTAAATCTTTATCTGCCCTTATAAGTAAGTAACTAGTAAAAGACCCGAAATTTGAAATAAAAATATAAAAAATAAGTAACAAGTTAAATCAAAAAACGGGTTTATCAATAAAGAAACATAGACGTAAAACATAAGGTTACATGAAATACAAGACTGATTTGTTCCGGTAAATTCATTAAAGTTTATACAAATGTTTTTTATACGCCTTTAATAACTGTTGTGCAATAAACCGGATTACTGTATTTTTACTAGACAGGCAGAGTTTTGTATTCATTTTTTTATATGTATACCACTTTATTATTATGCAATGATACAATATTTTTTAAGTTTTTCGTGCAGCTAGTTTTTTTTTTTTTTTTGTTAAAGCTTGAAGACAGAATAGCAAATAACGTTTGCTTAATTATATGTAATGCTTAATACTAGACACTTTTATTTCGGATAATTTTTTAAAACTAAGAAGTTATACAAATCAAATTAGTTAAAAAACGATTCTGAGATAGTTTGAGTACCGATAACTTATGTTCCAATACTTCTTAGCTATTGTGAACTATTTCTATTAATGTTGTTTTCGTTTTTATTTTTTTTGCTGTCATAATATAAGTATTTAAGTTCATGGAAATTGTATATTTTTACAGATTAAAGTTATTTTTAAAAACATTACTAAAAAAACTTCAAAACTTAATAAAATATAAAGTATTTAGATATTTTTAACTTTTTACTTTTAATTTTATTTTTAGTTTCATACTATTATATTCTTTTTTACTAGAACTTAGTAACAACTCTAATTTTTTTTAATTAAATACCGATTTTGGACGTAGCACAACTTTTTTTTAAAGAACTTGAATAGTAGGAAATTTAGTTTTATTGTAACCTTTATGTACTATTAGTTATTTAGTAGATCATTTTTTATACTATTATATACTTATTTATTAAAACTTAAGGAACAATTCTAATTTGTCTAATTTAAATTTTAATTTTGAGATGTAACACTTACTTTTTCAAAGATTTTAATTATATGAAATTTAATTTCTCTGTAACCTTTACGTACCATGAGTTTTTTATACTATTGTTTATAGCACTAAGTTTATCAAATTTGCATACAGTTTAAATAAATTATAAAAGGTAACCTTAATATAATATGAGTTGGCATTGTACAGCCCGCTAGCGAAATACAAGGAAAACAGCGAGTCAAATTAAATTGAGTTTTTAAATAACTAAAAATTAAAACTTACTCCTAGTTTGACTTTAATACATAATAACACAACATTAAAACTAGAATTCCTGATATAAAAAGTACTGATATACTGAATAAATGTTCTTTTTTGGAGTTAAAATATTATTTTCCGATAAATGTGTTGTAGTCTTTTAAAGTATTTTACTTTTAAAATGTATGTTTTACTCTTTTTAAACTACAATTTATAATACTATGCAGATCGTTAATTACTTTTTAACAAGTTAGGCCTTCGAATAGATTTTTCTTGTATTTTAGATTTACTGCAGACAGAAACATTTCCAATCATTACTCTATAAGCTAATAGTTATTTGTTATTATTTTATTTAATTTAAACATTGATTAACAAAAGATTTCAAGCATTATATAAGATGCTAAACACTAACTAATATTCGTACTTGATAAAAGCAAATACAAAAAATGGTAGAAAAAATACAGAAGTATTGTTAAATATTTTACAATATGCTGAATTCTGAAAAGTCATTGTTTTACATTATGATCAAGAACTCACATAAAATTTTTAAGTTATTATAAAAGATAATCTTTTATTTTATTAGTTTTTTACTTTTAGACTCTATTTATGGACAGCATCAAGCTTCAAAGTAGAACGGCATTAACAAAAGTCTAACAAAATTTATTTACACACGGTACGTTTATTGTATTTAATTTTTGTTAAAAAAAATATTTCCTTATACATGATGAATACATCAAAAAACGTAATAGTTCTCACAAACGAGAATGTTCAGAACAAAGCATGTTTTCAAAATTTAAAGCAAACGAGGAAGTTGAAATAAACATATTCTACTCGTCGCTTAGTTTGCTATTTTCGATAATGTTTGTAATTCTTTAAATGTAAATGGTTTTTACAAAATAAGTTCAAAACTTATAATGGTACATCAATCACATCAAATTAGAATCAAGTCACTTTTTTTTTCATATGATCTTCCTTATATTATTATGTCAATACAACGGTTATTTAACCTATCTGAAACTATAATTACGTTTATATATGGATGCCAAGATTACAGTAATAAGTTTTTAAGCAGAACAATTACAATTGGAACACTCACAACTATGCTTAATTTTTTCAAAGTGTAGAAAAAAAAATTCAGTACTAAGACTTAAAACAAATATATATCATACAGTATACTTTCCAACAAAAGTTATCGATTAAAATTATTCCTGGAAATTAGTTTTGTTAAGCAAGTTATTAAGTTTCCAAAAAAATAATAAGTAAAGCCGATTGCACACATGTTTGAAAAATATAAATCGCGATAAAATATGTTCCAAATTTTCTAATATAAAAAAAATAAACAAACTAAGATACTATTTAATATACAAATTGTAAAGCTATAAATGAAAAAACAGAGTTTTTTATTAGTTGCGTTTTCATGAGTGTGTCAACACAGTTTTATAATTTAGTAGAAAAGTAGATACAAAGACTTTAAGTAGAAACACATTTAATTGGTTGTATTAGTTTTTATTGACCACTTACAAAATTTATATTGATTCTTTGTACAACGAGCGTGTGAAATAAAATTTATCAATTTTCTTAAATGATTATAAATTTACATAGGTATAAGCAAGGCTGAATAATGCAAAAATTTAAAACTTTTTACTCTTCTATTAGAAATAAGTCGTTTGAAGAGCTTCTCTTTTGTCTATTTAAATATTACAATCACTATTTATTTACCACAAATCTGAAAATAAATAAAATAAACTCTTTAATTACTTAGTTTATTATGTTTGATCATAAAAAATTGCAGATTTATAGTAAACAACTCTCGACGTAGCAAATTAAGTTCAACACTATTGTGAGTAAAATACGAAATAAAAAAGAAACTTTTAGAAATATTTTTTTATGCGTACGTCTAACTTTGTTAAAAAAACAAAAGTTTCACAAGTTTAACATGTTACTCTAATCTTCTTGAATCAATAACAAAATGATAGTCTGTTATACACTGGAGTGTTAAGACTGATTTTTAAACGTAAATATTTTTTTAATAAAAAATTTACTGAATCAAAAATTAATAATATCCTCGATAACTTTGTTTAATTTTCTTTTAAACTAAATGAATATTAACCTATTATATACATAAAAACTGACAACAGTTAACTACATGGTTTTATAAAACAAAAAAAGATTAAACTATCATCAAACAAGTAAAATTAGTATTAACTATAAAACTTTTTTTTATCAATGTTTCTTTTAAATTACCTATTTTATGATACATTTTTCATTTTGTCAAAATTAATACTTTAATTAGTCTACAACTACTAAGTTCAATAGTGTAACTAATTCAGTTTAAGGTTTCAAATACAAACATCTTATTAGATAGTTGTTTCTTATTTAACTATTAAAGTTTTATAACTTTGTGTGTGAAAAGGCAGCTCTCAGTTTTTTTGTTGTTCGAAGCAAGCTAAATATCTATTTTTTTAAACATTTCTTTTAGTCCTTGTGACAAACCGATCACTTTTCCTTGTTCGTCGAAAACCACACAACAAGGCAAAGTAGAAACTTTAACCTGAAATAAATTTTTATCATTTTTTGATTCGTTTTCAGGAAATTAAAAACTTGATTTGATTCCAAAAAAACTTTAAATTACCCGTTTTTAAATACTTTTTATACTATTATTCCGTCTTGGCAGTAAAAGGTTTGTTATAGCGTAATTACATAAAAAAGTTAGTTTGAAATTGTTTTTTGTATTATTAAAAAAAGTATCTATAACCTTTGTAGTTTAAATATAACATGATTTCATAGTTTTCAACCGTATTAAGTTAAACAAGAACAAAAACCAAATATAAGTATTTTTTATCCCTTAGTAGATCCAAGTGTAATATTTAGTTTAAAATTACAATTTAACTAATTCCGAACCCACTTTGACTTAGAGCCTACTAAATCAAAAATTTAAACTGTAGTTTGACCCATTTTACGACAAGCTAAAGCATACTTCAGATTTGGAGATAAATTCAAAAAGTAAACTAAAAAAATTACTATACTTTGTAAAATACTTTTATTTGGTAAGTTTTTAACTATTTTTTTAAACTTTTTAAGTACAAATAAACTTACAAGCATTGCACTAGATTGCAGGACAGCTTTTTTGAATTCAGTTGTATTCATCAAAGAAAGTTGAGACTTATCTATTTCCTCCGTGCAATATAAATCTAAATCAGCTTGACAACATTTGAAATTTTCAACAAGCACTTGGATGTCATTAAACTTGATTTGAAAAATACGAAGTAGTTTAACCTAACCGTAAAATAACTTTTAATTATGTTTACAAAGTTTAGCAATTAGCTAGTTTTAAACTTTTTTATACACATATTTTTGTATTCGAACGTTTAAAATTACTTTGACAATCAACAAAAATTAATAATTAATTTTCAATAAACTTTTTTTTACAAATGTATAAATAAGAAAACTTTCTTGATCACTTAATAAAGTATGACAATTTAAAAAATAATTATAAACTAATATGGAAATTAAAAAACTTATCATCTTAAAATTAAACAGTTTGATAGTTATGTATTAGTTAAACTGTTAAAATTTGTAACTAAAAGATCAAAACAACTGCTATTTAAAGATTGACAAACTTGTAAGAACTTTTAAATGGCAAATTACATATTTTTTCCTATACTTTAAACATAATAAATCTTTTATTTATAAAAGTATTTAACAAAGGTATTGTTCTAATCTCGTCCGTCAAAGTTATTTTTCTTTCTAGATGTTATTAAACTTTTTAAAAAAATTAAAAGTAACTTACGTTCAACTTTTGGAGCTGTAAGATTTTCAACAGTAGTTCAAACATATCATTATAAGTTTCCATTTCAGTGAAGGTAACTTTCAAATGAAACAATTGAACACATTGGGAGCACAGAATTATTAAGTTTTTCATTTCTTCAATACTTTTCACTTCAACATTAGTTTTTTCTCCACCCTCAGTCATTCTACTAATTTCTTTGCCAGCAGCCGCTAAAGCTTCCTCAGTGCAGTTTTCAATGATGAAGAAGGTATCAGTTTTTGCGTAGTCTGTTATATTATTGTAAACACAGTGTAACAAAAATAAAAGTTAAGACTACTACTGTCACCTATGTTTATCAATCCTTAAAGTTACATTGTAGAAAAAATTCTTACCGTTTTGTTTGTAAGTGATAACTTTAGATCTGTTTTGTTCACATCCGTATACGACAGGGTTTGTAACAAAAACACGCTTTCCTCTATGAATTATACTAACAATTTTAACCTGTTGCAGTTTTAATCAATAAGTCGAAAAAATAAATCTAGTGAAAAAGCATTTAAAACTAGCTACTATTACAATTTTGTAAACGAGACTTAACATTTTTGTACTCATGTAGACTAATTGTACATGTTTATAAAGAGCTAGGCTTATTTCTATTTCTGTATAAAATTAACAAAATTGGTGATAAACTTATTTGAAAATAAGAATAAATACATAAAATAGCATATATATAAATAAAACTGTAACTTTTAATTCTAGAAAAAAAAATTGTCATATTTAATAACAAACGTGCAAAGAAAATTAAATAGACAAAAATCAAAACTAATTAAATTTACTTTATAACTTGAAAATCATAAAACTCACAGAGTCTGAGTTGGATTCTAACTCGTCTTTAACTTTTTGATAGAATTTTGGTTTTTCAGACTCTCCAAAGTTATACGGAAGATGAATATTAATTAGTTCAACGACATTTTTAAAAAACGTTTGAATTTTAACAAAGTAATCATTAGCATGACAAACATCTGATATTGAAACGCTCAGGTAATTGAACTGAAATATTGTGAAAATTTATTAATACTATTTGACAATCCAAATACAAATTACTGTAGAAAATTAAAAAGCATTTTGAGAAAGTTCATCTGTAAAAAGTTACATCTTTATTTTTTTTTTTTCTTTTAACTAAATTCATCACATCTATAAGTTTGTTAACCCTATTCAAGCCGAATGAGTCGGTAGTTGCAGATTAAAAGCAAACAACTAAGACAAACTACCTTTAAGCCTGAAAGCTTGCGTAGAACTTCTAGATAGTTTTTTTCGTTTTTAATTGAAACATTTAGCTCGTTGGTTTCAGTGAAGTTTTTCTGAACAAAACTTGCATACTTTTGCACGCAGTTGTAGCCAAGCTGGCAGTTGACTTCAATAATTTCATGAGAAACTGTTATTTTGAGATCGTTCTCGATCAAATGAATTTCGTACGCATCTTCGAACAATTGGAAAAGAAAAATGAATTCTGTTGACATTAACATAATTTATTTTTGTTTCCTTAAAAAATAGAAACTTATTCTAGACAAAAAAACAATTGTAAGGCCTTACATTGTTTTATATAATTTTTTTTTCGGCTTAAAATTTTAATAATTCTTGTTTGAAATAGGAAAAGTGTGTTTAAAAAAGCAATATTACAGTACAGCAGTAAAACTAGTTAAATTTTTAAGCTATTTTAGTCTCTTATTTACCAAAACTGATAAAAAAAACTTTTGAAAGTACTACTACAAAACTTGAAACTGTTGTTAAATTATTAAAGTAACTAATATTTAACTAAACCTTAATTTCGTAAAATTTCAAAAATTCAACTAATAATAGAACAATAACAGTACAGAAAATCTTATTGAAATACAACTAATAAGTGGAATTTTTTGCTAAAAAAAACCTTGAAGTTTAATGACCTAGATCAAAATATCAAAAAAATGTTTTAAAGCAATAAAAATTAAATAAACTAACTTTGCCTCTTAGATAAGTTAGTCAATACTGAAGAGCTTATTTGACCGTATTCGAGTAACTCTTTGTTCAACTTATCAGATAAAGATGTAACCAATTTGTTCTTTTTTTCTTCAATTACTATTGATGTTTTATTTAGATTTTAAGAACAATATTACAAAACACAGAAAGTTATACTTTATAAAAATTTGGAGGCTTGTAATAATTAAAAATATTTCTAAAATTTTATTAAACGTTTAGTACTATTTACCAGTACAAAATAAAGTAAAATAAGTTTTTAGACACTTTAAAACTAAGTGCATAAGAAACAACCGAAAACTAAAACTACACAATTTTCAAAAAATACTACCATTTTGTTTGCTATTTCTGCAAACACTTTTAAGCATTTTCTTTTACTTTATTCAAACTTTCACTAAAATTAATTTAAAGTTTTTCCTAAAAAAAACTTGACAAATACCGAAACACAAACCTTGTTCTTTTGTCGGGCTAATGAACCATCTTACGTTTTGTAAAATGCGAACTGAGAAACTGTTGTTGTAATTTGTTTGTTTTAATGAATCGAGGTAAAAGTAATGAAAGATGAATCGCCTCACTTCGACAAAGTAACTTAAAGTTTCGTTTAAATCTGAAAAGAGACTTTCATTTAGAAACTTGTTGAATTCATTGTAAGGCATTCTGTAGAAAATATATCTTGCCGCCAACAACTCCTAAATACAAAAAAAAAAGTCCTTTATTTTTCTCAATTTATTATTTTTTCAATATGATTATAAAAGCATAATAAGTTAAAGAAGTTATATGTGCTACTTTCTATCTATTATATAACAATATAATAATTTATTGTACCAACAATCTAAAATATACTAATTTATTTTTATTCAAGCTATCAAAAGTGATACTTTTTACAAAAATATATTATAAATTATGTAAAAATAAAAGTTAAGTAACCTTTATACAAATTCGCTCTTTTGAGCAATGTTATTAATACTTAAGTCTTTTTTTAATCTAAAAACTTAAATTGTGTGACATGTCTTTTTGTTTCTTTAAGTTTAATCTGAAAAATTTATATAAAAAATCAATTTTACTTGGCCAAATTGATGGCTTATTTGCATTGACTTCTTTCTTTGAGCCGACAGATAAGCGCTGTTGAGGTTTCTTGCTTCGATCGGTATCAGATCTTCTAATTCTCCGAAACTCAAAAAACCGTCCAAATCTTCCTCTTCGATCACAAATTTTCTTTCGCACATCAGCTTGTAGCAGATGAATTCCAGCTTGACTAGTTTCTCCGCTTTGACTTCCTCGCTGCTGTACGACTTGGTCATGAAGATGTTGTCGAAAACTTTGTTGTACAAAGAAGCCGTCGTGATATCTTCAGAGTCCAGTTCTAACCCCGAGTCGAATATTTTGAACAACAAAAAAACGTTGTTCGGATTAGTGGCCAGTTGTATTAGCTTTTTTTCTTTGATAAACTGAAACAGGTCATACTTTGTTTCGTGACCGACGTAAAGCTCAAGGGCTGATTCCAAGTTTTCCACTGACAGGCCAGCCAAAGAAAAGTTACGGACCGCAGCGAAGTCTCCGTCCAGAGTGCAAAGCGCGTAAGGCCTCGAAGTGAGAATAACTTTGCAGTTGCTCAGAACTTTGCGCGCGAGGATGGAGCTAATCCATTGCTGGGAGGTCTGGCGTTTGTCCAGAGCAGACTTGAAGTCTTTGGTGAGTTTCAAACTTTTCAGTTGGTCGAAACCATCAAGAATTATGACTAACTTGTCTTGACTCTTCATCAGCCACTTCAGAAAACCATTTTCAATCTTTTCGTCGATGTACACGTCACAGCAGCTGTTTTCCAGCAAAAAACGCGGGAAACTGGACTCTTCTTCTAAACAGACCACGCTGAGATCTATAAGGAAACAAGTGATGTCGCTGAGAAAGTACTTTTTAGCGAGAATCCTGGCCAGAAAGCTTTTACCGGAGCCACCGTCTCCAGATAAAGTCACAAATGATTTATTGATTGTGGAGTCTGATTCTTTGATGCTATAACAAGTTAAAAATACGATTATGTGAAGAAATACAAACACTACAAACACTTACTAAAGTACAACTTTTAACTCAAGAGGTCTAGAGCTTTGTTAAGTGTTTAGAATGATTTTTTGAGGTCAAAAAACTTAATATCTATTCAAAAAATAATTTAAAGTTACCAAATACATCTTGTGCCTTAACAAATTATAAAAGTAGTTATTAATACTCGAAAGTGACTTATTGATGCTAGAAAGTTTATCACAAAATGTACATAAAAATTTTTAATTCACATACTTAAGCACATCTTTAAATCTGATAACTTCGTCGCTCTCTTTAATTTGCGGTACTGTGGCGTAAGAGGAGCTGAAAACGTCAACCGACTACAAAACAACTTTGTTAAAAAATTATTTTTTTTTACTTTTATTCAAAACTTACTCTGGTAATGCTTCTGGAAAGTAATTTTTATAATTTACACTTTCTTTTGATACAGTATTTGACTGCATGTTTTCTAAGTGTAAATCTTCACTTTTTAGTGTTATTTCATTAGTGTTTGAAGTCGATGAATTTTCCATCGTATTTATTGTTTAGTTTAATAAAAAACCTACATCTTTTAAATATAGTTTACAAGTATGTAAATGTGTTGTTATAAGATTTTTAGTGTTTAAACTATATATTTTAGTATTAGCAAATAGAGGAACTTAGAAAACAGACATTTTAAATTTATAGAATAATGAGAAACAAATAAAATAAACATTACAAGTTGCTGTGTAGAAAAGTTAAATGAGAAATGTAAATAATTGAAATACATTTACAAATGTGAAATAACGTAAACATTAAATCACAAGATGGGTTTCAAACCTTTTTGTTTACTTAACAAACATTCCATTGTATAATATATGAAAAAATACAATGGTTTTTCTGAATATAAAAACTAAGTTTTCAGCTCTTAACGATCTTTGTATAAATTTTATTAAATAATTCTGTATGATTTACAACTCGTAAAAACATACTAAGATGCAGAACTTTTTTTTTAATCAATACTTTGTAATATACTTTATAAAGCACAAAATTGTAACTAATCTTTTAATATCAAGACATAATCAAATCAGCAATTAAGAAGCAATACTTTGTATCGTAACAGTTTTTAAATGTAAAAAAAGTTATAAATTTATTTTATTTTTATAAAAGAAATGAAATTATAATTTAATCTAGCACACGTTTTATAATATATAAATTGATAAGCTTATTAATATCTAATCTCGTTTTCAAACTTTCTTTGTAACCAAACAAAAATAAGCCATTTTTACTAAACTAAAGTCTGATAGAAAATGACAAAGGTATATAAAACTAATAGATCTTGAAGTATCTAAGTTTTTTTTTAATTTTATTGAAGTTTGTCGTATCAACAAAGCTTTTCTTTAAGCTGAAAACATTTCAAAAAATTATATAGCTATAAGTTGGTATATAACAGACCGATTTACCGTCTATAAAGTTTATAAAACATTAAATAAATGTTTTTTGTAAATTAACTCAACTTCTATAAACACACTTTTAAGCTTAAAACCCTTAAATAAAGCTTTATCTTTACTTATCCTATACCTAAAACCTTTTTTATTATTTTTTTTTTATTTTTAATTAATATGAAATAAGTTTTAGTATTCTTAAGTATCTCAAAAAAAAAATTGTTTAAAATTTTGATTTTCATTGAATATTTTTACTTTCTCTCAATTAAAAAACAGACTCTATATTTTTTTATAAATGCTATCTAAAACTAGAAGACAGTTCTGAAATAAGTAACAGTAAAAACCATTCATTTTAATTCTGTAAACTTTGTAGATGAGCTCATCATTTACAACTCAATCTTTTGTTTGATGAAAGTTTTACGACCGAAACAAGCACCTTTTTACATGCTTAACTACAAAAATTTAGCGCTATTTGCCTTTTTTCACAGTTTTTATTTTTAACGAGTAATCTCTCATAAAATATTTCTAGTGTTTAATCTTTTTGTATTTGTGCAAGTCGTTCATTCTCATTTTTTTAGTAACAGTCTAAACTTAATAAAAACAACTTGCTCGACTATTTTCAGGCTGTAAATTTCAAGTTGACATTTTATTCTTAACCGAAAAAAACTTCGAAATTTGAACTGTAATAAGATATTTTTAAAACAAACTAAGAGTGGACACCGTATGGCTCATAGGCCGTATATAACGACATATTTTTTATTTAGCTTAAAAGCTAATTTTTGTATGAAAATATTTAGTAAGGTGTTATAAACTTGGTTTAAAGTACAAATTATTGATCATTAAACCAATGACTTAGTACAGTTTTACTTTTGTAGTGATTTTTTTTTAATTTTTAGAGTAGCATTTTTAATAATTGGTTACATGACAACTTAAATTCCGACAATTCAAATTCATAAAAAGTTATTTAAGAGATCATACCTCAAAAAGTGATATGTAATAAAAATATATACGTACGTAAGTCTTAATAATGTATACAAGCCTTTTTTTTTCTTTTACAAAATTTTAGGTATTTTTGGGTATTTTAAAATTACTAAAAATTACAATACTTTAAAACTAGTTTTACCCATATCTTGAAAAATATTTCAAATTTTGCGAAAAAAAGGCTTGTAGATAATGTTAGGGCCTAAATAGGTATTTTTTATTTCTTTCAAATATACATTACTTTTTAAGTTGCGGCCCTTTAAACATTTTTTTTAGTTCTAATTTTCAAAATTTCGAATACTTGTACACCCTTCATAAATACATGGCCGACTTGCGAGGACTTTTTCTAAAGTTCGGCCGAAATAAATTTTCAAAATAAATGATGCCTGCCTACTAAAAATAATCTATCGTAATAAGCTATTTAGATTTACAAGTTAGTATCGTAAAAAAAAATCAATATGGTAAGCAAAGCGAGAATTTATTTCTATAGGCTCACTAATATGTTAGGATTGTTTTTTTTTTAAAGTATAAATAGTACGACTTGATGAATTTTGTACCGAAATAGAGTGTATTGTACAGTTCTAATAAAGCAAAACTAATACAAGATATTTTTTATTTAGATTTTTTTAATTAAAGCTTTAAACTTCAAATTTTCATTATCTACAACTTTAGAAAAATACAATAAATGATACTTTAGTTCCACAAGTTTAAGTATTTTTTAATTTTTACCTAAAGAATTCACAGTAAAAATAGATAACAATGTATGTTATACAGGAGAACTAAATTTTCAGTAAAAAAATTCTCCGTGAACCTCTTTATTTCAAACTAGATATTATTAAAAAAAAAAACAAATCTAGTTTATGTTTAGAAATCAAGCATACTAATGTAATTTAGAGGTAAGCAATGTAAATTTTCAAGATTACTTAATAATAGTTTTACAAACAGTAGTTTTTGTAGAACAAACTTTATTGTCTCAAATAATTTGGGCTGAAGCTTTTGGTTGAAGGGTTTTATTCGGCCTGCAGAACGTTATTTGCAGGTCCCTGTTTTAGAGTCTACAAAAAAAAAGTCTACAAAAGTCTACAAAAATATATTGATATTTTACAAGTGTTACTTAATGTTAATATAAAACTTTCTGCCTCTGTAAAATTTCTACAACTAATAGTACTCCGCTCAAACAGTAAAACTAAAGGTTGTTACGAACTTTTTAAGTTTTAAAATATACTACAAAGCAATATTTTTGTTAAAGAAATGACACAGCTTGTCAAAATTTTTACAAGACATGCAAAAATACAATGATCTAAAGTAGAATTTTATACCAATGCAATATTGCATCTGAACAACTTAAGTAAGTTAATTTTGTTATAAACGACTAATTTGAGTTATTATCAAAGTAAACTTAACTTCACAACCATCTAACTTAATTAGAAGGGTATGAAATTTGACCGTATGAGTTCGAGACAAGTTTTCGAAAGCTAATTAAAGTAGGTAAAACAGTAAAATATTTAAAATTTTTGTAAATTTTTAGAACATATAATATTCAAAGTAACAAATACTTAAGCATCGATGTATTAATATTTTATTTTCAAAACAAAGTTTCAACCGAAAAAGTTTAGTTTTTATTTTTTATTTTTTGTTTTTAAATAAAATAATAATAATAAACATGTTTAAATTAAGGATTATAATCTTACTCTAAATAATAGTATTTTTACAAATTTCTAGAATTAAAAAGACTTAAACTTTATGTAAGACTAGATTTTTTTGATTTTATTAAGACACTAACTACTAGTAAAATACTTTACATTTTTATTTTAACTTTTTATTGGCACAAATGGCTATATATTAAAAAAGCATCATTACTTATTATTAATAAAGTATATAGTCAACATTTTTTTTTGAAAAGTGTATTGTTTAGTTATAAAGTTTGCACTATTATAAAATTTAGATATATAATTTAAAAAAGACACAAACTAAAAGAGAAACAAATACAAAACTACATTTAAATTAGAATATTTTAGCACAAGAAAACAAACTCTATTCAAGTGGTAGAACAAGTATTTGTCTAGAACAGGGTTTCCTAAAGTGAACCATGACAGAAATTTGTGGGCCATGAGCTGTAAAGGGGCAACAGAGAGGCATGAAGTCATAATTTGAACCTTACACTAGACATTCTGGAGTTGATGATGAAGAGCAAAAAAAAGGTCCTAGGTGTTTTAATGGTAGTATTTTGAGTAATCTTGTTGGAGGGGGCCATAGATTTGTTTAATTCCTGTGTTTAAGGCCTTTTGAAAAAAAGTTTGGGAAACCCTGGCCTAGAATAATAAATTTATAGGCCTATTTAATTGTGTTAAACTGTATTTAAATGTAAACATACATCTAAAACTACAGATTCGCTAAAATAAGATAAAATTCGCAAACTGATAGCAAGCGAAATACACTGAAACTTTTTACTGTAATTAATTATTTTAATGAGTAAAAAAACACAAAAAAGGGTAAAGTACTTTCAACCCGTATTTTAATATCTTTTTATAGTAGCTGGCCATTAGCCTTTCATTGGATTGGGTTTTTCAATGTTTTTTACACATAAAAAGAGCGTACAACTTAAATAAGTATAAAAATACGAGCATTAACTTGGTTCAATTAGCATTTTTTTGCAATTTTTAAAAAATGTCCAAACATTAGATCCAATTATTTTCTTTATTTTTAAAGCTAACTAAGGTTTTTTAATTCTAGAGAACGCTCCTTTGCCTTTTATGTAAAAAAAAATCCATTTGATTGGGGTTTGACTATTTGAGTGGGGCCCCTTAGAAAAAAAAAATCGTTGGATATTTTTACTTCAACCGATGTTTTAGCCAGAAATTATGTTTTTCAGTATTCTTACTTTGCTGTGTCTTCAAAGGTGGGTGTGTTTTTTTTTTCAAATTTGTAATTTATTAATAACATGTAAAAATATGCCCGATTGTAAATTTCAAAGACCCTCAATTTTCCAACGGTCACTGTAGCAAAAAGATGTTTTAATTTTTTTTTATACACTTAATTATAACTATTTTAAGTGGTGCACGCTTATTTCTAATCTAATTTTTTTTATGTAAGACATGACTCATGCACGTTTTATTAAAGTTATCATTATTTAAACATGAAATTCCTCATAAAAGAAATATTTAAATCACAGCAAAGTAAGAATACTAAAGAATAATAACAACATTTTCTGGCTAAAACATCGGTTGAAACGAAAATATCTAAAAAAAAAACATTTTTTCTAAGGGGCCCCACTCAAAAAATCAAACCCCAATCTAATGGATTTTTTTAATTAAAGCCAAAGGAGCGTTCTCTAGAATAAAAAAACAAAAGTTAGCCTTAAAGATAAGGAAAATAATTGGATCTAAAGTTTGAAATTTTTTTAAATTGCAAAAAAATGCTAAGCGAGCTAAGTTAACGCTCGTAAAAATGCTCTCTTTTATCTAAAACACAAATTTTTTTTTTAAAGTGAATAGCTCAAAATTTTTAAATGTATTGTTTATTGAACGACAAAAAACGCTTAAAAAGTTTGGTCCAAGGACCTGATTCACTAAAAAACCTTTCGGTTATCAAGTGATACACCAGAACAGTTAAACGCAGGATTTCCCAAAGTGAGCAATATCGCCCCCCTGGGGGCGATTTTAGTAATTCGGGGGGCGATAATTAGTAAGAGGGCGAAAGGGTGGGCGATAACTAGTAAGGGGGCGAAAAGGGGGCGATTTTAGAATTTTGGGTTGTCATAAATTTTTACTTTTTATCTTGCTATTTTACTAATTTTAGCTTGATACTAAATATTTGACCCTGAGGTAAAACTTAAACAAAAAAGTTTATTGTGTTTATGTAAAATCAGTTACTTATGACTCCTACTTTCAAGTTAATTACATATTTTTAATTATATATTTTCTTATTTAACAACTACATAGATCATAGACGATCGTAATTCCTCTCACTATTTTTTAACCTTACATATATGTTATTTAGGATCATAAATGGTTTGTAAAAATCTATGTTTTCTATATTAACTATCACCTCATGATATTTTCAATTGTTTTTTGAAAAGTTATTAAGTTAGACTAAGAAATAAAACTATACAGGGTTGTCAATTTACTCAGAAAAACTTGTAATCTAACAATTTAGGCAAAAAAAAATCTAAAAAATCTGGATTTTTTAACAATTTCAACATATTAAGTAGTAAAATTTCGATTTGACACAAAAAAGCTATCATATAGATAAAAATATGGATCCCTTCGTGGCAGATCTTTTTAAGTAAACGACTCACAGGAAACCTTCTCAGACTTACAAACTGACCTTGAACTTAAAGTAATTTTTTCCAAAGAACGATATGAAAGCTTTTGGACTCAACAAAAACTAAGGCAAAAGTATCCAATCATTTGAGAGGAATTTAGATTGTTGTGTATAGTTTTTCCTTCTAGCTATGTTGTTGAGAAAGCTTTCAGTTTAGTTATCAACATCTTGAGCAAAATATATAATCTAGATATTTGTAAAGAAGGTGACTTGAGGCTTTATTTGACTGATTTAGAATCAGATTAGAAAAACTTGCAAGCATTCATGAACCTCATCCTTCGCATTATATTACAATGCAGTTGCTGACATTATTTTATAAAAGTTTTTTTTTTTTTGATCTTTTAAAATACTTCTTATTTAACCTGGTTTGTATTGTATTCAAGTAGTCTTTTTATATTAAGAATTCTTTTAAGTTATTTATTCTATAACAGGTTTGCATAATACCTAATAAATATTAATTACGGTAGACTTCCTCTTGAGTTCGCACTTTTTACCCAAAAAAAAGTGCAAATTTATATTTTCTTAATTTTAAGTTAAATAAAGTCTATTACTAACTTAGTATTAATAAAACAAAAATACACAATATAAAATAGCTTATATAGATCTTTTTTTATGAATGTTTGTTTTATGTTTTAGTTGATTTCTTGTTTATTCATAACGTTATTGCATATAACATATTTAAATTTATCATTTTGTAAAAAAAATGGTAATAGTTTTTGAGTTTAAACTTTTTGATTTTGTTAAAAGTGCGAACTGAAGAGGAAGTCTACTTTATTTATAAAATGGCTTATGTTTTAAGTATGTTAATAGCTTTGTTTTGACCTGGTTAATTTTGTAGTTTATATTTGTCGATTTACATTACACTAAAAGTTTTTATAGCATAGTGGATAAATATATTTATGCAAATTATATATTTTATTCGCGGCCGGTTTCGGTGGCAAGAGATTGCGACCTTTTCAAGCAAAAAAAAAATTTTTAATATTTATTTTATTTCTTTTTTTGCTTGAAAAGGTCGCAATATCTTGCCACCGAAACCGGTCGCGAATAAAATATACAATTTGCATAAATATTTTTAAATAAGCTCTTTACATCCCAGTAAATTGAGCATTTTTTTAGTTAAGGCAAATAACTATAGCATAGTGGTTAAAGTATTTGTTTGAAAGAAATTTATTTGACATATTTTTGTTGTTACTTATTTAATCTGTATAAATAAAAAAACATTGATAACCATTAAAGTAATTTTTTCAAAAATTATTTTTTGGTTTTAGAAGAGTATAGATTTGATGTCTCTATTTAAAAAGACATCAAATTTTTCATTTAAATGATTATTAAACTCAAATTTATTTTCTAACTTCATTTATTATTGTTAGAAAATCCATATATTAAATAATTTTAAACTACCACAGATGTTCTTGTGCTAAAACTTTATTTCAACTAACGGCGTTTCACTGCACTCAAATAAATTTAAAAACAGATCTACGGAGTCTCAAAAAGCTCTAAGAATAGACTCCGTAGATCTGTTCTTAAATTTATTTGAGAGCAGTGAAACGCCGTTAGTCGAAATAAAGTTTTATACAAGAACATCTGTGGTATATATTCCGATAAGCTTAGCTTATCAGGATCTCAAGGACTTAACGCCTTTTAACGTTACATCTTATAATTTTAAACTATTAATACAACTGTTTTTTGTTTTATCGTATTTTTTAATATATTAGCAATTAGAATATGTTGTTTATTTTAATACTTAAACACTAGCTTTTAGTTTTTCACTTTTTTCTTCTGGTAAATTATTATAGGCTAATAACTAGAGAAAAAATAATATTAAACAATATTAAATAAGCCATCAAAAAGACTGCTACAGTCACAAAACAAAGTTTTAACATAGTTAAAAGAATATTTTAAATGATTACTTTCTGTTCACAGAATTAACTGTAAAACATTTGATTTTTTTGAATTTAAATTAAGAAAAAAAATGGTAAAATTAAAGTTTAGTTTCCTAAAGGTTATTCCAAGTCAATAACTATTTAATGGTATTCTAATACAAAGCACATAGATTGAAAAGTTTAAAATTATTTTTTTAATTTTACAACTAACTTGCTTATAATATATCTTAGCATTGAAGTTAATAATTTTACTTCATTAACAGAAGCTATTGATAAAACCATGTTTCATGTGAGATAATAAACCAGTCGGTCAAACTTCCTAAAACTAGATCAGCAATGATGTTTTAATATTTATTTCATTATGTGTAAAATAAGCTGTTCATTCTTTTGTAGTTATTTAATCTATGATAAAGTAATTTAAGAATATGCCTATTTATAAAATAATTTAAGTATTTTGTGCGGCTTAAATAATTTACTTAGTATTCACTTCTAAATTTCCGAAATTCGTTAAATGAGAGATAATTATAATGTCAGGTTTCAGTAAAGATTTCAGATGGGTAACGTACAGCCCAGATCCAATCAAATTTCGACCCGCTAAGTAACTTGAAAACTACTTGTGCAAAACAAACAAAACTTAGTTTTTTGATGCTTATGATTTTGAAATACACTTTCAATTTGGTTTTCAGTTACTTTAGTATTTCCTAGATCACAATGATAGTAAATCATTTTATTACAATTATGCTCGAGTTTTTTAATTTTCTATATGTTTTTTATCTTAAATTATGCAGCCCGCAATTACATTTTTTTTAACGAGTTTAAACAAGAAAAGATTTTTTAGTAAATATGAATTGCTGAGTACAAAAATTGTCCACCACTACCCTAAAAGTTTCATTAGTTTCAAAACAATTCATATTTAATCAGGATTGATTACTGATTACACAAGGCTTTTTAATATTTAAGTATTTTAATACACTTTACTTGGCTTATAAGAAAACAACAGTAACTTATTTTCTCAAGCCTTGTAAACTACTTTGAACACAGCCCAAAAGTGCGTGCATAAGAAATACCTGACTAAATTACCGTTCGAACACAAATTTTTTGGCTCAAAAGTTTGTACTCAAGAGAAAAACTACTTTTTAAAATCGTGGGGGCGATTATTTTTCAAATTTCTGAAAAGGGGGCGATTTAGTAAACGAGTTTGGGAAACCCTGGTTTAACGTCATGTCCAGGACAATTGTGTTTTAAGATTTATGTGGATTAACATTTAAATATATTTTAAAACAAATGTGCTGTCAAAGTTTTTATTTATGCACACAATATTTTTAAAACGAAATATAAAAATAAAAACTTTTGTAAAGAAAAAAATGTTTTATTTGTGCGGGTTAAGTTACTACAGTATGCAATTTCTTTATATTTCTTTGTTATAAGGAGTAGCCACGAAACTTATTAATTTGTTTATAAAGTGTTAAAGGTTTCTGTCACCTCAAAGTAGCTTAAGATAATTTTAGTATTTTTTAATTTCAGCTAAACTATTATTTATAAGGAATAAAAATCTATCTACGTTAGGGTTTTATTAAAATGTAGAATTCTTAGACTCTTAAGTCTTAACCTTTTATACTTTAAACTCCTATAAAAATTGTCTTGTGATATTTTGATTGAAATTAGGCTTATATTACTTTACAAAGTTTTCTTGTAACATAAGATATTTTTAACCTGTTGACTAAAATAAGCTTACATTATTCAATGACTTTATATTTTAGAGGTTTTCAATTAAAAATTTTGTGCAAAAAAATTAATTTGATTTTTTTGTGACAAACATTGTAGTTTTTATTACACAATAAAGTGGACACCTGAATTTTAACTATCATTGAATAATGTAAGCTTATTATAGTCAACAGGTTTAAAATATTTTATGTTACATTGGAACTTTGTAAAGTAATATAAGCCTAATTTAAATCAAAATAACAACTTTTGTATGGAGTTAAAGTTTTTCATTAGTCTCCACATGTAGGTGTTATACATAACAACAGCAAACTTAGAGTTGTGGATGCTATATCAAAATATGAATATATTTCTAAAAAAAATCTATATCATTTATTGTATTAATTTTGTTACAGTGAATTGATTTTCAGTTGTTGTCTGATCGAATGAAGTACTAATAACTGTTTTAGAAACTCTGTTGAACCTTGCTAGACTGAAACCCATAGCTGAAACATAAACAAAAAATATATACATCAAAATTAAATATTCTCTAACTCTAAAATAAAAAACCTTTATCATTCCAAAAGGTAGGGTAGAAGACTGATGTTTTTTACCATTGTATAATCACTTTTAATATAATTTTTAACTAAGTTATATTAGGCCAAGAGAGGTCACAATTTGTTTACAAAAATAACATTATCACTATTTTTGTAGCACTAAGTGTCATTTTTGCACAACAGTAAAAAACTAAAAAGGAAAAATAATATTTTAAATTACCAACTAAGGCTTAAGGGTTACAGCAATAGTAAAAATTTAAAAAAATTAATAAAAAATCATACCATGCAAAAGTGTCACTTAGTTCATATTTAACACCTACCCAACCCATCCAATAAAGATTCAATTCAAGGTAGCTGTATTCTACTTATTCTCGTGAAGCATTCCAAAAACTAGCAGAAAAAACAGACTTGAAATTTAAAAGATTGCTTAAACACTTTCATTTTTAATATTATTATGCTAGTGCTTGTAGAGGAGATCTTTTAAAACATCTAGCTCACACAACAGCTACCTCATTGGTTTTTCAATATAAGATGGCTGAGTCTGCTTTAGTCAAATTATCTGATAATTACTAAATTTTACTCTTTTTACATGGACTTACCTATATCTTTTTCTTGAACTAATGGAAAACCTGTTTAAACTACTATGTCTTTTTAATTTAGTTACAGTAACCTCTTGCATCTTTACGGACTTGTGTGACATTACGCACCATTACGCACTCTTGTTTGTTACGCATTTTAGAATTCTAAAAAATTAAAACAATGAAAATTTTAGTTTTCTTTAATATTGCACAAACTAGTTTTATTGTATATTTTTAATGTAAAATATGTTTTTAAATACTAACTCACCTCTCTATATCTTTATACTTTGTAAACTTATGTTCCTTGACTTATTGATAAACATTTAGTTATACCTCAGTATATCAGAAATTTTGTTAACAATAAGAGATTAAATTAAAATTATGAAAGAAATATGACTGTGTTAAATAATGAAAGTATAATGAAATAATGAGAGTTTGTAACACAAATAAATAATACAGTAATGTTGCCCTATATATGAATAAACATCTAAAAAAGAAATCTAACAAAACTTCCGAGCAAAAAGTAGCAGTGATACTTAATAAATATAGAGCTTACACTTAACACAAATCTCAATTGTTTCTTTTTAGTAAACATATAACTAATTTTCATTTAATGTTTTTTTTAGTTAAAGTTTTTCTGTAACACTTGCCTTGCACAGCAACTTGCTAAGTAGAAAAGAATATAAATGTTAAGTATCAAATAAGTCAGATATAAGTAAAGATAAAAGTACTTATTATTAAAAATTTTCTACAAGTGTTATTATTTAAAATAAAATCAGACCCTTTTTTTTTATATGTATAGTTTTATCTTTTGTATTCATATTTATAACAAAGAATTGGGGGGTGGGGGGTAAACCATGTTTTTTACAAGTTGATCTTATTTTATAGAGTTTTTTCTAAGCTTCAAGATGCTTTTTATCGTTTTAAAAAATTGAAATTATTTTTTGAGATATGACCAGTCAAAGTCAGGCCGCATAATAGGTTCCCTATGGGAAGGGAAAACTAAAACAGCAAATAAAGACTATTTCATTTAAAATCTATCTCGTCCTACATTTTCAAGCAATCTTCTTCAAACTTTTACAGTCTTTATACAATAACAAAAAAATGTTACTTCGGAATTTTAAAATTTTTATGTAAAAATGTTTTTTTTTTGAAAAAAAACACTTTTTTTTTTTTTTTTTTTTGATAAAATTTTTATTTTTTTTAAATTACTAAGTTTTTTATTATAAGGAATGTTTCCTGAAAATTTGAAGGAGATTGCTTGAAAAATGAAGGAGGAGATAGATTTTTAGTAAATTTAAAAATTTCCAAGAAAATTGACCCCAAAAAATTTGCGGTCCATACGTTTATATAGGAAAATTTTTACAAAAAATTAAATATCTCAAAAGTTAAATGATATTTTTGAATTCTATAAAAACTGGCTGGTAGTTTGTACTTAAAGCTTTCATATAAAAGCCAAAGTTAATTTTTGTAAAAAAAAATGTTGGACCCCCCCCCCCCCCCTATGGCCTTAAGTAAACAAATTTTTTAAAAAGGAAAAGTCCTCAGTCTGCTTTTAACTAGAAGCAATATCAAAAAACAGCCATTATAGAAAGTAAGTATTTGGTTACTTGCATATTTTCTGTTGACACAATGTGCATAAATAAGCGAGAGGTTACTGTATACTGCTTAACTATTATTAATTATAGTTCTTTTAATAGAGTAATAGATCAACTGCAAATATTGTTACTTTATTAAGGTTTGCCACACATTCAGGATAACTCAGGATATTTTAATTATTTTGAAAATCTCAGGATAACTTAAATTAACATGAGTTTTTTATTGCTATCTCAGACTTACACAAGATGGCTTTTTATAAATAAAAACTCTGGCTAATTTTAAGGTTTTTTTAGGACAGATGTATTCTAAATTTTGAATGAGTTCTAGTTGATCTAGTTTCAGATTTGTTTTTATTTAACCAATTTTGTTCAAAAAAAATGATTTTTATTTATTTCAAAATGCTTATTTTGATTTATTTAGCCTTGCAGCTAGCACTTCACTAATCTTAGAAATCGCATTGTAGTTTATAAAATCCAAATTTAGTATTTACATGACTTAAATTCATGACAAACAGAAACAGTTTGTATGTATGAAAGTTTAAAACTGTGTAGTATGCATTGTAAAATTACAGTTTTTTGTCATTCAAGATAGTTTTTTTTACTCAAACAGTGGTGACCCTGTTAATGTTGTTTTTCTTCCAGACGTTTTTTTGTAATAAACTAATAGGGATTTATATTTTTGAATGAAAACTATACTTTCTATTTTAAAGATTAGTAGCTTTTAGGAGCAATAAAATAAAGTTACACTAAATTGAGAATTAGCAACTATTTTTTACTTAAGCATTATCAGGTGTAACAAAAAATTTTAAAGTTCTATTTGTTTTACAAAAGTTAAAGCTGATGCATTTTTTTTGTTTTGTGTAGGAAGATAAGAAATAGTTAGTGAACTGTTTTCAAACACTTTTCTAGAAAATTGATGTAAGATTTTTAAAGCATGAAACTGTTTTACAAAATAAATAATGGCAAAGTACTACCAATTTTGACAAGCTTTGCTAGCATTAAATTGTGTAATGACCAAATTGAAGCTAGTAATCAAAAGCAACAAAAAGAAGTACCTGGATCTCCTACAGGACTTGATATTGCTAATAACCTAAGAAACGTGACAAAACAAATTAAGAACTATCTTGCTTTCAAAAAAGAAGAGTACTCTATAAAAGGATTTTCTTTTGCTGTTTGCGTAGGAAATGGCTCTCCAGGAGTGATAAACTTTGGTACTATGGATGTGAACACAAATAAAGAAGTTCACTCTCTGACAAAGTTTAATCTGGGCGATTTGTCAATGCTTCATACTGCTAGTATGTTTTTGTATGAAAATATTGTCAAAAGAGAAGAGACTGGGTCCCTTATGGACAAAGATATTAGGTCAACCTTACTGCCAACATTTGAAGATGGCAAAAGACCATGGGTAGATGAAATTTTTGATAATCAAAAAGTTAACTATAGAGATTTACTAATGCACAATGGAAAGTTCATACATGTATTGCAGAAAGATAAAGATTTTCTTGGGACAAGAGATTCCTCATGTGTCCCTGTAAGTGCTTCACCATACACCAATTTTAAGGACTACCTGAAAGACACATTAATCATCCATATTAAAAATCTGTTTCGTATTGATAAAATATTACAAGACAGAAATGAAGAATCTATAGTAAATGAGAAATATGATGAAATAAAAGATGAAATTGCAGGGCTGGAAGATAACCAATACTTGTTTTCAAAGCACAATTACAATGTTCTTTTGTACCTTCTAGCTTTAGAATGCGGTCAGTCAAACAGCCCAGATTCAATGTTCATGGCTTATTTTGATCAAATGGAAATGTATGATAGTGATGTTGCAGGACTTCCTAAAATTAGACCACATCGCTCTAGGCACTATGAGTTGAGTGAAAGATCAAATGACATGGAAGCACACGTGTTACAACCAGCAAGGTATCAAGACCCTGCTTTATTATTAGGCGCCCATGGGTTGCTGGCTACTGCTAGAGACATGGCCTGTTTTGGAAGCAAGTTGATAAATTTTTTTAACACAGACGGATCCAAAGAAAAAGAATATTCTACTTTCTTGTTTGAGCATTGCTACAGATTTTTGCCTAGAAAATGTTCAAGTGTAGACGATGTTAGACAATTAAATGACATAAAGAAAGATGGAATTTTGTTAACTTCAAATACACTAGGAGCTTCTAACATCTTTTTTGTCAGACCTGCAGATGATGAAATTGGTCAGCTATCCTTTTCTTTTCTATCTAACAGTGGTTCAATTAGTCATGAACATTTGAGAGAAATAGCAAACTTTATTGTTGAAAAATACACAGACGATATCAATGACCAATAATTTCATTTATAATTTGATGTGGAATAGAAAAATTACTTATTATAAGTTATTTTGCAGTATATACTTTTGTTTACAATTTTTAAGTTATGTTATTATTTGTTTTTCAATTTTTTTTAGGATTTTTTTTAGATTTGAAAGTGTTTTATATTTGTAAAACATTTGTAAATTTGTATAACCAGTACCAATAGTTGATAATTTAATTAGTCAAGTTTATCCAAGTGTATAATTTTGTTTAGTTTTAGGATTTTAGATGTAAGTACAAAATAATATTCTATTATAACTTGTTCATAAACATAGCTTTAAAGATAGTTAGTTTAAATTCTTCCCTATTCAATTAAAGAAAATTCTTTCAATTACTGCCCTATTGTTACAAAATTAATATTTAATTTTCAATGTTTTTAGTTTAAAGTATTTATACAATTCACTGAATTTTTGTTTTACAATTTTTATCAACTTAATTTATAATTTCTTTAGTTAAACAAACGCAAGTCACTATAAATTTGAATAAAAAAACATTTTGAATAAATATTTTTAAATATTAGTTTGATAAATGTTAAGTATAAATAAATCAAAAATAGTTTTAATATGTTTATAGATGCTATATAGAAAAATAAAACACAAAAAAATTTTAAATGGCAGTGAAAAAAAATAAAGGAAAAATATCCAAAAGAAAGACAAAAGTTTTTGAAAATGCTGATGTTGATCAAAAGAGATTTTTGAAGCTTTATGCAAGACTTTGTGAAGAAAATAAAAGTATGATGTGTTCAGTGCTTGTTAAGTCAATGAAAACTGCTATTGAAAGCAAGTTGTATGTAAAAAAGGTTTTTAATTAACAAGTATGAATTGTTAAATTATATTTGTAAGTGTTTAAACTGAACTACATTAAAATGTGTTTTCAGGTTTTTTTTATTGTAGACTTAAACTTTTTTAACTCGTGATTAAAATTAAAGTGTTTTTAGTTATTACATACATTTATAGTTAAAAATTTGTTTTAACTATAAGTTTTTATATAAAGTATTCGAATGGGATTTCAAATTTTCATAGCTATTACAAGCACAAGATTGTTTAAATTTTCAATAGTTATGTCACAATTAAAATAAGCTACGTTAAAATGCATCTCAACTTTAAGCTCACTTTATTAACTACAATTTTGCTTAAGCAATGTTTGCTTTGAAAATTAACTAGAAGAAAAAAGAAAGCTACATACAGCTTTTCTTATTATTATTGTTATTATATTGATTTTAAAACTTAACTAAAATTAAACTTTACCTTAAATTCAATCTTAATATTAGAAATTTAATTTGTTTAGTTTTTTAAGTAAAAAATTTAGGTAAAAATTTGTTTATATTTTAATTTAATTGTTTAAATGCTATTTTCCATGACTGTTACATATCTTTTTAGATTTATTTAAGCACTGACGAGGTCTTTGACCAAAACTTGGTTTGTAAAAAAAAATTCTTGAAAGAATAAAATCATAAACATTTTTACTAATAGTCAATGAATAAAAATATAAATGAATTATAATGCTCAAAACTTATAAAAATAAGACAGCAAATTATTTATTCAATCTTTTAAATAATTTTCTTTGAAAACAGAAGAACTGTCCTTACAGTAAAAGATTGTGTTTGAATAAAAATAATTAAAATCTTGTTGAATAAATGAACGTTTGATTATTTTTAAGTAACTGACAAAAAATCAAACACCAATATTTAATTCGAAACAAAAGACATAGTATTTGTTTTTATTGTTTTTCATAGAAAGTGTTGTCCGTAAAATAATATAAGTTAAATAAAAATATTAAAATACATACACAAAATAAATTCTATAACTAAAAAAATATTTGCAACGAATACTTTAAAGCAATTTTAACTTTATAACATGTCTATTTAACTATTTAATATTTAAATTATTCAAATTTTATAACCAAACATAACTTATAACTTTCAAAATGTTTCAAATTATTAATACTCTATCATAAAACTTTTTCAAGGTTTTAAAAAAAAAATTAAATTTAAGAGCGTTTTTCAACAGTAATTTTTTTTTTAAACTCCAGTTGATATATTACAAGTGATTTACTCAATTTTCAAAGAAGTTGACACTTTTTTTCTGTATCCGTTTGTACAAAAAACTTATTACAAATTTGCTTTATTTAAAATAAAAAATGAAATTTTAAAATTCTGTAAAAAGCATTTTATAGTTTTTTTCATGATTTGTTTTAAAAGCCAGTGTTGATTTAAAAAAAAAATGCTTGAATTTTTCTGTAATGATCTTAAGTATCCTAATAAAAATTTTATATACTTTCAAGTTTTCTTTTAAAATCTCTAGATTATGAATGTTTTGTAAAAGATGCATAAAATTATTGAAATTAGATAGATAGTCATTTTAAGCTGAATTTTAGAGTTGAAATAAGTAAGATTTAATACTTTTGTAGAGTTATAAAAATCTTTTATCTCTTTATACAAGTTAAACTTCACAATATTTATGGCTCGGAGAATGAGCTTCTTAAACAATATTTTCGACCTCTCACTTTTTTCAACACATTTTATTTGTGTTTTATACATTTAGAAAAACAAGGTTTGTGTAAATTTGCTGCAATCCATAAAAGTTAAGGCAGCTATTTTTTTAGGTAAAAAATGCATTTTTACAAATACATAATTATAGTTCAAGATATATGTTAACTATGAAAAAATAAAGTGTGTTGAAAATACACCTACTTGTTGTAACAATTTAGCATTTGCTTTTTATAAAAATTATTAGAAAATTACTAAATACAAATGAAACAGAAGTTTAATGATTACATAATTTTTTATCATAATATATCTAAAACTAAAATAAATATATTTAGTAAGTTCTTTTTTATGATTTTTTAGACAAGATATACGACATTGAATACTCTTGTTTAAGCTGATCTTAAATTCTAACCTGAAAATTTAAGACCAACCGTTTTTTTCTTAACTAATACCAACTCACCATATTATTTAAAAACAGTTTATAATCAGTCCAGAAGAGAATGATGATCAAAGTGAGCCTTCCTTGGAAGTTGTGATTAAATGCATCCGTGAGTCTTTTTATCCATTCATAAAAGAACTTTGTGTCTGGGATTTAGAACTCGATCACGCAGTTTTGACAAATCTGGTCTGTTTTTAACCCTTATTGAAATAAGCGCTAAAGTATTAAAACAGTAATGACTTCAAAAAAACAACAGTAATTTATAAACTGTATAACTTTCTCAAACAAAGTAAGATTTGTTATTAGTACAATGCATACTTGCTAATCTGGCCGGTTTCGTTCGAGAAGTAGGTTTAATTAGTTTAACTAGAATCAATGTTTTAACTTTAAAACTTAAAATCCTCTAATGAAAACAATGTGCTTATTATGAAAACGATTTAATTTGTTTTCACTAAATGACTATTAACTATAACAAAGTTTTATTTTGTTTGTTTTTGTCTGTTTTGATTGTTTGTTTCTTTGAAAAAAATTAATTAAACTAACAAAAAATTTAGTGTGCGTTTTTTTATATGTACTGCATAATATATAAGAGGAAGATTATCCATACGTTATTACAATCCAGACATAACATCAAAAAAATCTTGCTAAACATGGCCGGAATAACGAGAATGCACTGTATATTACATATACGTTTTATACAGACTAATGTATTATGCTGTTATGTCTCATCATACACTCTAAAAGTGTTTTACCTTGAAAAAATGTATCAACTTTCAGGCCTTGCTGTTGGAAAGGAGGTCGTACAAGATAAGCATGATGGACTGCGACATTCCCTCTCACTCGCTCGAAAGGTTTTCGAGGTGTTTCAAAGGCAGCGCGCTCACCCACTTGAACCTGGATTACAACGAGTTCGGAGATGAGGGGTGCAGGCTGCTGTGCGTGGGATGCAAAAACAACTATGTGAGTTAATGGGGTTTATAAGCTACTAATATAACATGGGACTGTGTAACAAAATGATTCGAATTATATGTTTGGAAAAATAACTTATTTTTATTATTCTTATTATTAAGTTACATACTATTTTGAAAAGAAATGCAAGATTAACTTTAGCTTTCATTTACTTGTTTATTAAAAATAAAAAACATTTTAAAGCTTCAATAATATACATTTCAAATCATTTCTAACATTTGAGCTCATTAAAGACTACCTAATTCAAACTAGCTAAATTTATGAAATACTATAACTGAAGTTAGTGACTATAACTTTATTTAATGAATAAGTTAACACATATGCGACTGTAAATTTATTTTAGTTGTTTCACTTTATACTTTAAGGACAAACAACAAATTTGTTTCATTTCTCATAGTAAATTACTTCAGTATTGTTAGTATAGTACAAATTTATATAAATATCTTATACCACACAGTTTGAAAAACTGTTTTAAAATTATAATAGTTTTTATGATATAAAAATCAATAACATTAAATTTATAAACTTAGTTCTTTACGCATAAGGTTAATTACTTATACTTCTTTTTTTTGTAGATTACTACACAGATAAGCAAAAAACTTTTACTATTTGCAGTAAATTATTTCACCAACAGACGATTGTGAGCTTGAGCTTGTGCTACTGCAACCTGACCCACGTCAGCGGCCGGTACCTGTCCGAAGTCCTCGGCGCCAACCTGCTGTGCCAGCTGTACCTGGACGGCAACAAGCTGGAGTGCCGGGGGGCGGTTCTCCTTGTCAGCGCCATCGCCACGCGCGCGGAGGAGGATTTTGAGAGGAGGAGGGAGGAAAACCGGCTGAAGGATATGATGAGGGTGGAGGGAGCTTTGAACGGTTGATTTTTTTACATGTTCTTATATATGTTAAGGCGGTAGAAGGTCTTGTATTTTCTTACAAGTTTGCTTTATTCCATTTTTTTTTGAACGGTTTGAAACAGTTTTTTCGTTAAGTAAGGCTGCCATAATATTGTTTGCTTTTTTCATGTCAGCCTTATTTAGTATATATTGTCTCAGCTACTATGTGTACGTTTTATAGATGCACAAAATTTGAAAATACTTTAGGGATCAAAGATAGTTTTTTCAATAGGTGTTCCTTCTTAAAAAATTTAAAGTATTTATTTCTTCATAAAACTTTTAATAATTCTTTTTCTAATTTTATTATTTACCATGTAATAATTTCTTTAAATATTACATTCACCAATTTCTGTTAATTAGAAAATGTCTACAAATTTCAAAAGTTACGATTTTATTTTGTAAGTTTTTGTACCTTGGGGTCTTTCTTCTTTTTTCATGTTAGCCTTATTTTATATATTTCTACCCCAGCTACCAGGCGCTTTTTACAGCTTGTTAAGAATCAAAGTAAGTTTGAGATGTTAGCGATCAAAGTTGGTTCAGTTGGTTCCTTATAGAAGGTTAAAGCTAAATAGTTAATATAAAAATTATAACTGTTCAAAAATATAGGTTAAATCGTTTGTTAACAAAAGATCCTAGTAAAGTAACTTCACTGGAATATAAATAAAAACAAATTATACAGTAATCTTCCTTTATTGTACCAACATATGTTTCTGTGTGTTAACTAATCAACACACTTCAACTGGGTTCTGTAAAAAAATAATTACTGTAATGAGAGAATAGAAGCATAGAATAAAGTAGGTGTATAGTTGTTTATTTTATTTTAATGAAAACATGGATACACCACAGTGGGCTGAAAACGAGGATCAAGCGGCCATTGACATAAAACTGTCATAAAAAGCAGTATTTTACAATTTAAAGTTACACTTAGTGTTACAGTATGACTAATGTTTGTTTTTATTTAAAAAATAATTAAAATTTTAATTTCTAATAAAACTTTAAAGAAAGAAACTTAAAAGAAATTAAAATAATAATTGGCTACCTCAAGAGAGTCACATTTACTCCCATTTTAGTTTAAATATGAATGAATTTTCAATATCAAGCCGGGTGAAACTATACTCTAAATACAGTTTATTTTTAATTTAAGGCTGTTCTGTGTATATCAAAGTTCGTATTATTAATAACGTTATATTTGTACTAGTTTATCAAAAGAAAAAAAAACCGTAAACATTTTGAACAATAAAAACTTTTATTCGTTGCAAAACAGTGCAAAAAGCAAAATAATTTAGTCTGTGATTAAAAAAAGTACTTTAAATTTACTAGAAATTGTAAGTCAAACAGTAAGTTCTTAAAACTTCTTTGAAATTAAATTTCTAAAATAAATAAAACACTCTATTATGTAGCACAAAGCATATGTAACAACGTTTCCCATTCTGAACTACATGATGAAATTTTTTCATCTAGCTGCAAACAACTTCGCGCAGTATGTCCAACTTCTTTACAATAAGTGCAATTCAGTCTGTCTAAAGTGTTGTTAACATCGTAGTCACTCTTGTCCCATAATCGATTTAAACAGTCTGTTAAATTTTCATACTGAGAAGTTTCCCTTGAAAATTTCATTCTGTACTGTCTTAGAAACTTGTTGTTAGCTTCCAATCCACTTTCGGTGTAATTTAGCAAACCTCTATCGTTGTTTTGGTCAATTAGTTCAGCACGATGTGCAAGAACAGTATGCGCAGTTGGTGTAATGCGAATCAATTTAACCGACATTACCAGCATCATAAAACTGAGTATTTCTCTACATTAATCTTTTTGTTAGAATTTATGAGGCATAAAATAATAAAAAAATACAAAATAATTTTGTCAATGTTTTCTTTTAAACTAACATCAGAAATATGCTTCGTCAGCAGAGTCCTATTATTGGTGTTTAGCAAAGTTTTGACTACGTTACCTGTTGTAGAAGTTCCACCATGGCCTGTGGGATCCGGTTTTTTAAGAGCAACATTAATTTCTTCTTCTACACATTTCTGAATTTTTCTTTTTGACTCAATTAAATTACTTACACCTTGACTTTTAGATATTCCTTTAAACTTCGATGATTCTGACCAATTAAAATGTCCAGCCACAGCATGATAACATATTTTATAGATCCATCCAAAAACTCTGAGGTAACTGTGAAGCGGATGTAAAGCAAAGTGCTCTTCATTTGTAATTGGTTCCTTAGTTACTCCCTGTCTAACCTTATAGTCATTTGGTTTTCAATTTTCAAGCCAGTGCCATTTCTCTTCACATATTTGTTTTGTTTGTTCAAGAAAACGATCAACAGGAAATCCTGCTTTAACATAATCTAAAGTATTACATTGTTCCTTGCTATAACTACAAAGGCAACAGAAGTCACCTCCTAGACCAGTGAGCAAACTGTTCTCATGATTCTTGGAGCTTAAATGATCTGTAAACAAAAGTAAGTGAATTTATACACATTAAGAACCTTCTAGGACATACAAAATGGTCTTTTTTGTCTTATTGAAAAACCAGGGATAGGATATTATATCAAATTTTTTAACAGAAATATCGCCTGTAAAAACGCAAAAAAATAGTTATATTCTACATGATAGATTTGTCTGTAAATTTGTATATAGAATCCTTGTCATTTTTACTAAATTATAAAAAAAAATTATGTTGGTTGTACGGTGGCGAATTGAGATAATTAACCATAAAGAATACCCTAAATTTCCAGAAATCATCAATGAATTTTCGACGAGAATAGAAGATTTTTTAAATGAGAAATAATATACTTTTACATTTAAATATTCAAAGAATTTTGACTTTTTTCTACTAACACTAAACCAAAGAAATGAAAAAATTTAAAAAAAAGTATTTGTATAAAAGCTTTTAAGGTGTTTTTTAACAGTAGATGTAGACCTTAATTTTGACAAAAAATTAAGCATTTTTCGAGGCTTTTTTAAACTTAAAAAAAGCAAACTTTGGCTACATTTAAGCTTACATAACTTTTAGTATACTTTAAGCAGAACAGAAATAAACCCAGTTTTTAAAAGACTAAACCCTGCTCTAAACAATTAAATAAAAATCTTGCTTTAACTGTTTAGTCGCAAAAATAGTCAATGGCCACTTGCCAGCCCACTGTATACACCTACTTTATTCTATGCTTCTATTCTCTCATTACAGTAATTATTTTTTTACAGAACCCAGTTGAAGTGTGTTGATTAGTTAACACACAGAAACATATGTTGGTACAATAAAGGAAGATTACTGTATAATTTGTTTTTTATAAAAATTATAAAAGTTTTATCTTTCTTCAATAGATTTTATCAATTTTCCTCAAAGTTTTTAAACCTTTCATTTACTAATTTATTTTAAAATACATTCACCAACCTTGTAATTTTGTTTTTTACTTTTTTTTTTAATTGTGATTTTTCTGAAGTTTTGGTCTTTAAAGCTTTTATGAAAATTTAAATTCTCTAGCTCAAAAACTATAAAATTAGATTGACGATTTATGATATTTTTTTTTATTTCTAACTTAGTTGACAATAAAAAAAGTTCAGTCTAAACTTTGTGTACAATCTGTTTACCAAATTGATTGCATTGCTAGGTTAAATGATGTTTATAATTTCTGTAAACAGTGATTTATCTTTTATAGTTATTATATTTCCCATGTGCTTAAAAAAGCACCTCCATGAATATTTGATCTACTATTTTAAAAGCTGTGTTAAGGTATCTTCAATCTTTTTATAAAGAATTTGTTTTGAAATAAGAGATTTCAACAAAAAAACTTGAAGTCCAATAACAATTTTTTCAAATATTTTGTTCAAGTATTGACTTTTTTCTGTGCTTATTTAATAGGACTTTACTATAAAATAACCACAAAGTATCACTATAAGTCCAATAAAATGATTATTTGAAGTTATGTTTAAAAGTTTAAGTACTTTTTAGAATTGTCAGTTATTGAAATTTTTTATTCAGTTACTGATCGTGAGTTGAACACGCAAATGGAAGTAAGCGAGACTGGAGTGTCAGAAAACGAAAGTTCTCCTAAGAAAAGAAAGAAAAAGAAAAGTTTTTTTTTTTTATTCAATTTTTTGTTCATATTTTCTAAAGTATTACGATCCGAAAACAGCTGATTTTAACAGTAAAAACTTATCTCAAGTTTAACCCAAACAACCAGTGTGGTTAAAACTGTCACATTTTTGATCTTATTGGGCTTATTCAACAAAACACAGAAAAGAAAAGGTCAAAGAAGAAGGTGGACGCCCCGAAAAGGGGTCCGTACGTGGACGTGTTGCACTTGAGGGACAACGGAATCGACGTCTACAACCCCGGTGGCCACCAAGCACTCGCTCCTGCAATCACTGCCATTCAAAGGTACCACTAACTCGTTATTTTCGCTCAAAAGTTTGAGCATCAATTGTTAGTCGGTTTCTATAATAAGTTGAGCCACAACTTCTATGAAATACACGCACACGGCTGTAAAAGCTTTTTTAATCTAAAAGTGTTGTTTTACATTGTAATTTTTAGCTTGCAAATAAGGGTCAGTGTTAAGTTTTGTAAAAAAACGTGTTTAACCTTTCCTACGATCTTAATTAAAACAACTGTGTTTTAAACAAAATATGTGTATCTTATTTGTTTGCTTTCTGAAATCCTAGTTAGTTTTATGATTTATTTCAGTACTGTTTATATTTAAATTAACGTTAATAAAACTTTAGGACACAATGTGTCACCAGTGATATACGACTTAATATATCAATTTAATGATAAGCTAAACACATTTGACATAAATGCAGCATAAGTATTTAAAGTTTATAAATATTTTTCTAAATAACTCGACTAGATCATCGATTGAATGACTCAACATGTTTGTAAGTATTTTGATGAAATAAAAACAATCTAAACAATAATATTATTTATAAACCTTGTTGGAAACATCTTGTGTTAGAAATGTCATTTTAACTTCTCCATGTATAGTTATTACAATTTTAAACTAGCCTTTTTTTTGTATAAAAATTTACTTAGATTTATTCAAAAACATGCGCTTAGTTAAAGCAAAAGAAAAATATATACTAAAAGTTTCACAACTTTTAACAGGTTAATAGCTTTCTCGCCACGACTCAAGGAGCTCGACATTTCAAACAACTCGATCGGTGAAGCTTTTTCAATGGACCTTTACACAGCCCTTGCACAGCGTAAAGAGAGTGAGTAATTAACATTGTTTTGTAAATTACTTTAAAAAATTGTTTAAACAGAATTATGTTGAAAAGTATTATTTATGAAAATTCTAAACTTTAGAATTAAATTTTACTAAAAAAAATTTGATTAACACATCATTAAGTATTTTTTTTTACCATTGACAAATTTTGGCGATATTTATCTTAGAAAAATTTATTTAAAAAAGATTATTTATAAAAAATCTAAATTTAAAAGTTGCTTTAAAGAGTTTCAATTGACAGACAAGCTTCCATCTATGAAGTTGAACGCTCCGGTAGATGTGAGCTCGGAAGTTTACAAGAAAATAAGAACTTTGGCTGGTGGCATTAAAAAGAGAAAAAGGAAGGGCAGAAAGAAAAAACGTAAAAAGGTTTTATTTTAGTTTTTTTTAAAGTTGTTGTAAAGTTGATGTTTTATCATTCGAATACAAATTTTTATAATAGCTTACGTTTATCTAGCATAATTTTTTAGAAATGATGATTAGATGTTATCAACTTTCGAACCAAAGCAAAATACAAAGATTTTGATGATATAATTAAAAGCATATTAGTTTATATTTATTACAAGTAAATATTTTGTTTACGTAGATACACTTAGTTAAATTTGTTCCACTAAACAACTAATCTTAAATATAAAAAATAGTTAAGCCTACAGATTTTTATTTTTACAAAGGAATAAGTATAACAAATGCATATACTCTAAAAGCACGTTTGAGCTACTGTTTGAATTTATATCTAAATACTTTTAGTTTGTTTTTAAATAATGCAAATTAGAAATGTTCTAAACTAAAATAGACACTATGTAATTTTGTTCGTTTTGACCTAACTTGTTTTGTAGATTACTTAAAGATTATTTTTTCATTTACAACCGTCAATCCAATTTATTTTGAAATTCACTGTTTAAACTGTACTTATGTGTGTTTAAAGTATTTTATAACAATCAAAATGTTATACCACTGTAAAACTATACCAATCATTACTGAACTGAAATATTTTTATGATCATGATTTTGAATTTTTAAAATCTTTATAAAAACGTTTTGTTGATTTTTTTAATGTTTTGATATATCATTTCCACAGTTTTATTTCATACAAATATTCAAAAAAAAAATTCTTGAACTTTAGTTAAGTTAAAATTTTAAATCATTTTTAAAATTTTACTTTTTTTAATTCATAACATTTCACATTTGATATTATTTTAAGTTTTCGATATTAAGTTTCTAGTTGCATTTCAACTAAATGTTGTTTTTGTGAAAGATTATATATTCAGATGAAACACTCGATTGGAGATACTTTTTATAGCTAAATGATCTATAAAAACTAACCTTTTAATTCGTACATAGTTAAGTGTTTACAAAGTTATAGGTCCTAGCTTATACAGTAAAATATCGTACAAACAAGATTAACAGTATTCTAGTATCTTTAAAAGTCCTTAAATTTTTGTAAACTCATCTTTTTTTTTCAGCTTCTTTTGCTGATCAGTATGCCATATAAATTTCTCGATTAACTTCTTAAAAATCTAAATTTTCATACAATTTATTTAATTTCTCAGTCTAACTATTAAAAACTTTGTCTTTAGTTCTGTTTATTTTTTTTTTAACTAACGATGTACTATCAATTGTGCATGTTTTAATGTTTTTGAGTTTCATGTTTGTAAAAGTATTATTTAAGTAAAACATTTTTTATTAGAGCAGTCTTAAACAGCTGATATTAAAGTTTTGGTTTAAGTTAATCAACTAATACGGGTTGGCAGGCAATCGGTGTTTCAAATTTAACTATTAGTCAGTTTTTAAAAAAGAAAATCAATGAAACTTTGAGTTATAATCCCTTTTTTAAAAGTTTCAAATACAAACATATAGAGCATTTATTTTTTAACAAACTTTCCCGGATATTTGATTTTTTAATTAAAGGTCTCAAGTTTCTAAGAAACGCTCGTTAATGATTAAAAAAAATTTCAAATAATTTAAAATTTCAAAAAATAAAACTAGAAATTAAAAGCAATCTTTTTTATACAGTTTATTGAATGAAAAAAAAATACGCTTAAAGTATTTGGTTCTGGGACCTGGTTCGTGTCATATGGTTCTTGAGTAAAATAGATTAATACTATACCAAAATATTTTTGTAGTGTAAACTATTGGCGACGCGTGGTATTTTGTCAGTGGGTGCGCAAAGTTTACTCATTTCAAAAAAATCCTTAACTTAAATCTTTTGTCTTAAGCTATTTAAAGATCTTGTTTCAAGTTACTAAAATTAGTTTAAAGTATACAAAAAAATCGAAGTTACTATTCTAAAAAATACTTATTTATTTCAAAACATAACCGTTTTTTAACAACCATAGCTTTATTTCAATATTTCCATTAGAGTTTTCTGTACCTACACAGGTATAAACTTACTAACTTAAAATTAATACTCAACACATTAGTAAAAAACATGACTTTTATATTGAAAAATTTTATAGTGCAAGTGATTTAGAAAACAGTATCTAACAGCGAAAATTTTTTTTATTGAAATTTATACAGTTACTGAGTTTCACCAAAAATGGATTTTCAAACTGTGATTCTGCAATAAAATAATATATAATCATCAGCTCATTTCACTAATCCGTTCGCGGTGAAATTCAGTATCTGCCTGAATTTTTTATTCATGAATCTTAAACTTAAATTAACTTCTTTGTTTAATCTGTTTCAACTTGATATTTAACGAAAAATATAAACAGCTACATAATTTTTAGTTAATAAAAAGTAAAGTTTAGTCAGATTTTGCTTTTTATAGACATAAACAACAAATAAGTATTTTATCTAACCTACAACATATATATATATCTAACATGTTTTTTATTTAAAAAGTCAATAACTTTAGATATATAACCAGTTTTGTAAAAATAATTGACACTGATGTAAAAACGATAAATTTTTAAGAGCCAACTTTCTCTGAATTTCGAAAAATTTACAAAATATCTACCTTTTCCGAAAGGTTTCTTCTTGCACCAGGTGTTAGGACCATATATTTTAAACCCTTTTTTTGTCGTTCAATATTTTTGTTTCATATTATTAGGAAGTATTTATTTTACAGTTATTTTTGATAACTAATTTTTTTTAACTTATGACTAGAGCTAAAATATATCGATTAATTTTTGATGAAAATTAAAAATCTGTTTTGAAATTTAGAAAAGGTTAGACTTAAAAAATTTAAAAACAATTGTTCAAAAACTAAAAGTGGAGATAGATTTTTATTTAAATACTCTATTTTTATATTTAAATCTCCTAAATTACATTCAATTTCAAAATAAATTGATGAAATAAGTAGTAAATTATTTTTTTATATAAGAAATAAAATAAGCTTCTATAAAAAGTTAATCAACCCCCATGACCCTAATGGATTAAAACTTGAATTGTTGAAATTAATTCGTAAGGCTTAAGAAGTAACATAAATCCTTTATAACCTTAAAATTACTATTGTAAAAGAAAATTAGATATAATTGCTATTTTTCTCAACAGTTTTATTTTTAAAGAAATGATTTAGTAGAAAAAATTATAATCAGAATTTCTTAACTTAATAAAAATTAATCGTCAACAAATTTGTAGCAACCAGTAGAGTTGAAAGTATCATAAACTTCTTATACAAATTACATACTTTTTCTTTAAGTTCATTTATATAAACTAATTTAAGAGACCCTCTTTTTGTAATAGTTGATTTGGATAATCAAGTATTTATTCTATTATAACAAAATATTGTTTTAGTTCAAACTTGTCTAAAATTTTGGTCCTTTAGCAACCATTAAAATATTTAAACTCTCTTTATTTGTTTTTAATGTATAAAAACTACATAAATAAAAACAAACAACTAGTAGAAAAGAAGCAATTTAGACAATATTTTTAACTAAAAAAATTATTTTAATAAACATTTAACTAATTTGCATCAAAAAATGATGATGTTTTTAATTCTTCTTGTTTGTTTATTTCGCATTCTGATTTCTTCATTTTTTTTTTCAAATAATAAATTATTTATGCAAAAAACCTTTAAGTTTACTGATATTTAAGTTAGTCTTTTTGTATAGTAATGTCAAAATCAACACTTTACAAATAGTATGCACTGTATCTTATTCAATACTGCTTTTTTTGAAAACTTTTATATCCTAGAGCTGCTTTAATAAAATAATTTTAGCTTAATAATTAGTTTAAAAAAAGTTAGTATTTTTTCATGAAAAAAATAAATTATAATAGTTTTACTACCTTTTAACCTTTCTGACTCCTTCTGTTCTTAATTTTAATAAAAATTAAGCATTAAAACACTTTTCAAAACCATTTAAAATTAAGTCAGAAGGACTCACACTTTTTGCACTCAACGCTCTGAAGTAAGAATTTTTTCGAACATCAAATGCACATTGTTGAATTGAAAGAAACAAATTTAGCAGGGAATTGAAAAACTCAAAGGATGGAACTAATACATTTTGTACTTTGTTTTTTCTTTTCTCTTTTTTTTTAGGCGAACGACTGCTCCAGTGTTCCTCCCCTTGCTAGCATCGATCGACCACTTGTTAGCAAGTTCTAAGTTTATTACCTTTTAAGTATAAATAAAGTTGACGAATTTAAAACGTGTTTTATTTTATGTCCTAAGACGTCAAAATTAATAAAATTATACGTTCAAAACTTTCAAAGTTATCTATCAAAGTTTTTCCAGAAACAAAACAACAAAAATTGAAGTTTTATTTAAAAGTCTTAAGTTCTTTTTTTGTATCTAAAAGAACTATCCTGGACAAGTCTTTAAAAGGTATCCGTAGTGTGCTACTCGATAATCAAAAGGTTATTCGTGCATCAGGTCCTAGGACCAAATTTTTGATCGTCTTTTTTTGTGTCGTTTGATTAACTGTTATGGTTTTAATAATTTTCACAACTAGTATAAAAAAAATTCAATATTGGTCCTAGTAAATAATAAAATTTAATCACATATTTATGTTTAGTGGAAAGTATCTGACCCGCTAGCCAAAACTTGTAAACAAATGTGGTAGCAAAGTTGATTAAATTTAATATGAATATATCAGAATTATCTTAATAAAGTAATTTAGTAAATCGACGAACTCGAACATAACGTTAGGTCATAACAAAACTATATTCGGAATAAAATTTAGCGCTTGTTATTTTGATAATTTTGAACAATTTGAATCTTAATTTAACAAGAAAGGTCCGAATTCGGTTGACCACTATGTAAAACACAAAAAAATGCTGATTTCATTTGTCTAATTCGTTTCCATTTTTCGGTAGCCTTTTATGTCAATGTTTATATAGTAGATTTTAATTTACACTCACTTTAAACTGTTCTAAAAAAGTATATAAAACGAAAATTTGTCATACAAAGTTATAAAAAATAAAACATCGGCGAAAGTCTACAGAGCATAGGCCTTGACTTTCGTATGACGTTAAACGAGATCAGGTCAACAGAAGGTTTGATCATACCAGTTCGATTATCAGACCACAAGTTTATGGTAGGCTAAGACTCTGGTTTGTTCTAAACAAAACGCGGGGTTCTCAGCCTATCGAAAACTTGTGGTCTGATGGTCAAACAGGTATGATCAAACCTTAATAAAGTTATAAAAAGCAATTTTTTACTTTAATATTCGTTTAAGAAATAACTATCTAGATTTTATAGAGAAACTATTTAAGTTTTTTCTAATTACATAAAAGTAATCACAAAGTTTAAATACATGTCAAAACTAAATGCTTATGCTTTTGTTAAAGCTGTCAATATAAAGGATTCTATAGTCTGATAACGAAATACTAAAACAGATTTATAAAAAAAACAAACTATTAGTACTTGTTATATTTTATGTCTTTACTAATCAAAAACTTATTTTGCATAATTAAGAAAAATCAAAACATTAAGTTGTCTAAATTTTAAGAATGACAGGACAAAAATAACTAAGCAAAAGTTGTTTTAAACATTAATTTAATATACGTTGTCAGTTTTATATTTTACAACTAAACTATCTTTAGGAACAATATAAAATTGAAATAAGTAAAAACTTATACAGAATTAACAGCTATTACGCCATAAAGAATTTAAATTTTGTACAGATTCTGATTTGTATCTACATCAACTTGTCGTTGTTTCTGAAAAGTGTTTGATGTAAATAATTTTATGTACGCACGTAAAGTATAGCTGTCTTTAATTTAAACACAATACACATTTAAATAAAAACAGCTAATTACTAACACTTTTGTTCTAACAGATAATCAAAGAAATGTTATCTTTGAGAGCAGCACCTTTATTCTTTATGTGTTTTATAAAAATAAACCAGTTTAAGAAAAGACTGAATATTGACAAGAAAAGTTTGAAATTATGTTTAATATACTTTTTATGGAGAAAGATATTTTAATATTTAAGCCAAGTACTGTTTATTTATATTAATAATTTATTACTATAAAAAACACTTGAACAGAAACTATTTCAAAACAAAATACAAGAATTAAAAAAATTATACAAAAGTTAAAGATACAAAAAAATTGAATTAAGATCCAACCATTTTTATAGTATTTAATGTGTTTTAATTTTCAAGTTTTCAGTTAATAATTTTATTTACAAAGTTTACTTTTCTAGCTTGATACAATTTCTAAGATGACATTTCTACACGAGCAACTAGAAAATAAAAACAAGTAACAAATTGATGCCAGTCTATCAGAAAAAACTCTAAAAAAAATTGTAAAAGCTAAAGTTACAAAATGTAAATGTAGATATTTATAGTTTTTACAACTCTTTAAACATATAAATTTATACAAAACTTCAGTTTTTTTTTTGATTTTATCTTTCTTTAAAAACAGTAAATAACTTTTCGGCTTCTTACTTTTCCAAAATGCTACTCTTATAAGCAATTAAAATAAAAAAATACAAAAAACTTAAATTCTATTAAATTCATTTAATTAAGTATAAAAAAAATTATAACTTTTTTTAATTTTTAAGCAAAATCGTTAATTTGAAATTCCACGCAAGCAACACATTTTGGCCTTCCAATATTTTTTCTTCAAAAGTTAAAACAGCATCGTTTAAAGCCAACTTAGACGTTAGAAGCTAATTTGTTAGATGACATGAAAGTCAACATGCTAGGTCAAGCAATTGCAGTTTGTTGCATAAATATAAATTGTTGCAAAAAATTAAACAAATAACATTTAGAAACACTTTTTTCTTACTGTATATGTTTACTTACAAAATTTAAAAATACCTTTTATTGTTTTCTAATATAGCTTGTTGATATTTTTTTAGATATTTTACTTATTTGGTTAGATCAAGAAAAAAAAATCACCCAAAATGGTAAGTTTCTGAGTTTTAAAACTAGTAAATTTAAGATTTTTTTGTTTGTAAAATAGTGATTATCTGAAATTTATATTTAATTCTTAAAGAAATTTTTTTGGTCAAGTCATTTGGTGTTTTATTGTACAAGTTATAATGATTGTCAAGATAGCTTTTATTAAGCTTCAATTCAACAAATTAAAATGGGAAAAAATCTTTAAGTGTCAAAAGTGTAGTAACAAAAATTAAAGTTAACTTTTCTTACAGCCAGAAGTACTCAAAGTAGTTGTCACTGGAGCAGCTGGACAAATTGCTTATTCACTTCTCTTTTCACTTGCAAAGGGTGATGTTTTTGGAAAGGATACAGTAAGTAATAGCTTTTTATTGAAAATTGTTATTAAAATGATTTTTCAATAAAATATTAGCTAAACTTAGTCTTATAAGTTATAATAAATTTATATATTTTCACTGAACATTTAATACTACATCATACTAGAAATTTTAAAATAGATACAGGGTGACAATTTAACTGGGAATTAAAAAATTTAGGCAAAAAACACTAAATTCAAACAGTTATTATATATAAATTAGTAAAATTAGGTAAGGTAAGATATAACTAATAAATTTAATTTTGTGTTAAAGCATCATCTATATTAAGTGTATTTTCCCTCTAAAAAGAGGCAAATAAAATTGTTTTCAATAAAAATCTTGATTAAAATCAGACCTAAGATAATTTCTTAAAATCCAAAAGCCACCCTAGATAAAAGTTCATTACTTAGTCCATAGTTTTTAGTTTAAAACAAAATTCCACTTTCTTATGTTTAAATGAAATTATAGTTTAATATGTTTTTTTTTGTATTTAAAAACTCTACTATTAATTTTTAGGTAGTAAAATTTGCTTGTAAGTTTAATATACAAAAATTAAATAAATTTTTAGAATAATATTTATTTTCAATCAATAGTCATCATCATAATATTTTTTAATTGAACCCCATGTGCACCTTGTTAAAGAACCTCGGTTTCCTAGGCCTATATTTATCCGCCCACAAAATCCCCCACTTCAATCCGGTTTTGTTTTGCCAAACAGTTTACCTAGTATATTCTGCTTTTCTTCCTCTTCTCCAACAACAATGTCATCAAGCAATAACCTGGACATGACTTTAAACTGTATCCTGTTGTATGACTCGATAACCAAGAGGTTTTTTGGTACACCAGGTCCTAGGACCAAATATTTGAGCGCTTTTTTTTGTTCAATAAACAATACTAATTTAAGTTAGATCTTATTTGAAAGCTTTAAGTATAAAGTACTAGCCATTTTTTTGGAATTAAAAAGTTTTACTTAACTTTTGAGATATTGTGACTTTTGTAAAAAGTTTCCAATACAAACATAAGACTGCAGAATTTTTAGGGAAATTTATAATCTCACTAAAAATCTATCTCATCCTTCATTTTTTTAACTAGACACCTCAAACTTCCAGGAAACATTCCTTATATAGTTTGAAAGACTTTCAATGTTAAGATTTTAGAAATGTTATAAATTTTACTTATAGAAAAAAAAAAAAGCAAAAAAATATTGTTTTTTTTTAGTTTAAACTCAAAAAAAAATTGTACATTAAAAGAGTTAAGTATTAGCAATGGACTTTCTGAAAAATTTCAAGAGGATTAGTTAAAAAATGAAGGAGAAGATACATTTTTACTTTTTAGTGAAATTTGATGTTTTTTATTTCATTTTTTGTTTGCTTCTTTTACAAGAATCCTTTTAAGTTCATCAACTTTGATCGCTTATATCTCAGAAGTTACTTTGAATATTGTTAAGCAATAAAAATTTCTGATAGCTCAGATAAAACTCTACAAATTAAGATCAATTTGTAAAACTCAAGGTGGGTCCCCTATGGCCTTAACTAATGTAAATTAAAAGTATGTTGTTTGAAACACTTCAGATATTTTTTTTACAACTTTTCTGTACTATGAATTTAAAAAAAATATTACCAAGTTATAAGTTTCATAGAACTATGTGAGGTATAAGGGTACAATTATTGTAAATAGAGTATACCCTTATGGGAGTAATAAAAAAAGACATTCCTACCCTGTTGAGTTGAAAAATCTATATTTCAGGAATCAAAACTTAAATAAATGACGAGTTGAATTTTTTTTATTGATAAAATTTAGTCTATCATACTTTTTTTTTTAAATAAGGATTTTCAGAAAGTAATAAAAATCTTGCAAGTACTTTTTTAAAAACTAGTTGTATATAGAATATAACTATATTATTGAAAAAAATTAAAGAATACTGGTTATAAAATGAAAGATAGAATGTGTTTTAGTAAAATAATTTTGGCTTTCTATTAGGAACCTATTGATTTCACTGATTCAGATCCCTTATATCTCAAATACTACTTTTATTATTTATAAGTGGTAAGAATGTTCTGATAGCTATGATAAAACTCTTAAAAATAAGATCAACTTGTAAATATCAGGATGTATTAATCTTATGATCTTAACCCAATGTATATAGTTGTATTTTAAAGCAGAGGTTTAGTAAGTACTGTTTATTTTTATTCTTAATTTTATAATGTTTTAAATTTAGTAAAATGTTATTTTATACTAGCAAATATTTTCAGCCACTTCATTTAGTCTTGTTGGACATTCCGTTCATGTCTGCAGCTCTTGAAGGAGTTTGCATGGAGCTTCAGGATTGTGCTCTTCCTAATCTCAAGCGTTAGCTTTTATTTATTTTAATAGATATTTAGTTTGTAACTTGACTGTTTATGAAACTTCAATCATCATTTATTGTGTGTGGTTTTTTTCTTTTGTAAATACAAAAAGTACAAAAATAGAATATTTTTTGTCTTAAAGAATTTAAAGTTTACATACAAACTATGAAAATTAAATTTCTTGTTATTGCCTTAAGTTCAAAAAAATAAAATAAAAATTTATTATTAATATTTAAATAAAAAGTTATACAGTTATTTTTATTCTAACTTAGATTTTTATATTTTTGTTGCAGTTGTTCAAGTAGTCAAATTTTAATTTTTATCATTATGTATTCTTTGCTTAAACATAAAATAAATTTAAAGTTTAGTTTTAAGAAATTTTGTTCTATAAAAGTAATTTTTATTAAAAAAACATCACATAAAACTATTTGTACATTTTTTAAAGTAAAAGTAGCAAGTAGTTATTTTTAAAGCTTTCATATTTGTAAACAAAAGTTTTAAATATAAAATTTTAAATCCTGAATTGTTTTTTTTTATGTATTTGAGGTGGTATTTTTCTTTTATTATCAAATATTTTCAGCATGTAAACTCATACATTTACATTTTAAAGTTGAACCTTTTTTATAATATATGTATTATTAAACTTACTTAAAATATCTTAATACATTATCAGTTTGAGAGTTTTAATTAGTGAATGCTATTAGCAAAATCGAAGCTGATTTAACAATTGAAATCAAATTTTGCTTTTTGACTTTTAAAGTAACTGGATTTTTAATTAGAATTAAAACACATTTTTTATTTGACAAATAGAAGAATGAACAATGGAGGAATTTTGAGTATTTATTTTTCAAAAATTTGTTCTTATTCTTTGATAAGAAAAGAACATTACTATATCTTGTGTATATTCCGAATTAAGTTATAAAGATGTTACTTACTATTTTAGAATTTTTTTATGCTTTGCTCTATGTTTTAGTTATATTTCAAAATTCAGTTAATAAATAAGCAAATGTTGAAAAATCTGTTTTAAAACGTTTTTTTATCGTATCTATCTATTAAACGATATACATTAAATTTATTTTTGATGTTAGTTTAAAGGAATCACAACTTGTGATTATTTAAACATTAATACTTCCTAAAGCATTATATTTTTTAACACGTGCTATTATTATCAACTTTGTTCTAAATTGATTGTTTTCCTGTAACCCATAAAGTTAGTCATGATTGAAATAGTTATAGTATTAAAGTCTAGATGTGTTCAAAGTAGTTATATCCAGTTATACAACTTGTGATTTTGTTAACTAAAGTATAAAAAAGGTCAGTTACTTTTGGTTCACCCTGTATCTTCAAATATGCACTTAAATTAGAATGCTTGTAGTTTTAAAAAATTATAAATCTTCTAAATTTGTCAGTATTATCTTCATACTACTTTTAGGCTCTATTTACTTTTATCCCGCCTTTTATTGGTAAATGTGCAAGTTTTAAAAAAGGTAGTATAAACATTTATACTGTCATAATATTATATTTATTAACATTTTAAAAGGAACGAGCACAAATTAAAAAAGGCTTTAAGACAGTTATTTCACAAAGAGTGCTAGTGTTATAACAACCACTTTACAATTGAATTACATTCCAACAGAAGTGACAGCAACCACGGACGTGCAAGCCGGGTTCACCGACGTCGACTACGCAGTGTTGGTCGGTGCCATGCCGCGCCGGGAGGGCATGGAGAGGAAAGACCTGTTGAAGGCCAACGTGAAAATATTCAAGGAGCAGGGCAACGCCATCAACCAGTTTGCCAAGAAGACTGTGAAGGTAAAATTACAAAATTGTCACAAGTTGTTTTGTCAGTTTTTTTTTCAGCTAAATAAATATTTATTTAACATTAATTATTAAACAAAATAATATTTCTATAACATTGTTGTTGTTCAATTAAAATTAAATTTGATTTTAAAAAACATGAAAAAAAATATTTTCTGCAATTTGTTTTGCCATGTTTTATGATAAAGCTGTTTTATTATATAGTGTAACAATATGCAGAATAATTTAGATTTTTACTAATTTTCACAATTTCTAATGTTGTATTTGACTGATTATGACAGGTTCTTGTCGTTGGAAACCCGGCCAACACCAACTGCATGATCTGCTCACTGTCCGCACCGACCATTCCCAAGGAAAACTTCTCGGCTCTCACCAGGCTCGATCACAACCGCGCCGTAGCCCAGGTATGTTGAGTTGTTGAATGAAGAAGGTATTAGTTTATTACTTGTTGATATTTCAAAGTTAAATGAGTCCATATTGAAGTTTAAATTACAAGTTATGCAGAGAAAAATATAATTTAACTTTGACTAATAAGTAAAACTGAGTTAAATTAGTTACAAAAACAATAAATTGTCTAAGATAAATTTAAAGTATTTATTAAGGCTATGAATTAAGGCAAAATTAACTCGTTAAATATAGACATCTTTAATAAATTTATTAAGGTTGCAACCAAGTTCGGGCTGGCAAACACAGCAACTTTAACCTTGTAATTTTAAAACTTAAAGTATTTATCAATACTTTAAATACTATACAAAACTAATTGTACAAATTCGTTATGAGTTGTTTCCAAGGTCGCGAGCAAGTTGGGGCTGGCGAACACGGCGGTGAAGAACGTGATCATCTGGGGCAACCACTCCTCCACCCAGTACCCCGACGTCAACCACGCAGTTGCCGACGGCAAGCAGGTGAGGGAGGCGGTTCAGGACGACGCGTGGCTCAACGGGCAGTTCATCAAGGTGGGTGTTTCGTTGTAATATTGCATGGAATTTAAAACACTGGTTTTTTTCATTGCAATTTAGTTGAGTTAAGTTGGTTTCATTGTAATTAGAAACTGGTTTTTTACGTCAAGTTCTTGTCCAGTTTGTAGTTATAAAAATAAAATTGATTATGATAAAACTTGTTCCGTAATAGAGCTTACTAGTTTCATAATAATATTAAGAAATTTGTAATTTTGTATGGGATTTATAAACACTGGTTTTTTATGTCTAATACTGGTCCAATTTGTTGTCCATGAAAATAAATAAAACTGATTATGATAAAATTTGTTCCGTAATAAAACTAGTTTTCATGATAATATTGTGCGATACCCAAAAGAGGCTGTGTTAGATGTATATAAAAATGAATTTCTTTGGTGGCTTAGTTTTGTTTGTAAAGTTTAACATTATACTGTACTTTGATTTTAATCCTTTATATTTTTATTAAATTAACATTTTTTTTTTAAATGTTAGTGTTTTAGTAGTTTTATATAAAATCAAATTACCTAAACATATATTTTTATTCAATATATTGAAACTTAGTTTTTAGAACATGAAAGAAGTAATATAGGATTTTTGAATATTTTTTGGTTGTGAAGTTGTATCTAATTACTAATCATCTTTTATAAAGCTAAGTACTTAGTTTATTAAAACTATTTACTTTTTGCTATATTTTATTTTTACAAAAACCCTGTGTGTTTATAGCATACTTGTTTTAGTTTTGATAAAAAACAGACTATTATGTTATATAAACTGAAACCACTTGCAGACGACATGTTATTTGTTTTACATTCTGTAAATCCTCAAATTAACTTTGACAGTTTAAAATTTGTACATTTTAATTTTTACATAAAAAAGATGTGTGTTTGTTGCAAAAGTATAAAAAGCGCTATTTACTTAACACATCTTATAAAAAATTAATTTGTTTTTTTTTTAATCTTCTCATGATTTTTTTGTCTGATTCAACCAACCTGTTATAGATTAATTTTAAAATGTTGTATAATCATATAAGCTTAAACATTTATGAATTGTTAAGTAGTATTAAAAAATAAACTTTTGACGTATCAAATTAATTAATCCGTCTCAATTTTTGGCAGCTAGTATAACTAGTTCATATTTTCAAGGTTATGTTGTAGAAAATAAATCTTTGTTATGTAAGATAACGTGTAGCCGTTGAACAAAGTAAAAGTTAAAAACATCATTTTTCTTTGTTTAATATTTATTTAAAAGTAATATGTTCTTTAATTTTATATGCATGTGTATAGATGCTTGTGCTTAAAAGGACAACTAATATAAAGAATAAAAAAATATTTTTTTATAGTTCAAAAATATTTAATTTTATTTTACTGTGTGAAACTTAACAACGCTAATTGTTTAAAATTATGTTATAGTTTTAATATATTTAAACGCTTTACTCTTATGTCAATATTGGACTTTGTAAATTTATTATTATGTTTGTTTTATAGTACAAACAGCAAATTTTACTGATAACAAATATATCAAATAATTTTTTTCAATTGTTGAAAAATTGAACAAATTGTAAACCTTTGAAAAAAAAAAGACTGCTTTCGTTGTTTACTTAATAAATCTATGGAAATATTGTTCCAATAGTTTATAATCGAATAAGTTAATCATCTACTAAGTTTACAACTGGTGTACTATTGTTGCAATACAGCTTAAATCGTAACTGTTTTGATTATTTATTTAAAGGCTGCTTTTCTAGTTTAATTATGAATAAAAATTAATAATCACTAAATTAAGTTATATTGTAATTTAGCTTCTGGTTGTTTCCTTTATCAAAAAATTATTTAGTTGTTATTTTATTCGAGTATAAAGACTTTAACTGTTATTTAAGGAACAATTTTACCTACAATACGTAAAAATGTTTTCTTTTTCAATGAATTATTGTAAGACAGTATAAATAGTTGTTTATTTAAATATTTATAATAAAAGTTACATCCATCTCAATCATCCAGTTCACTAAATTAGCTAATTTAGTTTTTTTGATCACAACAGTTAATATTTTGTTTTGCAAACAGGCGACTTGTTAAATAACAAACTTTATCACACTCTTGCAATTATTGTCATCATAAACTTTATCATAATTGCTTTTATACGACTTTTCAAATATTCTAAAAATAATTTCTCCATACAAACAGACGGTGCAGCAGAGGGGAGCGGCCGTGATCAAGGCGAGGAAGCTGTCGTCGGCCATGTCCGCCGCCAAGGCCATATGCGACCACCTGAGGGACTGGCACTTCGGCACCCCGGAAGGCAGCTGGGTCTCGATGGCGGTGAACTCGGACGGAAACAAGTACGACGTCCCCGAGGGCCTCATCTACTCCTTCCCCGTCAAAATCGCCGTTTGTTATTTTGTTTTTAAACAGCTTTTTTTTTAAGATAATGACTTCTAAATTTTTTTTGGGTCTATGACTTCAGGTTTTGAGAAGTTATCTTAAAATTGCGGAAAGTGTTTATTTCATGAAATCTTGTCTGCATCTTTGTATTTTGCAGCACCAAGAAAGTTTTGGTGTTTTAACTTACAAGACAGTATACATTAATTTCATGTTTATTCAACGCGAAGTACCTAACCTTTATCAGGTCAGCTTTTGCAATGCTCGCATAAAGTAACATCAAATACTAAAACTTGTAATTACTGTTTGTTCTTCCGCAGAACGGCAAATGGACGATCGAGAGCGGTCTAGCCATTAACGACATGTCGCGCGACTTGATGAACAAGACCGCGGAAGAACTCGACGCCGAGAAGAAGATGGCCCTGGAGTTCACCAGCTGACTCCCTGAAAAGTCTCAACTGTAAATGCGGGAACTTCTCTTAAAGGGGAAACTCCCCTTTTTGTTCCCGCCTTTTTTGTAATTGACCCGCGCTTTCTTAATTATTTGAACTATGTAGCTTTGAAAATATACACCTGCGCTTTTTTTCTGTATTATGGTAAAAAATCATCCCTTTTTCATACTTAAACACGAATTAATATTTTTTTCTGCAACCATTATAGTTGAGGCTGAGTTTTGGTTCGTTTTTCTCGATGAAAAAACGCTCAAAAACATCAGTTTTTCATATTTTTAGTCGATTTTTTACATTCAACTCTACATTTAGTGTTGTCAAGTATCACATTATTATTTATTGAACTAATAAATTTAAAAAGGGAATTTGAGAGACCTTCTTTGGAAATTTATATCTAAGTTGTAAATAACTGAGTCTTAGTGTTTTTTAAAGCGTAAAAAAGATAACAGAACTTATTGTAATATTGGATAAACTCAAAGTATTTTATTTAAACGACCTAAACACTAGATAAATTATTTACCAATTTAGGGGGAGATATCACCCATTTTTTAGATTTAAATTTCGGCTGTGTAATTTAATCGATTATATGTTTAAACAATGTTAGCCCTAAATTTAAATCATACTTTTGAAAGCCCTGGTCAATCTTTTACTTTATAACTAAGTGCTATTATTTAATGAAAAACACTGTATAAAAACACCTTTTTAGTATTGAAATACGCATTTAAATCATTGTAGTGAACATTTCAACATTGACAGTTAATTTTCCATAGTATATCTGTAAAGTTTAACGAAAAATATGTTTTATTCACTCTGCGCGAAACTACCATCATGAAAAAGCTTATAACCATTATAAATAAACCTGACAGTCGGAAAATCAGTTCTCATCTTTGAAGACATATGAACCCCAAGACATACTTGACAGAAAATTTTACCATTATATCGAGTATTTTAAAATTTTCTAAATAAGTGTTTCAGCTGTGATTAAGCTCTTCTTCTTTTTTTAATATACTTTAATATTTATTCAGCGTTACCATAAGAAAGAAAATTAACAAAGATAGTTTTTTGGTAAACTATAATAATTAGTAAAAAAAAAGTTTTAAGAGCACATTTTAAAACAACAAACAAAATCGCACGGTTAAAGTCAGCACAAATTCAAATACACAGTAAATGTGATTGTAAAATAGGCTCTACAGTTCTGCAGATAAAATAATTAGTAAAGCGTACTTATCTATGGTTGCCTAACAATGATTAAATTTGTTGATTATATTTGCCCATTTTCTATCCTTTGCAATTTTGAGACTCGGTTTTGTTGCTTAATTATTTCGAGTCTAAAATTTAATGTCAGTATTTTAAAACTGTAATATTTTTACTGGGTGGGTGTCACTTTTTCACAACATATCTTATGCAGAAGGGGATACTTTAGCACGGAGGGTTGCTTTTGCACAGGTTGAAAAAAAACACTTTCTTTTATTAACATTAATTCGTTTTTTTTTATTACTATAAGTCTTACCCTCGGTAGTTCAATTTTTTTTTTTGTCAAAAATTTTTGTTAGGTATATTTTTTTTTTTTTCTATCACTGTTACCCTCGGTCGGTAACTTTTTTTTGTTTTTTTATTTGTTTATTTTACTTGTCTAGTTTTTTATTTAATTTTTACTATCACTGTTACCACTTACCCTCGGTCGGTAACTTTTTAGTTTTTTTTTTTTCCTATTAAATCTTTTTGTATATGTATATTTATTTTATACATTTTTTTACTCTCGTGCAAAAATGACCCGTTCCCATTTTTAGTACAGGTTATACTCAAATCTGAACTGTTTTAAATTTCGTACTTTTTTTATAAATTTATACTAGCAAAAAGTTAGTAGAGTGAGATAACTTTACAAAGTTAATTGTAGTCGTAAAAAAAAGATTGTTACTCATTTTATCTATTAAAGCTAATTGAGCAACCCAATATTTAAACTAAAGTGCGAAAAAACTTTTCTGTGCAGTACTTAATTGATGGTTTGAAAAATAAAACGGGTTGAATTTATGTTTTTTGTTCTTCTGAAAAAATCTTTGAATCCCTTTTAAATGGTTGAAATAGTTTTACAATGTATTGAAATTATGCGCGTTTTTTTAGTACAAAACTAAAAATTATTCCAAATTTTTTTTAAATATAGTTATGAAAGATTTAATTAATAAGCAGCTGGTTTAATGCCAGTTTTGACTTTTTAATGTAAGGTAGGCGATTTGATCGTTAAGTGTGGGAAACCTTGGTCTAAAGCAGGATTTCCCTAACTTTGTTTCAAATTTCCCCCTTAGAAGAAATTAAAAAAGCTATTGCCCCCTCCAACAAAACTGCTCAAAAAGCTACCATTTAAAACACTAGACCTTTTTTTTTTTTGCTCTTCATCTGCAACTCAAGAATACCTAGTATAAGTTTCAAAATTACTAATAGATTCACCTAAGACCTTTTTTTCTTTGCTCTTCGTCTGCAACTCAAGAATATGTAGTGTAAATTTCAAAATTCCAATAAAAACACCTAAAACCTTTTTTTTGTCATCTGCAAATCAAAAATTTCTAGTGTAGGTTTTTTAATTACCCCCGCCCCTTTACTAATTATTGCCCTTAACTTACTAAAATCGCCCCCAGGGGGTGATAACGCCCACTTTGGAAAACTTTGATCTAAAGTTAAAACTCTCTTAAACTTTTGTTTCTCTATGGTATTTATTTTGTCTTATTGTTTTTTCATCTTTAAAACGTAAAAATTTACACAAGCTTAATTATCAATAAATTTTAAACTAATAAAAAGCACTTAGAAATATTTTATCAAAAAATTCAAAATATAATAGAACGATATTCTGTAAGATACAGCTCTTATTCAAAATTTATTTCATAATTATAGTTCTGTCGACAAAGAACTTTTAATTTTTTATATTTAAGTCAAGTAAAAACTTTTTTTATTACATATCCTGCAAATTTACTTTTACGATTTTATTTTTTTATAATATCAAGTTTGTAGAGTTTAATCAAAGTTATGTCTTCTGATTTTTATTGCAAAATTTCTGGTGCTTAATAATTTAATATTTTACAATTTGTTTTTTTTTCTAATTCTAAGCCATTTTTTAATATATCTTAAAAAGCAATGTTTTTTTTTACTGTGTAATCTTAATAGTTATACCGACCATAACTTTTTTTTTCAATTTTAAAATGTTTTCTAGATATGGCTGAAAAATGCTAAAATTTGGCTAGTTATAGTAAATACTAGTTTTATTATTATAAATATTTTTTATCATCTTATCATCATGCTTATTTTAGTTAAACCTACATACGCATTTTCTTTTTTTCGAGATGATGTCCCCTATAATATGTTCTGAGGGATTATATTGTCGGAGTTTAAATTGTCTTGTAACCAAAATTTCACATGCTATCAGTGTTAAATAAACAAGGTATAGTATACAGACAAAGCATATTCAAAAAAGATAATTGTTTAATATATTTTTTTTTATCCCAAAAGTATCAATCCCTAATTCAAAGGATAAGTTAAAAGCATATAGATGAAAAGAACAACCTTTTTTTTATGTTTGTTTTGGTGAGTACACTGTACTACAGTCATCAAAGTTTAAGGAACGTTTTTTCAACAGGATTAGTTTTTGAAGAACATTGCTCCTGACTTAAAAAAAAATCTATTTTACAATTGAAGTTACATTTTGCTTTCACGCGATGTAGTTTTCGTTTGATTTTAAAACTAATTTTACGAATTAGTGTTCAAACTATGCCATTTTACATACTAAAAAAATATTTTTGCAGTCTGAAAATAGTTGATATTTTATTTTTTAAAATTCAAACACACTTACATGCAACAATCTTAAGCAGGGCTGCCTTCGTTTTGTTCAACACATTATATTTGTTGCAATTTTATAAAAAACACTTATTAGTGAAATCTTTTCAAAAGTACAAAATACTACTGTGAAAGTGGAATTCCTTTAAATTATTTTATTGTAAAAGTATAATTTGTTTAATTGTACGTAAATACGTTAAGCAGAGATACTTTATAATCAGTATATTTACAATCAATTTTTATAACATTACTTTTATTTTAATTGCTTACATGACAATTTAAACTACGAGAATTCAAACTCTTTTAAAAATTCATAAGAGGCAAAATCTCAAAAACCAAATTATATTATAAAATGAAGTTAAAAAAGCTTGATGTAGTTTAAATTAATAAGATTATGATGGCAAAAACGTAAAATAATTGTTTGTTATAAGGAATAATTCAGATAATTTTTTTAATTCGAATAGTCAGAATTCAAATTGTCAGAATGCAAATTGTCAGAGTTACTTAACAAAGACAATACGTGCTCAAAGTTTTTGTCGTCTAGTAGTTTCAATTTTTCAATTCTATATTCCATTTTACGTTGGGAAGACTGCTTTTAAACTAACTTTGTATTTATTATAACAAAATAACACTAGCTAGCTAAGTAAGAAGAGTTTAAAAAAAAAATTTCTTTTTATAAATTTTGTTGCTACTATTACTAGTAAGCTTATAATTATTTGTAGACACCTAATTAGCTACAAAAAATTACAAACAAGTAGTATTTAAATAAAGTTACCTTCTTTTTTCTATTTATTTTTTTAGCTAAGTTTTCTTTCAAAATATTAATTTAAATTTAATTAAAATGTTTTTTTTAGCAAAATAGTTGTTTGTTGGAATGTTAAAACGCCTTTAATATTATTTTATTATAAGCTTAAAATAAGTCACAACTTTTATTGATTACAAGTACAAGTTTTTAAATCCATGGAGTTTTTTTTTACTTGGAATTTAAAAATTTGAGCCTGTTTATTAGAGATTTTTTTAAATTTATTTGCACATAAAAGGTTTTATAACTAGTAAGTCGTAGGCAGTAAACTGTAACTAAACTACACAAGCTTCACTATTATATGAATAATTTGCCTTTAGTTGCTTTTAGAACTTCAAAACTTGTTTTAAGCTAAGCAATCGCTTTTTAAAACTACTAAACTACTTAAAAATATATTTTAAGCACACTAACAGTTTAAAAACAAAAGCTTTATTTTATGTTTTAAGTGTTTTAACATGTAAATAACGTGTCAAGAACTGAAAACTTTTGTTAAAATAAGTATTACTATTTGAAAAAGCCAAAATAAAGTCAATTAGATATATTTATTAAATAAATAAATTTTTAGTACACAGTTAAATAAGTTTTATGTACTCTACTGAGCAAAGGTGGACACTGCAAAGACCACTGCGCTAAATTGTAGTTAAGCTGAAACAAAAACACTTCAATTAAAAGAAGTTTTAGTAACAGTCTTAAACATAATTGTAAAATAACGCTTTCAAAATCTATAAAAAGATAGTAGTTTTTAGTCTAACAAGACAAAAATAAAAAAGTTCAAAACGATAGCAGGTTTGAGTTTCTCTACATAAGAGAATTTAATGATAAACAATGACTTTAAACATTAAAGAAAAATTTTAAGTTTTTAGACATACATTGTAACATTAATGCAGAATTAAGTTAATTAATAATAATTGGTATTATAGTACTAGTGTTCCGTAATTTGCAAAACCAAGCAGATATATACTCGCAAAAAAAAGTCAATAAAAAGATATTAATTATAATTTTAACTTCAGCTTTCACAAAAATACACAAGTTGCTTGTAGAAGATTAAACAATATGTACTAAACTTTGTTTAGAAAAATCTACTTGCTTTTAAAACTTTTTATGTATCATGATGATGACCTTAGTAAGTATAGTTTTATTTAGTTAAAACATTTCTTTTAATTTAAGTAACATCTTAGTTTCACGTATTCTAATTTCATCTATTTATAATAAACTGCAGCTTGTTTTAAGACAATGACTACTTTTTTAACTGCATTTAAAATGTCACACACTTTTTAAGTATATTAAATGCAATATACTTATAAAGTTAAAAGTTAACATAAATAAAACAAACATTAAAAGATAATTTATCTTTGTTACAATAAACAATTTTGACGTCAGTGTTTCCTTTAGACACAGCATACGTCATAATTAGTCAAATTTCATATGCTTTGAAATAGAAAATTAAACAAATTTTAACAATTTAACTTTTTACAAGTTTATGAAAATATATCATTAATGAGGTAAAATTACAGCAACAAATACTTTCAATTTATTTTTAGCTAACATAGTTATAAAGTTTGTATCACCATAACCTTTTTATGATAATTTTGAAATCTTTAGTTAATGCTAAAATACGTTGTAACTTTTAGATACATATAACAAGTTTTATATTTTTATTTTTATAAATCAAGTAAATTATATTTGCTTGTATATAATCTTTTACCCTCAGTTAAAAGTACTATTACTATTTTTTTTAAATAAAAATACTAGTTACAGTAAAACCATAAATCTATAAACCATAAATCTATAAAACACTTTTTTTTACGAGTTAAAGCATCCAATGCTTTCAGAGCTTATTAATCTAAAAACATAGAGAAGCAAAAATTTTATTTATTTCTGACTTAAATGTCTATTACAAATTTTAAGTTTTACGTTGTGAAAAAAAGGTAATAGAAATTAAAAAAAAAACAACTGGTTACTCTTTATGTAGACCTGAAAAATGTTTTTTAAATATGTGTAAAGTATAATTTTTTTTTTTTAAACAAAAAAAGTCTTATTAAAATTTAAGCTTTTTAAACTAAAAATAGTTTTTACATGTGTTTCAAATTTAATGAAAAAAGAAGCTAAACTGAGCCGTTAAGCAGCAAAAAAATACTTTTTCACCAACGAACTAAGTTTAGTTAAAAATCTACAACAAACTCAGAGGAGCGGCCAGTTTGCTTCCAGCTCTCGATTCCAAATCAGACACGGATTTTATTGGCTCAGAGTTGCAATCTTGAGTTGCGCAACAACTTGCCTTTGCTCCTCTATTGAATAATAAGAAGAGTAAGAATAAAAAAAAATTAATTTCATTTTTAAATTCTTTCTTATAGGAGTTCATTCGTATGCATTCTTGAGACTTTTGTTAGTTTTACAAAGGTAAAAAAAACTCAAATTGTGCAAAAAATGTTCATGTATTTACCTGTAACCAGTAAACTTTTATAAACTATTAAAACTCACTTGTCTTTCTTATTTTCCACATTATAATTTGGACAATTTTTTCCGCCAGCTGGTTTTAGTTTTCTTGTCAGCTTCCTCATATTTGTTTTTACAATCTTAGACACATTCCGTTGCCACTACGTTTTGCACTGCAACATTTTTTACATTTTACTAGAAAATGCTTTAAACTAGTTATAAAAAAAAACAGCTACTTAAAACGCTTTGTATGAGATGATCGTGATTTGAATTTCATTATATTTTTGAAGAATTTATATATTTTTAGTTTCGTAAAAATTATCGGCTTAGTGGTATTTAAACAAGTTTTGTTATTTTAATTCAAGGCAACTGTTTTGCTTGATTAATGAATTTAAAATAACTTAATTTTACGTAAGTTTAAACTTAAACTTATATTAGTCGACTGTTTTTATATCATAACAGGCTTAGTAAATTTGAAATTTGTACAGTATTAGAGTAAAATGTTTACCTAAAATATGCATTTATGTCATTGATATAACGTTAAAAGGTCACCAAGTGATGTGCGACTCGATAACCGAAAGGTTTTTTCGTGCACCAGGTCCTAGGACCAAATATTTTTGAGCAATCTTATTTCGTTGTTCAATAAACATATAAACTTTCGTGATATATAGGAAAAATATGTTCGGTCAATTTAAATACAACTTGTTACATGTATAATTATTGCATAATTATAGTTTATTGAACAACAAAGAAAGACGCTCAGTTTATTTGGTCCTAGGACCTGATGCACAAAGAACCTTTTATTTATCGAGTCGCACATCACGAATATCTTATAAAGTCTTGTCCGGGACTTAGTTATAAAAAGTTATTTCAATCAGCATTTTGCCTAACCTCTACATAAGTAGTAGAAATACTTTTTCTTTTAAAGTTAACCGTGTTATAATAAACAAAAATGAAAACGATATCCATAAACTTAAATAAAAGCATTTATAAAACTGCTATACAAGTGAAGTTTTCTTTTATCAACTAAGAGATTAACCTGAGCAAGTTATACAACTACCCACGTTTAAAAATATCTTAAAATCACATTAACTAGCAATTAGAGTTACTTCATATTAAAACTAAACAAATTATGGTTTTAAAGGACTTTTCTAATAAAACAAGTAAAACTTAAAAAGTAGGTAGAGCTTAAACATTTTATCCTAAAACAAATGTCCTTTTATGCACGTTTTCATGTTTAAAACACCTAAAAAATGTTTACATTATCTTGAATAAACTTACTTTAGAATTAAAGGTTTTTATAATACATCAGGAATACTTAAAATTTAACCTTTAAATCAGTTTTTTTTCAATAATATGTTATAACAAGGCTAAATAGGAAAACATGATCCTTGAGAAATTGATAAAATGATCAAAAACAATCTGAGCAAAAAAATTTTTTTATGTTTTTTAAATTAACTATAAGATAAAGTTTTAAAAATGTATTAATAATTATCTTTCTTAATATTTAACCTTTACCTGGACAAGACGTTAAAGGATTTTTTCGTGCAACAGGTCCTAAGACTAAATGTTTTGAACGTTTTTTGTTCTTCAATAGACTATGTCTTTAACTGTAGTAACAATCTTATAAGTAAGTACTAAGTACTCTAGAATACATATTCTAGAATATTAAATAAAGTTATGTGTGTGTCAGTTTAAATTGCATGCTCGAGTAGTTTTTAGCGACTTACTTACAGTTTATCTGACAACCATGTCATTTTATTTTTTTATACCTTCCTAGAAAATACACAAACAGATAAAATGGGTTTTGACAAAAAGTGTTTGCTAACAAACATAAAATTTAAAAATATGTGTATTTATTAGAATGCAAGCTGCTAAGTCCTCTAACAATATAGAGAATACATCTGCTATCAAATCAAAGTTAGTTAAATTTTTAGTTTATTATACTTTAAATAAACAAAGATTTGTTAGTTTTATTGAAAGACTAAATATTCTTGAATATGTAATGCAGAAAAATTACTTTTTGATTCTTTAATGGATTATTTGTAGTTTTGATATATATCACTTTTTACTTGAAACTCAACCTTAATAAAATCTCTATTGAATTTTACCTCAGAATTGTATATTTAAAACAAATCTCAGATTTATTACCCATGTTGTAATCAGGGTTGCCACTCTTTTTGTCAAAAAATCATCCAGGTTTTTTTAAATCCTTTTATTTATTTTATTTAATAATTTTAAAAATATTAAATTTCTACTATTTACTTAAAAATTACAAGGATAAATCTAAGAATATTGAAGAAATAGCCGCAAGGCTAAAAAATTTATTAATTATTCAAAAATAAATAAAATTAACCTTTATGAACAAAATATTGAAACTTGTTTAACTAAATCTCATTTTAGATCTATAACAGTTTTCCCTGAGATTTCAATAAAAATTTTAAAATTTCCCTAAAAAAAAAAAAAAAAACTTCCCTGGGTTTTCCTGAGTAAAAAAAATCAAAATACCCGGAGTCTCCCTGAGATTGAGATTTTCTATAACTTGAAAACTCCCTGAGTTCCCTGAGTGTGTGGCAACCCTGTGTAATATTATTTCATCTCTTACTGTTTCTTTATCAAAGGTGATAAGTTTTTTATCAAAATGTACCATGGTTGTGAAAAAGCTGAAGTATTTGTTTTAATTTATATTTGCACTATATATTGCTCCCGAATTTTTATTGCAAATAACAAAATTTTCTGAATGAAAATAATGAAAATTTGTTGCAATACAATCATCAACACTGTTTTACATTTTAATTTAAACTGCTCTGATTGTATGTTAAACCAAGTATTTAAATCCATACCTAACTTATTTCAGTAGTCTTGTAAGGTTTGGATTTTGGTACACTTAGCTCATTTGAACAATTCATCATAATTAGATCCTACCTTATTTGATTAATATTTGATAAATATTAGATTCTATTTGAGACTATTTTGTAAAAATTAGACAAGTTAGTTTAAACAATGTATCTATTGTAAAAAAGAACCACAAAACATTATTACAAAATATAAATTACTTTTATTAATAACTTAAAAATATAAAACTAAAAAACAAAAAAAGTTTAAATGAAAAATACTTTCCAGCTTAAAAAAATGAGAACTATAAAATGCTTAAAAAACAATTAAATATAGTTTTATCAATAACTCATATATTTACACCATAAAAAATGCAATTAAAACACAACACAGTTCTTCAAATAAGTCCAGTTAAAACTTAAAACAAGATCTCAATACCAGCTCTATATCACTATATTACAAATCTATCTCTTTGTTATGTTTTTAGTACAATTAAGCCTGTATTTTCAAGTTCATTGGTTGGGCTAATTTTGTAAAACTCAATATCAAAATTGAAAAATGGAATAACTTATGAAAGATGCATTCCATTACAGTCTAATCAACACATTTTTCCTTAAAAAGGGAGGCCACTAAACTTGGAATCTGAGAAATTTGGAAAAATGCTTGAAAAACCTAGAATTGAAAAATTAAAATAAAAACCAGAAAACGTGGAATTTTAAGCAAGTTATACATATTAAGTCGTAAGATCTGATTTGACACCAAAAATATATCTTTTAGACAATTTTTTTATAAAAAATACTTTTAAAGTATCACAGTATCTGTTCAATTTTGTAATACTATTTTACACTGTTTTTACCCTAAACTGAACTTTAAACTAGAAATAAACCTAAACAGTGCACTTAAAAAAAAACCTAGAAAAAATTTAAAAAATTAAGAAATTCCTTAAAACCAGTGGCTACACTGATTTAAAAAAAAACAATTAAAAACAACTATCACTTGAAGCCAAATAAAAGTGCCAATCACAACTATTTTTTGCACTATTTTTTATATAGAACTAAAATAGTGATCGATTGAGTATAAAAAGTGGCCATAGCTCAAAAATGATATAAATTCAAATACAATTTGATTGATAAAACAGGTTGTTGACCGGTAGTTTACCCACCAGTAACTGCATCTTTGGTCATCAACTGTCGGACCAATCATAAATTAAATTCTACTAGAAAATAACTGCATCTACTTTCATTAGATTGCAGTTAAATAAAGTCAGAGACATTATAAACTGTAGCTAACTAATATTATCTAACTTGGGTAATTTTTGAAAGTAACTGCTCAGTGTTTGTAATATTAATTTAAAATCCAACAGGTATGTTTTGAAAGCCCTTGGTCAAGAAATCAAGTTTCAAACAAAAATGAAGGGTTGACAAAACAGTGTGTGGTTAAGAAAATAGCGGAGGTTCAGTTTGAGTGTGTTTAACTGGTTAGCTTGTTTATATTGTTGTTTTTATTTTTTAATGTTTATAAAGTTGTATATGATGACAAAGTACGGCGCAGTGATAAGAAACTACACAAAATTGTTGCAATGCAGATTATTTTCTTTTAAATTTTAATGAAAAATAATTATGACAAGTTTTATACTTCTAATAATGTTTTCTTAAAAGTTAAATTAAATAGTAATTTTCATTGCAATAGTTACTGTTTGGTAACTTGATGATCGATTTTAACCGAACCTGAGACTATTAAACATAACTATAAAAATTAAATATCAAATTCACTTAATAACAAAGTTGTTCAATTTTACCAGACTTCATTGTCCCATTAGCCTGTAAGTCCAGGAACATCTGAAAATTCACCATTAATGTACAAGGTTAGATTTTTACAGTTTATAATTCTGTGTTTGCTTGCTACTTGATTTATTTGATTAATTTAATATTAAATAGTGATCAATATAAAACATGGTTATACACTATCACATCTTAACAGGGGGTTGCTACTAACTTAAGCCAGGTTGAATTATTAGACCAACTTAGACTAGTTAAAATTTTCAAGTTTTTTTAGAAATTATTAGTTTTCTTAAAGATATTTGAGCCTTTGTTATTATTATGATTTTTAAAATACAAACTTAATTGTCACTAAATATTTGTCTTATTTTACAATTGTTTTTATAATTTACTCCTAAGTTCAGGCTTGTTGTTTTTTGCTTTTTTTAAGAGTGGCAACCCTGCGTTTATTGTACACAGTTTGTTTATGATGATACTTAGGACGGTATCAGATATTTATTGTTGATAATTATCTCCTGAAACAAGCCTGAATTTTATGAAGTTTAATAATTGTTTCATTGGTCTTTTTAACATTTTAACCTTTTCACAGGAACTCTTTAAACTGTGTTTTTTGTTGCAAGCAATATTTATGATGTTTTCTGGGTTTATTGGATAAAGTTTATGAACAAGATACTGCACAAACCTTTATTTTCAATAAGTAGGTAGAAATCAAAGATAATATCTAAACCTTTAATAGCTAACTTACATGTATAAGTAGTTAAAATTTCTATTGTTCAATATATAGTTTGTTTTCTTAAATTTTGTAAATTCGAACGTGTACTAAAGACATAAAGACATAAATTTATAAAACATTTAGATAAAGTAGCTTCTAAAGTTTTGTTTTTAAATGCAGTATCAGATAATACTTATTAAAAGTCTTTGAGGTATTAAAATTAAGGCATAAGTAAAAGATTTATACCAAAATTGATATAAAAAAATTCATCAATTTGACAAATGCATTTTATCCACAGTTAATTACATTAATATCAATCACCAGTTTTTTCACTAGAAATTGTAAAAAATAAGGCTTTTCTTTTACTTCACAATCTAAATGGTGATGTGATTAATTCAGGACAAAATTCGTTTGTAGGGTTGTGAAAACAAGTTATTGATAGTTAAAACATATAATATATCTTATAAAAGCGAACAGAATTAAAATTGATTGATAAAACAGGTTGTTGACCGGTAGTTTACCCACCAGTAACTGCATCTTTGGTCATCAACTGTCGGACCAATCATAAATTAAGTTCTGCTTGAAAATAACTGCAACTACTTTCATTTGATTGCAGTTAAATAAAGCCAGATACATACTATTAGAAATAACTAATTAAAGACTTGTTTTAAATTTGTTACTTATTTTTATGGTCTTTCTATTTTGTACACCAACATAATTAAACACATAAGTTTAATGACTACCTGTTTAAATATAGTATGTTATGTGAACTTAAGTTTTTATAATATTTTAAAATAAATTAGGTCGATGCTTTGTCTGTTTCCTGTTGCAAGATCAAATGCAGTTAAACAATTCACTGAAAAAAGAAGTCTTTAAACAAATTTTTAAGTGAGTCATTTTCATTATTTATACAAAAGTTATAAACTTTTATATTTCTAATATTGATAATATACTAATTAATTACTACTTTAGTGAAAACTTAGATGATAACTTGATGCTTGTTTTTTTAAATATTTCTTTAAAAAAAATTCAAATTTAAATGACTTATCTGAGCAACTAAAATCTAGTCTGTTGATTTTTAACAATAGTTTTAAACTCAGCAAAGATATGTCTTTTAGCTTTTTATTTCAACTTGAGTTAATTATTAATTCTAAAATCTATTTTAAAATGTTTCTTTATTCAGTATAATTAGTTATCATGTATTTTTATTATATATAATATATGCATTAAGATAACTTATAAATTATTAGTTAGAGAATATAATAAGTCAAAAGCAAATTTTGTTTGATTTGAAGAAGCATGGTATAATATTATCCTTTTATTATAGCGTTTATTTTTGTAACCTAATTTTTGCTTATTCTGCCGATACAGTTTGTTTATGATGATACTTAGGACGGTATCAGATATTTATTGTTGATAATTATCTCCTGAAGCAAACATAATTTAAAAATAATCTGTAAAAGATGTTTTTCATTTTTCTAATTGTCTAATAAATTCAAACAGGGGTTTCTTGGGCAAGAAATCAAGGTTCAAACTTATTTGAAGGATTGACAAAATAAGGTGTGGTGAAAAAACTATCAATCAGGATATTTTACAGGTTAGCCTTGATAATATTGTTATTTTTATTTTTTAATGTTTATAAAGTTGTATATGATGACAAAGTACGGCGCAGTGATAAGAAACTACACAAAATTGTTGCAATGCAGATTATGAAGTAAACAGTTATAATAAAAATGATAAATAATTAACAGTGTTGTATTATAAATACATTTTCTAAATGTTTAATTTTAGTAGTAATTTTCATTTCAATAGTTATGTGTGGTAGCTTGATGATCGATTTTAACCGAACCTGAGACACTAACTTTAAAAAAAAAATAATTTTTTTAATTAACTTAATAATACAATCGTAAAATTTATCAGGTTTCCATGAGCCTGTTACATTCCAAAACCGTCAGAACAATCACCATAAATGTAAAAGGTTGGATTTTTACATATATACATTTCAAGCATTATTAATACTAATTGTATACCATGATTATTATAAAGTTTTCTATCACAACATCATAATGTTAATTGTATTTAGTTTGTTCATGATGATACTTAGGACGGTATCAGATATTTATTGATGATAATTATCTCCAGAAACAAACATTATTTTTATAAAATTAATCAAGTGATTCGTTGACTCTTATAAAATTAAGTTTTTTCACAGGAGGTCTTGGAATATTTGCTGAAACCCATGTCCATTGGCCTGAAGGAAGAAAGTTATCTACACTAAATTTGTAGCGTGCAATTGTTTCAGTATTTTATTAAATAGTCGATAATAAACTGTTCTGAAAATATAACTTAAATTATGCAATATATCTTTTTATTTTGTTAAGTTTTTAAAAACCAGTTTTAAAATTGATTAAAATTTAATTTTAACTAAGATTCTAATTTTTTAAAATTATTTAAGTTATTATACTAACAAGTCCCCATAAAAAGCAATTTACATTGACTTCCAGAACTTTAAAAGAGTTGAAGTTTAAGACGGTAAAAGTAAATTTAATTATAAATCTAAAATATATACCAAGTTCATAATCCAGCCATTTTTTGCTAAGATCTTGATCCTAACCAAAATCAATCCTGGTTGAAGGAATTTTAACTTAGTTCTAATAAAAAACAAAGCGTCTTGGTTTATAAAATTTACAAATAACTTAACAACAAGTTATAGGCTTATTGCAACGTAGTTAAACGGATTACTTATGGCCACTGACCAAGTGCGGCCCGCCATCATGTTAATCTGGTCAGCTAAACAAGAAATTGTTACTTGATATACTGGGGTTTGTAATGAAAAGAGGTTTTTGTAATCAACGAACATTTGATGATCTTACTCTAAAGTTTAAATCAATGTTTCAAAGCTTTTTTTTTATAAGACCCCCTTAAAAGCAATTCAAAAGCTCCTCTCTGACAAGACCTCAAAATACTTGAAATACACCTAAAACCTCATTTTGAACAATTCCAGAATATCTTGTGTTTGTTAAAAATTATAGCTCCCCGGTTGTCCCTTTACTACTAGAGCAAAGAAACTCTGCAACAGAGGTATATAGACTCTGAGGTATAGGAGTAAAAAAAAAGGTTTAGTAAAACATTCAGGTAATCCGAGGTCTCTAAGGGAAGGTTAAAATTAATCTACGGTAATCTTGAAACTAAGCGGCGGCCTGGTAAGATTTTAAAAATTTCTCAACATCCATGCGTCTCATTGTCTTATAATTGAAAAACATGAGGTCTAGAACATTTGATATTTTAAATCCCTAAATAATTGTAACTAGCCAGAACTTGGTTATAAAAACACACCAGGTTTTCAACCAAAAAAAGATTTTAGTAGAGTTCATGACTGTTCTAAAATAAGTTGCAAACCTACTTGGTAGTAATAAGGATTAATTAGCAACTTTATATTACCATTCTGACAATAATTTTTGAAATAAAAAAGTTATCTTTTATTGTAGAATTCACATAAATTTGTTAGTATCTTAACTAGAAAGTATTTAATTATATTTGTACTACCTTGTTTGAGGAATCACTAAAGCGTAATCAGTTATTATTTATTCAAGATCCTGTAGATCAGCGTTTCTTAACCTGGGGTAAATTACTTTGTATTAGGGGATGTATTTTGTTATTACAAGTTATGTAAGTAATTAACTGTAATTTTCAAAGTTAAATTAACTATACATTGGATCACCGTTAAGTTCAAAAAATCAAGTTTTTTCGCTTAAAATTAAACACTATTTTGCATACTTGGCAATAACCGTCCAAAATAGGATAAAACATGAAAAAAAAGGTTAATAACTGCTGCAGTAGATATATATGAAGTAACACCTAAAATCTAAACTTAATTGAATACACAAAAAAATTATTAAAATGATAAATTTTATTTATTCTATTGCCTCGATGTTTATATTGTAATGAAAACCATCGTAAAAATTCGAGTTTTTTAAACTTAGCTAAGTTGAATAAGAAATCAAGATCACGTTAAACGTAATCAGATACTTTTGATATACTGAGATACTTCAGATGTAAAATTTTGATTTGCAAAATCTTAAACCAAGTCTTACGTTTATGAACTTTGCACAAAAATTTAAAACTGTAGCATGTATAAATTACTGAGGGTTTTAAAACAGTTTATTATATTAACTTCAAAATAAATGATTTTTTTTTACTTTACTTACTTTAAGTTTAGTTTCCTAACATTTTTGTAAAGTGGTTTATTGAACAAAAACGAAAAATTGCTAAAATTTTTTTGACTCAATTTTAGATACGTTTAGTGTACTTATCTTATACGTGTATATAAATTACGCATTGTGAGCATATAAGTAATATTAATTTAAGTTGTATAATTACATCAGTAGTTTGTTAACTTCTGATAATTTTGTTCAATTCCTAAACGAGTAGATAAATCCATTAAAAAAATACTAAGAATTTAAAAAATGATAGAAAAATTAAAATTTTTGCTTTTTAAAATTTAGTTAGTTTTTTTCAAAATAAAGTATAAACAAGTTTTAGTATTTTAAGCTACTTATACGAAAAAAACGATGCAACATTATAAATTTTAAAACAAACAAGTTTTATTCGTTTGAAAACAGACTAATCAAATTTGCAATTACTCAAAAAATTTTAGTGTAGAAATTTTTAGTTTTTTTCATGATATACATGTTTAAAATATATGGCGAACAAGATCAGTTCAACAGAAGTTTACTTTTCTGCCATGCACGCAGCAACACGTCTTTTAACTGATTCCAACTCTGCCTTCGCCAAATCGAACTCAGCACGTGTCAGAGCTGCACATCCGTTTGGTAGACAAGACCTTCCTTTGTCTCCCTGAATAGTTTGCTTTATTTAAAGAGTTATACCAGATGGTTATTTATATTAAGATATAACATGTAACAGCTTGTCAAAAAAGTTTTGTCCAAAGACCTGGTGTACAAAAAAACTTTTCGATTATCGAGTTGTACACCATTTGGATACATTTTAACGTTTTTACCAGGACCATATTAATTTTAATTAAAATTCATGTTTTGAAATGTAAACCTGTTAAGTGTACTAAGTAAGCCTATAGTTTTTTCTTATAAAACTTTTGAAAATAACGAAACACACAAATAACCTGTGGTCCTTTTTTACCAGTTTGCCCAACATCCCCCTGGTCTCCATTGTCCCCATCAATCACTTTGTACTGGATGTCGTTTTTTATTTGCCCGCACTGAGGACTTTTCACCAGCTGAATATCCCAGCAAAAATTCGCAGAACAGTAGTTCAGGTAGCTTAAAGTTACCAGCAGAAGCAGACGTAATTTCATTGTTATTATACTAAAACAAATTTAGTTATTTGTTTAAGGAAGAACCTTGTTATTTTTTTTTTGTTTTTTATACCTTTTGAAGTTTTATTTTAAAGGAAAATTTTGTTAAAAGTTACTGGAATAGTTCTTTTTCTCAAATATTTTTTTATTTTACAAAAAATTCCATGTAGTTAGACTAACAAAAAAGTTATCAAAAACTTAAAACAAATACCTGATTTTTTAGTTATTTAGTTTTTAAGAACTCCATACTTATAAAAAAAAACAGTTATTAAGATATAGACGATCAAAATAAGTTTAAGTGAAACGATTTAAAACACTCTTTCAAAGTTGTATAAAACTTATTGCATTATTAAATAACAAAATAGTTTTATACATAAATTTTTATTTTCTCAATTCAGTCTAAAGTATTACTCCCCAAATGAATTAATTTGCAAATACCAATAATCAATCTAGATTCCAGGTCAGAAAAAATAGTATCTAAAACCAAATTTTTTAAACTAACAAACTCATATTTTAAATAAACTTTTTTTATATGTCTGTAAATATTAGTAAAGCTTAAAAAAAAAAATCTTTGAATCACTAAAACCTTTCAAAACATGTTCATCTTTAGATCACCGCAAACGGTTTAAGTATATTTTTTTAAACTGCTGTGGTAATTTCATTTTAAAAACTTATTAAATTTTGTTTATATTATGGCTATCACACCCACACACTTTAAGAATAAACGATTTTCTTTTAATTTCAATGAACTCGTGAAATTTTGGTTTTCAATGACTGAATGGTCTTTCTCTACATCAATATATTGATCATAGTTGTGAGTGTTCACACTTTTGTTTCTTTCTTTTAAATGTTTTAAACATTATTTTTTCTATCATTAATTTGTCAAATAAAAGTAATTATTTTCAATTTAAAATAGTTTTTAGTTCATCATTTTTTACAGAAAAAAGTAAGTTATCTTTTAATAGTCCTAAAAAAAAAAGAATTTATTATTTATACGAACAGTTGAAAATATCAATTTATTTCAAATGCTGAATTTAACGAATTTATTTATAATTTATACTTTTCGATGGTTGTTAAATAAAAATAAAGTTAAAGTCAAATTAAGTTAGATTGTCTAGTATGTAGAAACTGGTTAAAATCAAAGTCCTGGACAAAGCGTTAAAAGGTATCCATGGTGTGCGACTCGATAACCAAGAGGTTCTTTGTTCACCAGGTCCTAGAACCAAATATTTTGAGCGTCTTTTTTTTTGTTGTTCAGTAAACTATTAAGTATGTTTGTGTTAATAGAAAACTAAACTGGTAACAATAACTTGTAAATATCACTATCTTATTAAAACTCTTTATAACACTAAAATTTGGCTTTATTTAAAAGTTTATAAAAAACAAAGGATGGAACCAATTTTGAATTTTTACGACGAAGTCTTAGGTCTTACAGATTTCAAGTCAGACAAAACTTAAAAGTTAACTTTAAAAATAAATCTAAAAAAATAATGAATCTTTTTAGCAACTAAAAAATCATCTGTTAACTAAATATAGGATATTGTGATCGGTAAAAGTATTTCATTTAAGCTGATGAAATATATTATTTCATCGAAACTTTAAGTAAAAGAGAAAATAATCTAGCTCCATAAACAAACAGTTGAAAAAAAACAAAACAATAACATCCGTTTTATTTTAAAAGCGTAGGAAAAAGGTAAAAGAGTTGAAGCAAAACTTTAAGCGTAAAGTTTTGCAATTCTTTAAAATCTATGTAAAAGCTGTTAGGTAAAGTTTAAGTTCAGTAAACTAATATTAAAAATATCTTATTAGAATTTTTTAGGTTTACTTATCATTTTAGCAGAAGATGTAGTCAGAAGTACTTTTTACCAGTATAATAAGCAGATATTACTACTATCCAAAGTTTACTTATGAAATCTTACTACATATTTAATAATTTTATTTTGATTTTTACAGTTTGACAAGCTTAAAATTCGAATTTTTGTCGCAAATATTTTGTATTTTTGAATTATAGTTAAGCTATACATACTACATAATTATAGTTTCTTTATTATTTTTTAGTACTAGTAAACCGCGATAAAAATATTTTTACAAACTAAAGTATTTCACTAAAACATAAAATAGCATCATAGTAAACCTCCTAACAAACTTTCAGAAATTATTAAAAGCATGAAATTTATATTAGTTGTATTCGCTCTGTGCTTGTTCAAGAGTGCGGTTGGTAAACACGCCTGCTATCAGCTGGGTGTCGCTACCGGGACCTGCCCCCTGACCAGTGGTCCGCAGTTGAGACCTGTCAACGGGGTGAACGGTACAGTGGGTAGGCACGGAACCCGCGGACCCGCCGGTGTACCGGTCAGTTAAAAGTTTCAACATGATGTGTAGTAGAAACTTTAATTACTTTTAAAAACTTTTAGTTCTTTATTTTAGCCTAAAGTGTTAAAAATTATATTTTATATGAAACTTCTTAGATTTATTTTTAAGCATATGCACATATTTTGATTTTTTTGCGTTTATTTGTCTATAACTGTTAAGAAAGTAAAGTTTTAACAAGAACCTTAAGGTTGTGTAAACTGTTAACAAAGTTTTGTAGCTCTAGTATTTTTAACTACAAAATCATCGGCTTCGATAGTTACTTGTTTAAAGTTTAAAAAAATTTACGTTTAACATAAAAAAATCTAACCTTACATGTTAATAATAACGTAAAAAGTTGTATGTATAACTTTTTTTTTTAAATAATGAAAATAAACTACATTAAAAATAAAAATGTTTGAAACAAATACTATAAAATGCTTTAGCGTTGTGTCTTTATACTAAATAACACATTAATGTCTTTAAGCTAAAAGTTCTGATTGTTTTTGTATTTTCAAGGGTCTTCCAGGGGTAAACTGTTCGGGAAATAAGTGCGGTCTGGTCAGCAAAGAAGAGTACACGAAGTACAAGCAGGAAGTAAAGCGAGTTCAAGCTGATTTTTACAAGTGCATGAGGAAGAAGCAGCTACACATCAAACCTTACCTCGTCAACCAGCTTGCGTCCCACAAATACGCCAATCAAAGTTAAAACGTAAAACAATGTTAAATCGATTCTAAAATAAACTGTATATAGCTGTGAAATGAGTTTTTTGTTTTAATAAAGTATCAAGTTTTCACATTTTTATTTGCTACAAAGATTTATTAGAGTAAGTTTTTTAACGTTTAAACCAGAAGTTAAGAGCCTTTTCCCCAAAAAAATATATACCATTTAAATGTAGTTTTTATTTGTTTTGAACAATAAATATATAACTAAACTGTACATTTTGATTATAAAAACTATTATTAAAAACTTATTGCACATAATAAAATGTTCTCTAGATATAACTGTGCTATGTTATACAAAAGCTTACAACAGTTTGAATGATGTATGTTTTTGTTAAATTCTTAACAATTTGAACTACCAACAATCTAAGTTAAGAATTACAAGCTAAAAAAGGTAATAAATATATATTATCAACCGTTCTCTAAAACTGGTTGTATAGAAAATACAAAATAAAAACACTTAGCAATAGAAACCAATGAAATAAGAAAGTTTTTTGCTCTAAAGGTCAAAAGTATGTATTGAAATAAAAAGTTAGCTGCAATGCAAATTTGTTATAACAAAGTTCATTAATTATCAGATTTAATCGTAGAAATCAAGATAATAGTTTGAAAAAGGTTTTAAATTCGTTTAACAACGTTTTGCAACTTCTTAAAAATGTTTTAAAGTATCACTAATACAATAATAAAAGTATATTTTTTATTAAAAAATTAGTTTGAAAGTGAATACTAAAAAAAAGCTCATAACGTATTTTCACTCAACAACATGAATAAGCAAATTAAAAGTATTTTTCAATGAAGTATTTTATCTCGTCTGAAAAACAAAAAAAAACTTTTTCTGATTGGTCTAGCCACAATACTACAAAAAAACTAAAATAAAAAAAATTTTTTTTTAAAAATATAAGGTTTAAAGATAGGTATACCCTGCAAGCACAAAAATAGTCGGAGTTGTTACAAGTTGAGCATTTGTAAATCTAGCGGTTGTAAACGTTATTGTTTATAAGTTCTAAAACAAAGATCGTCATAAAAATATTCCTAACCTATAAATAAATATGAATATATAAATTTAGAGCTGCTAGTTTTAAAAAGCTTTATTTATAGTTACTCTACATAGGAAACACATTTATATTTGACTACAATTGTGGCAAAATGACATTTGCAGTCAGCAGTGTTGAAATTGGTCACTTAGTTTAATTATACAGTTTAAGTTTTCAAAGACGTTTAGTTTAAAAATATTAAGTAGATTTAAATTTGTAAAAGCTCTTTTAGAATATCAGCTTTTAAAAATTTAAAGATTGTCAACGCCAATCAAGTTTTTTTTCCTAAATTATTTTTTTTTTGTCGTTTATAACGTCTTTGTTTTCAATTTTATTGGTTATTTAGATTTTAGATGATAACTATTGTTATTAAGTTTTAATTATAAAGCAACTATATTGTGTTCAGTAACTTCAAGTATCCAAATGCTTTTAACTATTTTTTTGCAGAAAATTAGAAAACTCGAGACTATTTTGAAAATTTAATCTTTAAACTTTTGAAGTACAAATGCAATCGAAAAGTATAACATTAAACTACTAAAATTGGCTTTTTTTATTCTTGTTTATTCAATTAAAAAGAAACAAGGCAACTCTGGAAAAATAAAGAGCAACTAAATGTTACAACGTTATATTTGGTATTTTCTACTTGGAATTAATAAATCTATTACTTTTTTTAAGAAGAAAAATGATACAATACTTTTTTGTAATCCCCTACATTTAGATACAATGAGGAAGTAAATAAAACACCAAAATAGTTCACACAGTTAACTGTGTTTAAACCTCAAGTAGATATAGATTTATTCTCGAATGAAGTTTTCTGGATAATAAGAATTCATTTTTCCGAGACATGAAGACAATCTATGATCAATTTGCCTGTAAATGTGCTTGTTTGCATTTCCAATGTTGATTGAATGAGCTTGGTCGGCGTAAAACTGTTGAAAAAAAAAACTATTAACAAAATAGTGAAAAGTATTACTTTGAACAGTATAAAACATATATTTTCTAAGTTGACAACTATTTTATTGTTTTGTATAGGTTTACATTTATTTTCATTTTAAAGTTTTTTATTTCATAACTAACAAAGTCGTCAAAATCAATATCAGCTTCAACCAAAGCTTTTTCCATTACAGCGGCATTTTGAAAATGGACATTATCGTCCATTGTTCCATGTATTAGGGTGTACCATTTTTTGTTTTTTTTGATGTTTGCGATGTTAGAAGGTTTGAAAATCTCAGATTCCTACATTCAGAAAAACTATTTATAGTCTAATTAATATTAATTTTAGTCAATGAAAGGCAATACACACTAATTGATAAATAAAACACTAGAACATTAAAACTTTAAGTAATGTATTAAAAAAACTTAAAGCTTTTTATTTACTTAAAGTTCTAGAACATCACACCTGAAAGTTTACTTAAATTTAAAAACAATTTATGTTTAAAACTTTTTTAATGAGTGATATAGTTAAAGTATTTTTAACTAGATAGCTAATGTTTAAAAAAAGAAAAATATTTTCGGTTTCTTTTTATCTACATAGGTAAAGTTGTTCAAGATTAATAAAAATCTATTAAAAATAAAATTCTATGTAAGTTATTACACAGTTTTTTTATTTAAATAATATATAATATATAGAATAATTTAAGTTTTATTTTAAGATTCAAAGAAGAAATTTAACCCAGTTATTCAATACCAAATACTAAAACAAGCAAAAAGTCAAAACTAATAACTATTTTAATGTTTACTAAAAAAACTAACATCGTATCCTATCTCATTGTCTCTAGGCAATGTCATGTATCTTTCAGAGTACATCGCGTCTGTTATAAAGTAAGTTAATATTGGTTGCTGTTTTACAATTTTAAACAAACTTTAACAAACCGTAGAACCGGTAGCTGGCGCCTGGTGCAACTGCAATTCCGCATTTGAACGGGTTCGGATTTGAATCATCTGAATAACCAAGAACGTGAGATGTTATTTGTCCTCCGTATGACTTTATAATAACATTATGTTGAAAATTTTTTTAACTTCTTGTATTTACTCAAGATATGTATAAATGTTTGCTCTAAAAATAGTTATCTAAGCAAAGTTGAGCCTTAAGTATCAGAAAGCTTTATATTTTTTACTGCACACGATTCTTTTTTATTAGTGTTAGGCTTGTTTGATCTTTTACAAGTATAAACAAAAAATATTTCAAAGATTTTTTATTAATATGTACTAAAAACAAGTTAAAAAAGTTTTTAACAATTTAAAAGATGGCTTTAAATAATTCATAGGAATATATAATTTTTTTTAATAAAGTAAATATAAAATTTTATTGCTAAATTTAATTTTGCAGAACAACTTAGTTAATCTTATTTTAATATGTTTTAACATATTCCATACAGGTTATAAAACTAGCTACAATTAAACTTGATAAAAATCCAATATTTACCCATCCCCAAATAGCAACATTATCTTTATCAATATAATTACGACTGTTAATTAAATAATTTGCAAATTCAGTTTGATCTTCTGGTTCAAAAACTCCAAGCTTTTTATAAACTTCTCTCATAATTTTGTAACCTTAAATAAATATTACAAATATTTTTTTATTAATAATATTTTATTGACTTCTACTAAATTTTTCAAAATCAAAAAATTAAGTATTTTTATTTTAATCAACATATAAATTTTTCTTTAACTTTAATTAAAATTTAAGTTTTTTATAGCTTTTAACAAATAACACTATGCGTTTTTTTTTTTGAAAAAGTTCATAAACTTACAAAATCATAAAACTATTAATTGTTTTGAAAGCAGTCAAAACATGTAGAAGCTTAATGATTTTCATAAAGTACTCTTAAAAATTAAAACTTAGGCTTAACACAAAAAAAAAAAAAAACCCTGATAAGCAGACCCTCTTGCATCCACGCTAGCAACAATAACTTCTCTGTTGCTAACCAAATAAGTCTGTGAAAACGATTCAGTCCATCTACTTCGAATTTTCTGAAACTCAGGGCCCGAATAACTAATTAAAAAAAAAATTAAACTAGTTGTAATTCATAAGTTGAATAACTTGTATAAATAAAATTACTAAAATAAATTATATTTCAAAATATTAGTTTGCACACAGTTCTAATTATGGAAAGTTTGTAAGGATTTAGCTGTATGAAACCAAATTTCATTAAACTTAAACTAAAAAGTAGTTTCTTTATAATCATCAGATTAACATTAATGTTGAAAACTTGTTCTAGTTAGCATAAATGTACAATAGGCAAACAAATGTTTAATTTAACTAAAAAATATGGCAAAAATCTTATGGTACAGCTTCTGTTTGTAGCTCGTAGCCCTGTTGTAATAAATAGCGATTGCTTGAATTAAAAAATTTCACTCTATGTTTATTTTTATTTATAAAAATAGTTTTTTCATGTTGAAAACGTAATTTTTGCTTTTATACTTTTAATGAAAAATAATAGTTTAAACATATAGTTAGTTTTGTTTTGCTCTAAAAAGCGCGTCGCAATTTAGTGATAAATAGACTTTTTAACACAATGTATAACAAAACAATTAACACTTCTACAATAAGCGGATATTTCTTAGTTTCATCAAAGTCGTAAGGTTTCCAAATTTCATATATGTAGTCTGTTGGTGTTAAAAATTTAATTAGTTAGATTTTAAACGATTATAAAAATAAGTTTAACAGTGTTTTACTTGTTTTTAAAATACTTAAAAATTTAAGTTACTTTTATAATAATCATATATAAATACCAAAAAAAAAACTTTCTTTTAACTTTTACTTGTTACTGTCAAAGATTTAAGTTGAATTTATTTATAAACTAAAAACAAAACTTTTTTCCTTGACAACTTGTATTTAATTTTAAACATTAAAAGTGTTTGAAGTACAGGAATTTATCAATAAAAGTATAATAAATAAAACATTAATTTTTTTTAGAGATTTTATGAAAATATCAATATTAAACTACTAAGCAAATAAATACTTTTATAATTTTTCAAATGGGCCATACAGATTTCTCAAAACTGTAATAACTTTTTATGCAATGTAACTATTTAGGTAAAAAACACTTCATGTATAGAAATTAAAATTTAGAAATTCTATCTTTTAGAACTTAAGAAAGCAACAAGTAGTTTTTCCTTTTTTGAGTCTGTTGATAACCAAAAAGAAATTAGTCATAGTTTTAACAGTAAACATTTTTTAGATAAGTTATACTTCTAACCATATCCGCTTCTTGATCTGAAACTTCTGAACTCTCTAACCGGCCATGCTACATCTTGTATACTTTCAACAAGATCATTGTTGCTAATAACAACTACATCATCACCCCATTCTCCATTTATAATAGGTATTCTTACTGTCATTGGCACCATTGGTCCTAACAAAAGAAACCTTAACAACAATTGGTACAAAACTAAGTATATGTAAGTTCAAATAAGTTAGTCACTAACTGCAGTTTTTTTAAGTCTATAAAAATTGTTGTTAGACATAAAAAGACAATAGCAAAAATATAGAAAAAAAACATAAATGTCAATATAACAAGTTATGTTCTGCTAAGTTAAACTATTATGTATTTTTTAACTTTTTTGTTTATTTAATTTTAGCTTAATTTAAAATGAAATAAGCTACAAAAAAATTATACAAAAGTAGTAAAACCTAATGTTTTTTACTACCTCGACAATTAATAACAACTTGATCATTTTCTTTATTGAAAGTAGCAGCGACCCAACGACATCGATCTTCATACTTATCCATCAATTTGCAAGTCATACAATCAGGTCTCTCAACATTTAGTCTTTGAGTATTTACTCTATAAATTTGCCTGTCTCTTGGCTCTGGGCTAGCAGCTAAGAAGTATCTGTTGATTTGAAACTGACTAAACTGTAAAATGTATTCAAAAAAAATTTATTTAAAAGTTGTATGATGTAAGTTAAACTGCTTGAATATATGACATAATTACAATAAAACATAATAAACAACTGTACATCTTCGACTAAATAAAAACATTTTAAAGTGTACAAATAGTAGTTACACAGTAAAGGTAATATTAGTAACAAATCATCTCACGTTCATTTTTAAGTTTTTTAAGTGAGATAATGAGTATTAAAGAAAGCAATAGCTAGTAAAAAACCAAAAAGTTAATGCGTTATTAACTAGTTATTGTTTTTTTTAATCTGCCTAGTTGCTGAATAAGAAAATGGTTTAAAAAAAACATGGTGTATATTAATTTTTAAATATATCTTATTAAAACGACTAAGACAAAAAGTTTAGTTAAACAAAAAGCAAATTATACCAATAAACAAGTTTAAGTGGTAAAGAAATGTATATTTTGAAATATAAGCTTACATTGTAGTATACTAAGTTATTATACCAGTTATGAAGAAAATTAAATTGATGTATATATAATAGCTAAAAGTTCAAGTTTATAGTTGAAAAGTATAAATTTTCAGTTTATAAAGTAAACTTGTAGTTTATACACAGTTAAGCAACTGCCATACAACAATAATCATTAAACAAATAATTTTTCGCTACTTACAAACTTTGAACCGGCATACTAAAAGTTTTAAACTTTTACTTCAAAAAGTTATGTTCATTATATTTGTATTTTGTTATTAAAAAATAAGACTAAGTTATTAATTATTCACAAATTTTAAGTTGTGTGTAAATACTTTGATTATAAATTTAAAAGTACTTAATAAAAAATTATTACTCGCAATTAAGTTGAATTAAACTTGTTTTGGCACAGAAGTTTAAACACAGCTTGGTTTAAAAATCACTTTCAAGGTTATGAATTGTTTTAATCGGTTTCTTTTTAATAAAGTGATAAAAAACTAACAGCCAGTCATTATCACCATCGTAATGAACAAGCTCAACAATATCGTAAGAAGTTTTTGTCAGCCAAGCTCTTGTAGGGTCATCTTTGTTAGCTGCAGTTACATAAGCAATTTGCCAGTAGCCTTCACTGGCATCATCATCATTTTCTCGTGAATATATTGTGCAATAAGATCCAGGTGATGAACTTTCAGTCTTTACTTTGACATCGAACGGATTAAACTAAAAGCAAAAAAAAAACTTCAGAATCAGTACAGAAATAGAATATAGGTTTATATTTTTATCAGTAAATTGCAAAAAAAATTACAACTAAACTGTTTGTCGTAGACGCCTTTTGACCTTCTAACCAGATTAATTTAATTTAAACAGGTTATTTTTAGTTTAAAATACATCCATAGTTTTTACTTTATTCTAATACGCTCAATAACCTGCAGCTTCTCAGTTGTTAAGTAAAATATATTGTTTTTAATTTTACATTGATTAAATTTTCACTATATAAGCTAGATTTGAAACTTCATTTTTATTGCTTAGCAAACAACTGGTGAGTTAAGCATGAAGTATATATTGTTATGAAATTTGAGTCTTGTTTATTTTTTGTAATAAATTATTAAACTGTCAAATAAATGTTTAATTTTCTTACAATATATTATACACTAGTGTCAAAACACAATGTAAATTTTTAAATTTAAACTCAAAAAATCCTTCTGTGTAAAGTTTTAGAACAAAATTTAAAATTTTGTAACAATATATATTGTTTATTGAACGATAAAAAAAGCGCTTAAAAAAGTTTGGTCTAAGGGCCTGGTGTACGAAAAAACCTTTCAATTTTTTTAAATCTTTTTATTATTAGTTACTTACATTTCCAACCCATCCTTTACCTTCATTGTTTTCTTTCATTCCAATTCCAGTCTAATATTTTGTAATGATCATAATTATATTTTTAATAAAGTTTATTTCACAATTATTACAAAACCAACATTTCCACATCCGGTTGTTACAACTCCATTATAGTCCACGTAAACTGTGCACTTGGTTGCTATGGACTCATCTTGGACGCGATTGGTCCATGTTGCAAGACCCATACTGTTTGATATCCAAACAAAACGTTGGAAATAATAACCGTCAGGGTCAGTTGCAGGTCTAAACATTTTGATAGTTTATTTAGACATCATTTTATTTTTATTAAAATAAAACTTACGTGTATGGAGCTTCAAAGTCGTAAACATAATCATTATTTATGTCGTACATCAGTAAGCTTACTTCAGGTATTTCAGTTCCTGATTTTGAATAAGCTATCTTCACTGTTTCAGGGTATTGTTTTCCATCCGGATATCTGTTTGTTATACTAACTGTATATATAGACTTGAAGTTAGTAACTACAAAAAAACTACACAAAACAAAATCACAAGTGAAACTTTTCTTAAAGTTTTAATACATTTTATGAAAACAAAACTGACGTGCTGAACTCAATTAGCTGCGTTTTTGTGTCGTTAGTTCGAAGAAAGGCAATTCTTATAGCATCAGGACTCCAATATAATATATTGTTACTTCCTATTCCTTCCTCTTTTTATATAAAAGTTAAATTAAAAATACTGAAGTGTTTTTAAAGAAAAACTTTTATCTATTAACTTTAAACATTAAATTTACCTTCATACATCCAATCAGGGATTGCATTGTAAATTTTATTTTCTTCTCCATCATTAGTTATTTGTTTTAATGTTGGAGTAGCTACATCAAAATCAATATACCACAAGTTCCATTGGTAGACAATTGCCTAAAATTTTAAGTTGATAGTAAACTTGAAAATTTCTTAAGTTATTTTATTGGGTAGGTGTCAAGTATTCACGAAGGGTTAATTTTGCACGAAGACACTTTTGCTAGACGTCACTTTTTTACGATGGGTCACTTTTGCACGAAGAATTCCGACTTTTTATTTGGCAATTTTTTTTTCATTTTGTTATAACTTTCTATATAGCCCCTAATCCTTACTCTTGCTCGGTAACTTTTTTTCTTAATGTTTACTCACTTATTTGTTTTATTTTTTTTTCCTTTTTTTTTTATACTATCATTGTTACCCCTAGCTATTAAGCCCTTGGTTGGGGTTACATGACAATTCAAATTCGGACAATTCAAATTCTGACAACTCAAATTCTTAAGAATATAATTAGAAGACTATATCTCAAAAATTGTATAAATTCGAGAAAAATAAAAAATGCTTATGTAGACCTTGTCAATATCTACAAGCCACTTTTTTTTTTTGCAAAATCTTAAATAGTTTTTAGGATATTTTAAAATTACTAAAAATAACTATGTTTTTTACTTTATTTAAACCATGTATCCAAAAATATTGTATCTTTTACAAAAAAAAAAATAGCTTGTAGACCTACATATGTATTTTTACATTTGACAAATATACATTACTGTTTTAGTTGTGGCCTTTTAAATATTGTTTTAAGAACTTGAATCGTCGGAATTTGAATTGTCCGAATTTGAATAGTCGTGCACCCCTTGGTCGGTAATCTGTTTTATTAATTTTTTCTTTTGTATACATATTTTTTAAAAACATGGGGAAATGACGCTTCGTACAAAAGTGACCCTTAGTGCAAAAGTCTCTTCGTGCATTTTTGACCTTTTCGTGCAAAAAAGTTTTCGTGCATATTTGGCCTATCCACATTCATTTTTGTTGTAGTATAAAAAATATTAACACGACAAAAATTTGTTGTGCACTAGCATACATACAACAGGGTATAAAAAATAAGCTTTAGTTTTAAAAATATGTTGGAATTTGTATTGTGTGTAAAATAAAAAATTATCAAACAAAGAAAAACTGTTCTAATTGTATAACTAACAAAGGTTGTTTTTTTTACAAGGTATTATACTATACAAGTTAGTAGTTAGTGGCTAAAATAATAATAACTTTTAATATCTTCTTAAAAATGTAGCATACACGTTTCAAACGCGTTTATCGTTTTAGATGTTATATAAAACTTCTTTAGTTTATTTTATGTTTATTATATGCCTATATTTAGTACACATAAAGTGTACTATTTTATTTTCATGATACAATATTATTAAGATACATTGATACAACCTTATCATTAATGTCATTTTGTTTCAAAAGTTTTCAATTACTAACCAGTTTATTACCAGTTGGTGACCATTCACAGTAATGTGCCTGTTTTGGTATTCCAATATTTTCTCCAAGCTCTACATCATTTCCTCTCTGGTAAACATAAAAATCAGCAAGATACGAATGCCTCCAAACCTAAAAAATTAAAGATTTGACTAGAATAGTTATGCAAAGTTTAAGTGAATTAGATTTATTAGTTTTACATAAATATTTTACAAACCATTCCAATACAAAACAGACACTAAAAACCAGCTGTAAATGAAAAAAGAAATAACTTTTATTTTTACCTTATTTACAAATACTAAAGAAAATGTGAAATTTGAATATATACTTAAGCCGAAGAACAATCTGCAGTGTAACTTCGCATGTTGAACCAGGAAAAATAGATATACTAAAAATGCAATGAACCGTTGCAGGTATATAACAGTATATTGAACAACAAAAAAAAGACGCTCAAAATATTTAATCCTAAAACCTGGTGCACGAAGAACCTGCACACCACGGATACCTTTTAAGGTCTTGTCCAGGACAATATTTAGGATTTAAATCTTTTTTTAGAAGAGTTATATTGCAAAAATTTAATTATACAAAATTGAAATCGAAAAGAATAGTTTTGATTAAAAGAAAATATAAGAGCGTAACATTAAATGGTAGAATGTGTTAATATATCTCTAAATAAATAATTATAAATGTGATGGCGGAAGAACATCTCGGCATCGTCGACGATGGTCAAAATATTACTAATGTAGTACTACTTTTAAGTAAAAAACAAAAAACATAAAAATGCGATGCATCAGATTTAGTATAAAAACACCGTTTTTTAAGTATAATAAGAATTATTTTACTGTTTAGGAATATTGGATTTATAAAATGAATGTTGAACCAAAGATTTTTTAAAGCAAAGTTCTACGTTATACTGTACGGATACGAAGTTACGCGGCAAACTAATTAATACCAAGTTAATCGTTAAATGGTGAAGAAAAAACCCCAGCAGCTTCAACTAGGTTATTTAGTTGTAATATATTTAATTAAAATATTGAAGCAATATATATTTTAAATTACTTTTTTGTTCTGCTTGTAGTAGGCACTTGATTTTTTTTTCTAAACTTAAACTTTGCTAAGTCTTAGGGATAATTTAAGCAAAGGAAATTGATAATAAAAAAAACAATTGTTTTGACCATTACGAAAATAAAGAAAATAGTTAAAAAAAAGTAAAATGTATGTTATTTTAAAAAATACAAAAGAAAAAACTCCAATAGTTCAAATACTAAAAACTAAAAATAAAATTTCTTGAGCAACTTTATCTTATGCTTTAAATATTGAATCATTAAAAGTATATGAATATCGAGTTAAATATGTCTATAAGCTAGAAAAATCAAGCTTTTTACTTTGAAAAACTTTTTTCATTTAGAAAATAGTTACGAGAAAAAAATTTGGCGTTTTCTTAGAAATAATTTGTTTAAAGTAGCACACTAAAGCATAAACCTTTTTATAATTTTTCCAGTAAACAACATACTCTGATGTTTTTGATAAGCTATATCCTTGGTAATCATTGTCAACAAACAATTTACCAGGAAAAATTTCTTTTTCTGTTCCGTTGAGTAGTTCTTTTCTAATAATACTCCCATCATCAGACATTGTTACATAGTCAGTAGATGAAGGAGCTATTTTAATAGTTGGCAGATTCAATAATTGATTTGTTTAAACACACATATCTCATGGTAAAACTTTATTAAACAATTTCTTTAGTTTATTTTGAACACAAAATCTAAAGCTTTCAAAACACACTTTAATTTTTTAAAGTTTTTGATTGCCTTAAAATATATATTTAGTACTTTTTTAAGAAGCAACAACTTTAAGGTAGTACAAACATAGCTAACTTTTAACAATTTAAATTAAATTTGAAGAATTAAAAAAAGCTAAATATTATAAATTTTCAAATCTTATCATATAATAATAGTTTCTTTTTTTATAAAAAAGTATTTTTTAATCAAATGAAACAAACATACGTATTTCAAAACTTACTACTTTCATCCCAATTAGGGTAAAGATAATCATACGAATATTTGCTTGAAAACAAGTCATCGAAATTGTATTTAGATTTCTCTGAAGAATTATCTAAAAAGTCTATACTGTTTTGATACATTACTAAAGTTTACTTAAAACAAACTAAAAACTCTAATGTAAAAGAAATACATAACCTTTTATATTGCTATGTTAGCTTAATTTTCATATTCATTAAAAACTAAATAAGATAAGCGAATAAACATAGTTATAATACTAAACTTAAAAAAAAAATATTTGTAGCTTTACTCTTTTGCATTAAACTAAAAAGAAAGGTGTAAACGGTATGGTCGTGTTTCATGATTTAAAAAGATTGTATGTAAATGTAAATAATTAACAAAAAATTTAAGAAAAAATTATAGAAAACTTTTTACAAAGTAACTTAGAAGAAAGTTTTTAAAAATATATAAACTAGAATTTATATTTCTAAAAATAATAAGAAAGTGAGAAAAAAAAGCTTTTAAATAGATAAATAAACAAAAAAAATCTTGAGAGTCTGGTGTTTTCTTAAGACATTTAGATGAAAATATAGTTTAAGCAACCTTTAAAAATCAAAATAGTATAAGAGGTTTTACTCTACACTCAACAAATTTCAAAAACAAAATATTTTTAAGTTGTATTGTACAACTGGTATGAAACAGTTACAAAATATAACACAAGTTTATCTTAAAATTATTATTTGCAAAATTTTATTTGCTAAAAAATATTAAAACTTAGATATAAGTTGCTTGTTGAAATAACTACAACGGTTTAGACTAGGGATGGGCAATTTTTCAGTCGGTCGGCCAGTTGTGGAAAAGTTTATGCCTAGGCGGGGAGGAATATTTTACATATGGCTTTGTTTTTGCTCTTCACTTCAAACCTAAGAACATCTAGTATAAGTTTCTTAAAAATTTCTTTTGCGGGCCGAATTTACATGCTCGCTTGCCGCACTTTTACCTTTAACGGGCCGGATTCCACTTAATTTAAAAAAAGGCGAACCAGTAATTTTCACTGTGCGGACAATACGTTGCCCACCCCTAGTTTAGAAGTTTAGTTAAGTTTTTTGGTTATAACTTATCTCTTTTACATCTTGTGGAAAAAATAAAACATATTTATATTTTGTAAAATACTTAAACAAGCTTTATAGTTTTATTGTGGTAAGTTTATGTAACCATAATTCATTAGTTCAAGCTAATAATACATAAATCAACTTACTATTTTCATCTTTTGGTAGTAGAATTGTACAAAGCACAGTAATTGCTGTGAGAATACTACATGTTGCAACTATGCTTAAAATAATTCGACTTTTACTCATGCTAAAATGTTAAGTAAATCAAAGTTAATATTTTGTTGAAAAAAGTTTAAATAAAATATCTAAATTTAATATTTTCTATTATTTATTAAAATAAATTTTAGTACTTGAATTATTAAATGCAGTTTAAAAAAAAATTGTTTGTCTTGATATCACTAGTTATTTGTTTTAAGCTATTTCTAGATAAAAGCTTATTCAGTAAGCAAACAAACTTTGAACTTTGATGTCTTCTTTAATACAAGCATTTAGACCTACACTTTAATTTGTTTAAACTTAATTGTTCCATAAATATACTCTTACCTTACATATAACAAGTTATACTAAGTAATTTACATCTTTTTAAAAAATTTCTTAAAAAAAACTTATATTTCAACCACGTCCAAGCTAAAAACGTAAGTATTTTAATAAAAAGCTGTTTCTTTTAAAACAATTAAAAAGCTTACGGACGTATTTTTGAATATAATTCTTAGAAAAAAATACATATGAATACTAGGAAGCTAACATAATACTAGTTGAAACAGAAGTAAACGAATCTTTGCATTGTATTAAACTTTGTTGACTGGTTTCGATATTTATTATTATCAAAATTATTTGCAAAAGTACTTAAGTAATACAAAAACATCACCTAATGAACTTAAAATTTAAAAATTCTAAGAACATAGATGCTTAAATTGTAAAACCATCTAGTACATTGTTATTTCAAGACTATTAGTAGGAAGAACAAAAGAGCTTCTTGAAGGACAAACAGCTGTATCAGTTCTCATGATAAGTTGTACAAAGTGTAAAAATGAAAAACTAACAGTATATAACTTTAATATACTAAAACTATGTAGTTTAAATTAAGGAGTCTATATTAATGAAGCAATTTTGATTAAAACATACAATTCTATTTAAAAAAAGCAATTAATTAAATCAAGTTTTACCCCTACATTTAGGATTTAAGACTACTTTTATAGTTTTGTTTTCTTGTTTATGTGTTATACTGTACGTTATTAACGTGTTATAAGTATACTTTTTTATATAATGTTAAATTAAATTTAACTAAGGCAGTATTTTTGGTGTTATTATAATGTTTATTTGTTATCATGAACTAGCATATTTAGCTTTTTACACTACTTTAATGATTTATTTCGGCTTATACTTTGAAAATGACAAATATCGCGTCAAAACCTGTCATTAAAGTTTAATAAAATGCAAAAGTGTTTTACACTTCTGTTTGAACTGGTGCCCAAAAATTATAAAACACTGATTTAACATTAAAAGATAAGTTTTATTACTTTTGTTTAAATTTACTTTAATATATTTAATAACAACTACTAAAAAACTTACTAATCTTTTGAACTATATGTTTAAAAAGTTTACTATATATCCATGTTTAGATAAAAAGTATACAACAAAAATATGATCGAACTTGTTTTATATTTTATTTTTTGGCAAAATCTAAAACTACTAAGTTATAAAAAATTTAACAACTACATTATGTTTTACAATAACATATATATTATAAACTTTTTTCGTAACAGAATAAATAAATGTTATAACAGAATTTGAATAATATATGTATATATTTTTCAAGCAAGCTATCAAAAAGATAGTATAAATAGTCATAAGTTTCTATTTTATAATAAAACCATCTACCCTTTACTGACGAAAGTTTCAGTTTAAATCAACAAACATGTTTACTGCCTAAAATATCAAAACATAATTAAAATAGATGCATAAAACTTAGAAAATAAAAATTGCTACAACAAATAAGATGAGAGAAAGTAGTAACTCTTCAAAACACTAAACAATAATATACTAAAATAAAAAAATAATGAATGTTTACGTAATAGTATGTAATTTTTACATTGTCAGCTTTTAAATCTCAGTAGTAAATTTTGAAAACAACTAAGTAAATTTAAAAATATTATTACGGAAGTTTGTATTGTTCACTTTTATGATACAAAACATCTTAGTACTTACCATTTTCAAAGATATAAGTCGTGAAAATAGAGTTGTTTTTATTCAGCTAGCTTGTACTACTTGTATTAAACTTGTTAATGCCTTGCAAACATTTTTCTACTGTTTTTTTACTTAATGTCTGTAAAAATTGTACAATAGTTTTGTTTAAGTAGTAATGGAAAAAAGAAATAAAAGTATACAGCTTAACAACTAAATTGGTAATGAATTTTAAGTTAAAAATATTTAACGAACAGTTTTCTATAAAACAGAGAGAATATTAACCTAATAAAACGCACAAATCATTCTGGATCAGATTATTTTTGTAAAGTTAAGCAAAAAAGCAATTTAAAAACAAGGTCGTATTGGATTAGTCATCAAACTAAAGCTGTTGCTTACTAAAATATGAATTAAAGCTTAAGTTTTAAAAATGTCGTTTAGATTAATTACACACATGTTTTTAATAAAGTTTAAGTTTCGGGCCGCAGATTTAAACTTAACAGCTGGTCCGCGTCCGCAAATTTGCAGACACTTTTTAAATATTAAAAAACACCTTCTGTTCAGGTCACAACGAATAATTCTACTTTCTTTGAACTTGTTAAGTTTTCGTTTCTTATATTTATTCAACAACTTTTTTTTGGCATAACTAACAGCATTAAAATTTAAATTAAAATGAATTAAAAGTTTTTAATTATCATAAAAGAAGATCTTTTTTAAGTATTAAAACGCTTCAAGTAAAACTATAGCTAAAAAGAATTCATTACTTTAAACAATAAGAGTTAAAATGAGAAAACACTTCTTAAGGTTAACAAAGTAAAATTCTACTCAAAACAACTTATCTAAAGCAGGGTTTACCAAACATTTTTTCATAAGACCCTATTTGAGGAATCAATAAAGTAATGGCCCCTCCAATAAGACTTCTCTTAAAAGTATCCTTTTATACGCCTACGACCTTTTTTCCTTTCCTCATCAACTCCAGAATATCTAGTGCAAGTTTTAATAATAATATTATTCTCTCCCTCTATATCCCCTTTGCAGCTTATGACCCCCTAATTTTTCAAGTAGGCCCAGTTTGGGAAAACTCTGGTTTAGAGAATAATCAAATAGCAAAAAAAACAATCGATTTTATTTGTCATTTTATTAGACTATGCAAAATGTTTCTACCAAAAAGAAATTAAAACAAATATTAGCTTTTTTTAACTTACTTTAATTAAAAACAAGGGCTTAGCTATTTTAAAATATTTCCTTTTTGTCGAAAATTTTCAAAGTATATTTATATTTAAATTTATATTAGTAAAAGTATTCAAATGATATATTTTCAGTATCAATACTCAATTGGTATGTAGTTACTAAAGGCTAACAATTATAAACCATCTACTAAATAAATTCTAATTGTACAGTAAATTATTAAGCGTTATACACAGTTATGTTTTTTTCTAGTTTAAATTCACAAAATTAAACACAGGTATTGTTTTATAACTTAACCAAAAAGTTATACTATAAATTAAACTACTTAGTTATTAAAGTAATAATCTATGCTGTTTAATTTAAGTAAACTGCACTTTGTTATTAAGACTTAATACATCTTCAAAAAATAAACTTATTTCAAGTTTTATTTTTTGGTGCAAAAGTTTTAATGACTGTATTCAATACTTTTTAGTTGAACGTTGAAAAGCCGGAATCTAGTGGTCGACATATATACAAAAATGTTTAGTTATTTTTTCCTGTTAATATCAATTAAAGAATTTTTTAGCTAGACTAGTTAAAAAAACTCTTACTATAAAAATGTAGACTAAACTGATCGTTTTTACAAGTTAACTTAATAAGCTTATATTCAAAAATTTACTTCAACAAAAACTAGTAAGTAGTGATTCGTAGCTTAAAATTAAAAAGAATCATAGTATTATTTGTTATGTTTTAATAAAACTATCTAATGTTTCTAAATTTAGTATTTATATCAGAATTTTTTTAACTCTTACGCGAGAATAACACAATCAAGACACTACCTCTATACTTAAAATTGATTTACACTATTTACATTTAGTGTATACTATAAAGTGGTCTCCAATTTAATTTAAGCTATTAAACAAAATAACATTTGAACTTATATTTGAATCTTACTGAAACTTAACTCTTTTATTGTAATTGTTTTCATTGTTTTTAACTTTAGATATTAAATGTTAAGCATTTATAAACTTCGTTGAAAATAAGCTTATTTTTCAATGAAAACTGCATTGAAAACTGAGAATATGTTACATTGCTTAGTTTATAGGTTTAATCATTATACGATTAGAATAAAATATTATTAACACTTTTAGATTTTGAAACTTTAAAATAAAGTATGTTTTATAAACTCAGTTAATAAAAACTTAGGTTTGTTTTTTATATCAAGATTTTTAACTATGTAAGATATAAATAGTACAGTTATTTTAATGTTTAAAATTTAAATTAATCAGTACAAAAAAAAACTCAAGCATGCTGCTGAAAAGAAGCTTTTTATTCACTGAAAAGAGTATGATAAGTGAAAATTGTAAGGTGTTACTAAATACATATATGTTCTTAATTTTTGTTTAAAAACACGAGTAGTTTTCAAAAACAGTGATGTGAAAATTGAAAAGACTCTCTCTACTAACTCTTGACATGGTAAGTTCAAAGTATTTATAAAAATATTAGTAAATAAAAAACTAATTAAAGGTGTGTTAAGTTTACCATGTTTAATGTTTAACTAGTTAAAAAATTATTATCCGATAAAGTTCTCTGGATAATGAGATTCCATTTTTCCAAGACATGTAGACAATCTATGATCAATTTGCCTGTAAATGTGCTTGTTTGCATTTCCAATGTTGATTGAATGAGCTTGGTCGGCGTAAAACTGTTGAAAAAAAAAACTATTAACAAAATAGTGAAAAGTATTACTTTGAACAGTATAAAGCATATATTTTCTAAGTTGACAACTACTATAGGTTTAAATTAATTTTTGTTTTAGAAATTTTATTTCATAACTAACAAAGTCGTCAAAATCAATATCAGCTTCAACCAAAGCTTTTTCCATTACAGCGGCATTTTGAAAATGGACATTATCGTCCATTGTTCCATGTATCAGGGTGTACCATTTTTTGTTTTTCTTGATGTTTGCGATGTTAGAGGGTTTGAAAATCTCCGATTCCTAATTACCAATAAAATAAATAAAACTATTTAAAATTTAAAAACTACTTTATAAAGGAATTGAAAATGTTTAAATGACATAGAAGTTTTTCAAAGTTTAAGTTTAAGCCGCCATTTTAAAACAACTTACAAAAGTTTTACTTAAAAGCTATACAACAGTTTTTTAAATATCTCATTATTTTATTAATATGCAGTTTTTTACTTTAAAATATTGACAACGACCGCTTTATAACAGGTTTTAGACGTAAAAAGTATAAATTTAACATGTTTTAAAAATAACTAAAATTGCATATAAGACTTCTAATAAACAGAAAATTGTACAAATGATGATAACTTGTACACATAAAACATTACTTAATCAAGCTCATGAAAAATTCAAACATTTTTTATTAAAAAAATATAAACTAAAAGAAAAGCAAAAATTTAAAGTCAGCTCGCTGAGAATTAAGATATGCTTAAATTTAAGAAACTCTAAATCTCTCAATAAAGTAGGAAAGGTTCCTTAATTTTTAAATAAGTTTTAAGACAAAACTGCAGTATGTTATAAACTTAACAACTATCAAAAACAACGTAACTGTATTGAACTTAAAATATTAAAGAAAGCTTTGTTATTTATAACAAAACAAAGAAACAATTTCTTACACAATTAATTCATTTTAATCCATTAAACCAAAAGTCTTAAACTTACATCGAATCCTTCCTCGTTATCTTTAGGTAATGTCATGTATCTTTCCGAGTACATTGCGTCTGTTATAAAGTAAGTTAATATTAGTTGCTGGTATAGTGTTTCTTTTATAATTAATTACAAACCGTAGAACCGGTAGCTGGCGCCAGGTGCAACTGCAATTCCGCATTTGAACGGATTTGGATTTGAATCATCTGAATAACCAAGAACGTGAGATGTTATTTGTCCTCCGTAAGACTGTATAACAAAGTTTATCGTGAATATAAAGTTTCTTTAATCATTTATGTTATTTCGAGTAGAATAAAAACTATCTCAGTTTACTAATTAGTACTTAATACCAACTAAAAACACTTTAAACTTCTAGTAAAAAAAGGCAACTTATTTGTTTTAGCTTTTGGTGTTTACATAACAATAACTAATAAAAATTTCGTTATTGGAACCTGATTTTCAAGCTAATTTACAAACTTAAGAGTTTTTAAAGAAGTTTAGTTCATCATAAAAAACAGTTTTTAAACATTCAATAGTTTAGGTAAATTTATTGAACCATTATATACATTGAAATAAGAAAACAATTTATAACCATTAAAACAGTTTTTTAGTTTGCTATATATATTTAATTTATTTAGAGCTCAAACAAACAATATTCAAATATTAACCCATCCCCAAATAGCAACATTATCTTTATCAATATAATTATGATTGTTGATTAAATAATTTGCAAATTCAGTTTGATCTTTGGGTTCAAATACTCCAAGCTTTTTATAAACTTCTCTCATAAGCTTGTAACCTTTTAAATATAGGATTAATGTTTCTAAAGTGTTTCGTACTTTTTTGGTTTACAAGTTTGTTATAAAAGTTATTAACAAAACATTAAAAACTTTTAATTTAATATAATACAATAAATGTTTAATGTATTAAAAAAAAAATAATAAAGCAAACCTATAAAATACAATTAACACTTTTGACAATTAAACAAAGTATACAAGAAAAGCTTACAAAAATTTATAAAAAACGTACAATATGAACTTTGCTAACCGATTTTGAACAAGCAAGAAATAAAGTTAGAATCTAAAGAACTTTTAAACATAATAAATATACATTTAAAAAAAATAGAAATAAGTTTTTAAACATAAAACTAAGAATTAACACAAACAAATAAAAACCCTGATAAGCAGACCCTCTTGCATCCACGCTAGCAACAACAACTTCTCTGTTGCTAACCAAATAAGTCTGTGAAAACGACTCAGTCCATCTACTTTGAATCTTCTGAAACTCAGGTCCCGCATAACTGAAATATAAAAGAAATTACGAAGTTAGTTGTATTTTATCGTAAGAATAATACCTTTTAAAACTAATAAAAACTAATAAAGTTTGAACTTTGTAATCTGTTCTAACATGAAGAAAAAAGCTTAAAATATAGATTCTATATTTTGTTATGAACTATTTAAGCTATGCTTAAACAACAAAAAATGTATCAAAGATGTATTAGTTTAACTTTATTTAAGCAAGCTCAATTACTAGTCGATATAAGTTTATTTTCATGGAGTAAAGAGATTATAAAAATTACATTTATATTTTTCTGCAATAATATTTGATGAAAATAAAAAGTATTAAAAAATTTGCATAAAAATGGCTAAACTTATAGTAATTCAAAGAACTGCAATTTGTCTACATAAAACTACAAAGTTACTAACACTTCTACAATAAGCGGATATTTCTTATTTTCATCAAAGTTGTAAGGTTTCCAAATTTCATATGCGTAGTCTGTTGGTGTTATAAATTGAATTATTTGTCAAACTTTATAATAAGAACGTAAAAATGAAACACTTTGACAATTCAAGAAATTTTAAGCAAATAGTTAAAACCTAACTATATTTGATAGATTAAACGCTATTAAAAAAAAAAAATTTTAGTGTATTTCAATGGTTGCTTAACATCATATATCAGACTTTGACACAATTTAGTACTTGCTTTCCTATAAGCAATAAAGTTGTTTATTCTCTATAAAGTGTTGTGTAATTAAAATTTAGCTAACAAAATTAAACTTTTAATAAAAACTTATTAATAAACTTTATCTTCATTAACTAAAAAATACTGAAACAAGTTTTAAAACCTAACAAATAGAACAGTAGAGCTAGTATATCTATCAAAAACTACTGTACAAAAGTAAAGTCCTTAGCTTAGATTTTTATAAAGTAAAAATTTTTAATTGCAAGTAGTCTATACGTTAGATTTTAAACGTGAAAATTTATTAGAATAGTTTTAAAATTCATTTTTTAAGTTAAAAGATAAGGTAAGTTTAACACTTTAACATTATTAAATCAACATTAAAATTCTTACCATATCCACTTCTTGATCTAAAACTGCTGAACTCTCTAACCGGCCATGCTACATCTTGTATACTTTCAACAAGTTTACTGTTGTTCACTTTAACATTTACTTCATCACTCCATATGCCATCGTTAATGGGTATTGTTACTGTCATTGGAACCATCGGTCCTAAAATAAATTTTTTAGGCCTTTAAAAAAAATTTTAGATATTAAAAACTGATATTATCTATAAATACTTTTCTTCCATATAAGTTGAGGTTTATAACATTTAACGTCCAGAGAAAACATAACAACTTTAAAACTCACTTTCTACTTATTCGCAGGACTTAATAATTATATTTCAAAGTTAGTAGTATTTGAAATGTAACTTTAGCTATGTAATTTCAATTAGACAGTAATAAAAAAAGATACTTATAAAGAATATACCATTTTTAAATACAAAGGTAAAATGTTTTATACTAGAGTAATTTTGAACAAAGTTTTGTAGTGTTTAATGTAGTTTTTTTAGTGTCTAACAAATATCAATTTTTAGTCTTTTATAATGCTTCCGTAATTTACGAAAAGCTGTTTTTGATAACATAAACTCAGAAGTTATCAAATGAAATGTTTACAAATAGTACACTACACTGCTAATTTTAAATCACCTCGACAATTGATAACAACTTGATCATTTTCTTTATTGAAAGTAGCAGCAACCCAACGACATCTATCTTTATATTTGTCCATCAATTTACAAGTCATACATTCAGGTTGACCAACATTTAATATTGTAGTATTTACTCTATAAATTTGCCTGTCTCTTGGTTCTGGGCTAGCAGCTAAAAAGTACCTGTTTTAAAACAATTAATTAAATTTTAGGCACCTCTACTTAACAAATTAAAAACCATTTTTTAACAAACTGCTAGACGTGTAAATGGGAGACTATTGGCATAAAAATCGTAGAGACAGTGAAAGAAAATTTAGTTTTAGTTTATTTTACAAAGAAGAAGCGAAGAAAAAAATATAGCTTTTGTTTTTAGAATGTAAACTCACACAAACAAAATCCAGTATTTTAAATACAGCTTAGCTAATGATTAATCAAAAAAAAAAAGCCCTGGTGTTTAGTATATTTATTTTAGCATACACTAAAAACTTAAATTTAATCTAAAAAAAATTTAGCTTTAAATTGTTTTTAAAATTTGTACTTATTAAATAAATTTTAGCTTTAGTATAAACAACTAGTGGAAATAAATATAAGTCTTTTTGAAAATATATTATTACTTAATAGACGAGTTCTTTTCAGGAGTTTAGATTTTAAAAATTTATAAAAGTTAATGATCTTATATACAGTTGCAAATATGTTATTAAGTTCAACAAGTGCACTCCTGAAAACAAAACTATTTATTCTATTAATTCTACAGAAATTGTTTGGGTATAAGAAAGATAAGCTATTTTATTATATACAATTAATATAACTTTAGTTTACTTTTTGCATCTAAGTTTAAGTTTTATTCGTTTAAAAAAGTTATTTTATAAACATAAATATATAAATAGTGTTTTAAACAGATTTCTCTTGTGAAAAGATTAATTTTTAAAACTCAAGTTAAGAACTCAAGTTAACAATAAACTAATATTAATACTTACCTATGTTTTATTTTTATTAGCAAAATATTAATGCTTGGTCAAATTTTAATTTAATTTTGCTTCTATTTTTATTTTAGTTCATCGCTCGGTATTTTGTTTACATCTTTTTGTGTCTGAAGAGCTGCTCTGCAGTGAAACAGCGTAATACAATAAAAGTTAAACAATAAATAAGTGCAATTTTAAAACTTTTAATCGGTTTCTATTTGACAAAGTAATAAATAAACTAACAGCCAGTCATTATCACCATCGTAATGAACAAGCTCAACAATATCATAAGAAGTTTTTGTAAGCCAAGCTCTTTTTGAATCATCCTTGTTAGCTGCAGTTACATACGCAATTTGCCAGTAACCTTCACTGGCATCATCATCATTTTCTCGTGAATATATTGTGTAATAAGATCCAGGTGATGAACTTTGTGTCTTTAATTTGACATCAAACGGATTAAACTGAAAATATAATAAGTTTTACTTCAGTGTTAACTTCAGAATTTTATTTATATTAGTATACTATAAACATTTAAAAATTAAACAGTTTGTTGTTGACACTTTAACCTACTAATTTCATTAAATTTTTAAAAATTACTTTTTGTTTCGAATGCAACCATCATCTTTTATTTCATCATATAAACGCAACTAGGACAAGTTAATAAACTTAACGTAATTAATACTAAAAGAACATCATATTAGCATTTAATACATTGGTATTTTTTAAATTTTAAAGTTTTGAAAATAAATCTATGTAAATTGTTTAAATTTTATTCTAAACTTTTAACAGCTTGATAATCTTAATACACAATTTCTATTAGTTACTTACATTTCCAACCCATCCTTTACCTTCATTGTTTTCTTTCATTCCTATTCCAGTCTATATGAAAAATAAAGGCAAAGTTAATTTACTTATTAAAATAGTTTAAAAGTGACTATATAACTTACATTTCCACAACTGGTGGTCACAACATCATTAGTGTCAACGTTAACTGAGCACTTGGTTGCTATGGACTCATCTTGGACGCGATTGGTCCATGTTGCAAGACCCAAACTGTTTGACATCCAAACAAAACGTTGGAAATAATAACCATCAGGGTCAGTTGCAGATCTACAAACTTAGTAGTTAACTACATATATATTCTATTTTTAAAGGTTTAAGCTAAACTATAAACTATATAACTATTGATGTAAACTATAAACTTACGTGTATGGAGCTTTAAAGTCATATATTTTATCAGTTTTAATGTCATACATCAGTAAGTTCACTTCAGGTATTTCAGTTCCTGATTTTGAATAAGCTATCTTCACTGTTTCAGGGTATTGTTTTCCATCTGGGTATCTAAAATAAAAAAATTCAAATTAAAAAAAAAATTGATTAAACTCAAGTAGTATATATTATTAAAACTACAGAAAAGATTATAAGTTTTAAAACCCTATTACCGACTATTAATAAAAAAAGACTGACGTGCTGAACTCAATTAGCTGTGTTTTTGTGTCGTCAGTTCGAAGAAAAGCAATTCTTGTAGCATCAGGACTCCAATACAAAACATTGTTACTTCCTATTCCTTCCTCTGCAAGTAAAAAATATAAATACATCAGTACCCTAGAGCGATTTAAAAATAATGTAGGGTTTTAAACTTTAGTTTTTATAGTTTTAAATAAAATTCTTAAAAAAATACAATTATTTAATCTACCTTCATACATCCAATCAGGAATTGCATTATAAATCTTATTTTCTTCTCCATCAAAAGTTATTTGTTTTAATGTTGGAGTAGCTACATCAAAATCAATATACCACAAATTCCATTGGTAGACAATTGCCTAAAATTTAGGCAACACTATTAACTACAAAAGTGTTTATAACCAATATTGTTTACAATTAAAACAATAAATGCACATAAGTCTTTTAGTATATAAAGCTACTTCAAACGGAGTATACAGAAATTTGATAAATTACCTTTTTACCGTTTAGAGTTAACCTTCCATTGATAATTAAATCACTATGAGAAAGTTAGCGTGTTATTTTTAGTTTTAAAAGAAAAAGTATTTAAATTTAGGGTAATTTGTTTAAAAAAAGTTCTTTTTAATTAAATCATTCAAAGCGCGAAGTTTTAAAAAGTACTAAATAAAGTAGTTATTAAAAAAAAATTAACAAACTGTATGTACTTTCGTAATAAAGGATATAACAGCCGATAAAAAATTAAATAATTAATACAACAGTATAAGTAATTATAAAATGTTTGTTATACATCTTGTAAAAATAAACTTGTTCCAAACCTTCATTTTCTAACATGATGAACTATTTACAAGATTACTGATTCTTATTACTAACCAATTTATTTCCAACTGGAGACCATTCACAGTAATGTGCTTGTTTTGGAATTCCAATATTTTCTCCAAGCTCTACATCATTTCCTTTCTGGTAAACATAAAAATCAGCAAGATACGAATGCCTCCAAACCTGCGAAGTAAAATTGGTTAGAAAACAAATATGTAGACTTTGATGCTGTTTTTGTAGCTGTTATACTAATATAGTTTACTGTTTTAATTTTTTTGACAATAAAGTTGGTTTTTGAACTTCTAAGGAATTAATTTTTATTTATCTTAAAGTGTTCGTTAATGTTTTGACTTTAGAATAAGTAAGTTTATATCTTTTTTACTCAACTTTATTTTCGCAAGACTACAGTAGACTACCGCTAAGTACGTACTTTTTTTGGTACGCACCCTGCCTTAAGTACGCACTTATCGAGAAAGACAAAAAAAAATTCTAATTTTTTTATAAATTTTTTATACATTTATTGGCCTGAGATTGTGACAGTCCTGTTATTAAATGTTAATAAACTAAATACTTATGTAGTGGTTGCAGAATAGTGAAAAGAATAATGATATTTGACCTGTAATGCTATAAAATAAATAAATCTAGATGACAAAGTTAAAAAAAAACCTACGAATACAACATAGTTAAGTCATAATTTAATTTAAATGTACACACATTGATGTTTAGAAAACGTTTGGTAAACACAATGTAGTTTTGTACTTTCCCTCTAACAAAACAAAATATGGAAAATATGGCTTACTATTCTTTTTTATATCATTGACAGACATTGGCTTTCTATATTAAATATATGTATTAATTATGTAGAAACTTTTTTATAGAAAAAAGAATATTTTAAACTCTATTAAAAAATTTTGCAGACTAGAGCTATGTACTAAATGTTTTTCTAAATAAAAAGACTTGTTTATTTGGCTTAATTATTTGGTGGCTAGTTGTAAGAAAGAAAACAAACAACTAAATTTCAATTATACTATGTCGTCAAAAAGTACACTCTACCCGTGCTAAGTACGCACTTTTTGGTCGGGTTCAATTTGCGTACTTAAGCGGTAGTCTACTGTATTTTCAAAAAAGTTTTGTGATAGTTCATGTACTACTTTGCTACTTGGTAACTAAAATTAAAATTGTTTGGTGTTGCTTTTTAAAATTAAATGCTTGTACAGGAAAACGTCGGTATTCAAAATAATATTAAAACTAAAAATTAGTGATAAATAACAAGAGTTAAAACGACCATTGTTTTACAATAAACAACAGGTTTTGATATTATTAGAACTAGTACTATACTGAATAATACAATAAAATATCATAGAAAATACTTAAGTTATTGTCTCAAAAAAATATTTTAGTCTAGTTTATTAACAAGCCTAAAGAGTGCAAAAGTTGTTTGTATCGGTTTATATTGATGTAAATATTTAGTTTAACAGCTTCTAAAACAAAGTTTCATGTTTAAAAAACGAACTAACTAATTTTTTACTAGCGATTTTATTTACCAGAAACGAAATAAAGTAAATGTGTTGTAAAACATAATATTGACAATGTTAACAGTTTGTGAGTAAAAAAAAATCAAAATAATTAAGCGAATGTCTAAATATTTTTTATTTGTTTAGATCTTATAATTTGTAGACTATTCAAAGTTTACTTAACATCAAACTAATGGTTTGTAAGTATTTTTAGTAGTAATAATTACTAAGTTGTTAAGAAAATCAAAAACACATTTATTACCATATGATTAATAGTGATTCAAAAAAAAAAAACTAAGAAAGTTATTTGAAAACAAACCTTTTTGTAATTATTCCAATAAACGACATATTCTGATGTTTTTGATAAGCTATATCCTTGGTAATTATTCTCAGTAAACAATTTGCCAGGAAATATTACTTCACTCGACCCTTCAAATAGTTCTTTTCTAAGAATGCTTCCATCTTCAGACATTGTTACATAGTCGGTTGTAGATTCACCTATTTATGTTGTTTAATGTTTAACATAAGTAGATTACTTAAAAGTTAAATTATCACAAAAATTAATCGCAATGCATTTTTTACTTACTTTCTATAAGTTTTTATTTGTTTATTAAAAAAAAAACAAATGTATATAAACTGCCTTCGATTTGCAATATGAACTTTATAGAAAACTTTAAAATTTATTTATTTGTTTTTGAATTTGATACCTTTATAAAGCTCAACATATTTGTACATTTTTTACTTTAAAAACTTACTACTTTCATCCCAATTAGGGTAAAGATAGTCATACGAATATTTGTTTGAATATAAGTCATCAAAATTGTATTTAGGTTTGTCTGGAGTACCTAAAAAATATTTACTCAGTATATGTATGAAACACCACGTAAACAATTATAAGACTATTTTGTAAAACTTAAAAAAATAATGTGACTAAATTATATAGTTTTATATAAACTATTTAAAATAGTTTAATGCGAAAAGTAGTATTTAAACAGAACTTCTAGTTTAACTATCTTAAACGGCCTAAATTGTCGTTGTAAATTTCATTATTAGAACTAAAAACATTCAGTCAATGGACAAGAAAAAATATTTTTTTAGCTTTTGATTCTCAATTTGTATAACAAATACAAAACTTAAAAACATCAAAGAAGTCATTTTCAAGAAAGTTTATTTGTTTTTAGTAAAGATACATACACTCTTAAAACCTTAGTAATTTAGTTTTTGTACAAATATAGTATTAGACTTGACAATTTTTTAACAAACTAGAAGATAAAAAATTTAATAGCTACTTTATAAATTCATACTTATACCTATAAAATTTTTTTCAGCTCAGTAAGTTATTATTTTTGGTGTAGATTTATTTTTTATTGAACGATAAAAAAATGCGTTCAAAAAGTTTGGTTTAAGGACCTTGTGTACAAAGGAACTTTTCGGTTATCGAGTCGTATACCACTAATACAACACTAATACTATATACTAATGTAAACTATATATTAATGTTTAAACAGACAATCGTTGAAAAAGTACTTTTTACGAGTTGTGAACTAATATAAAAATACTTTTTAAAAAGTATTTTGTTCTTCTGTTTGAAAACTTTTGCAGATTGAAAATACTTTAAAGTCTCATAAAACATAACTACTTAATTAAAGACTAATCAAAAAAACTATCAATTAAGTCAAGATATTAGCAAGTTTTTACTGATGTGAGGACTAAATATTATTAAAATTTATTACAACAATTCTTTAGCCTTTAGGTTAGAATTCTAAAAAACCTTTGTTAACTTGTTTTACATAGATTTAGTGTAAAACTATCAGTTAACTTACTCTTTTCATCTTTAGGTAGCAGAATTACACAAGGCACAATAATTGCTGTAAGAACACAACATGTTGCTACTACGCTTATTATTACCCGACCTTTGCTCATGCTGTAAAATAAGATAACCGGTCAATAATACTGCATCTATAAATAAAAGAAAACATAAAAAATTAAAGAAATTCAAGAGAGTTGTACTAAAAGCTTATTATTCAAACTAAAACAGCTTTTTTGATCGTTACAGAAACAAGTGTTTTTAATTTATCTGTCTTCGACCGCTGATCATGTTTGTGTTAATTATTGACGAATGCTTTATTGCTTTAGCAAACAAAAATAAAGTAATATTTGTGTTGAAAAACAAACAATTACTTCAACTACTCATGTATGTAAATTGTAATTTTTTTTAGTAACTTTTTAAAATATTTCACGCTACTGTTACTAAAACCAATAAAAAAACATATAAATATTTTTTGATGTATTGTACTATTTTTACCTATACAGGTTTAAACTTGTTTACTAAAAGGTCGGTATAATTTGAAGTTTACTTATTTTAGCTTAAAGTGAAGTAAATATATATTTATTTAATTATAAGCAAACTTAGGAGGTTAAACTTTAAAACTAAAGTATACTTTTTTATCTTGTACTTTTATACTAACAAAAAAACTTTAATACACCCAACCAGTTTTTAATAACTTACTTTTTTATTACACAAACTTGTTTTTATTTTGTAATTTTTATGAATAATAATAATTAAAACAACACCAATGAATAAGTTTTTGCGAATAAGAACTTAAATTCTCTTATAATACTAACTTTCTGTCGTAGATGTCATTAAGCTAAAATTTCGTACTCAACTGTAGATTAGTTTTCAAAGCAGAACCGCTATAAATGAAGCTTTCACAAACCTAGCGCTTCAAACACCAATTTGTACTTATTTTGTCAACAATGAAAGCATGACGTTTTTAGCGAACGAAATCATATCACACAAAAAAATTAAATTTACCAAAAATAAAACTTTGGCGACTTTGCTTTACGTTAAAGTAGCAATCAAATGTTACTTACAAGATTAATTACATGTACAGTAACCTCTCGCTTATTTACGCACATTGTGTCCACAGAAAAACTGCGTAAAGATACGAGAGATCGTAAAGATACGAGAGGTACCAAATTTACTTACTATAATGGCTGTTTTTTGATATTGCTTCTAGTTAAAAGCAGACTTGGGACTTTCTCACTTTTTAAAAATTTGTTTAATTCATTTATAAATATGAAAACAAAAGATAAAACTATACATATATTAAAAAAAAGAATTTAAATTTATATAAAATAATAACACTTTAAAAAACTTTTTACTAATTTTATTAATAAGTAGAATTTAATTTTTATCCTTATTTATATGTGATTTATTTGATATTAAACATTTATATTCTATTCTACTTAGAAAATTCAATTTATAATTAAGCATTTGTGTTAATTATAAGCTCTATATTTATTTAGTATCACTGCTACATTTTGCAAGGAAGTTTCATAAGATTTCTTTTTTAGATGTTTGTTCATATATAGGGCAAGAGTGCTGTATTATTGGTTTGTGTTTTAAACTTTCATTGTTTCATTATACTTTCATTCTTTTAACACAGTCATAATTATTTCAGAATTTTAATTTAAACTCTTATTGTTAACAAAATTTCTGATATACTGAGGTATAACTAATGTTAATCAGTTAGTCAAGAAACATAAGTTTACAAAGTCTAAAGATATAGTGAAGTGAAATAGCATTTAAAAACATATTTTACATTAAAAACATAAAATAAACCTAAAATGTGCAATGTCAAAAAATAATAAATTAAAAAAAAAATTTTTTTAGAGTTCTAAAATGCGTAACTAAACGAGAGTGCGTAACGTCACGAATGCGTAAAGATGCGAGAGGTTACTGTACTATAGATATAAATTTTAAAGCACTCTAGATAAAATTTACACCACTTTTTTTTACATTAACAAAACTTTTTAAATTAAATATTATTAAAAAAAAACTATTTTTAAAACATAAAAATCCAAAAAAAAAAATCCTTTTAAAAAACTGTATACAAAACAGAGGTTAAAAGAAAAAAGTTTATCATATCTTTAAGAAACTTTATTACAGTTTTTATGAGTAAATAGCTTTTAGTTTTTATAAAAACAAAAATTTCTAAAAACTGTTCAAAAATAAAAAGTATGTAACTGTAAAATTATAGAAAATTAAGAATATCTCTAAATAAGATAATGATTTTAACCTACTGACTATAAGTTTAAAGTAGTTTTTCAAACTGTTAGTACATTTATTAAACAAATAATACTGACGTATTTCATGTCCTGTACCTTGTACACATACAAAACTATAAACCTAAACACCAGTTGTTTTTTTTGTGTTAGTAATAAATTGAAAACTAAAATATTATCAAAAAGACTGTAAAGTTGTTTTAAAAAAAGTTTTGCTTTTGATTAATGATTTTCTGACTTATAAAATAGGCGCATTTTAAAACTGAACTATGATATAAATTTTATTATCTTAGCTTTACGTTTTAAAAAAACTATATTTGACGATATATATCTTTAAACAATGGAGTTTAAATTAAGCATTTAAAAATCGCAATAGTAAAATACTAGTTGTGCACTAGAAATAAATCAAATATAAATCTTATTGTTTAGACTGAAATAGTCTAACAAAAGCTAACAACTCAAGAAATAAAGATTAAAATTTTTAGATTAATTCATTTTAAATTGACAAAAACATCGTAATAAAATTTTGAACATTATAAATCTCAAACTTATTAAATAGTACTAAAAGTATTAAAATTATTTGTGCTATTAGACAACTTTATATCATAAAATGTAGTTTTAATACCTCATAAAACTTTGTCTCAAAATATTTGACTCAAAAGTTTAAATACTTTATATTACTTCAAGTTGCTTGATAATTATTTTGCTTTAGATGTAGGTCTACCTTGAACTATAAAGTAATAATTTTAGAAAATAATCTTTTCTTAGTATATGTTTTAGAAAGTTCACGAGAGAATTTACTACAATACTTTACTTTTTAATGAAGTCTTATAAATAGAATGATAAAATAAAGTTGAAAATATACGATGTTAATCAGCTGAAATCATATGCCAATCATAACTTTAACGTCTGTGAAGCATTTAAATGTATTATATTATATATTTAATTTACTTAACTATTCTATAGTTTTATACATAAAGTTTGTTTTCGAATGCCCTTATTGATTAATTAGATTTAACTAGTTTATAAACACTTAATGTATTAATGTTCACTGGAAATTTTTTCGGACATGTTTTCCTATAAACAGCTCACATAAATTTTTGTTTTTAATGTAAATTTGTAAATAAACTGAAAAATAATTAATAATATTTTTAAACCTCTTAAGCGTTTGCTTTGTTTTTGATGGTTAAAAAATACGTAAGCACTACACATAAAACTTGAAAAAGTTTTTTTTGATAATGTTAAAGTTTTATTTATTTGCATAGATTTAAAAAAAAACGAATTGCATTTTGTTAGGGAATATAAAGAAAACAGTTTATTTTAATAGTTTGCATGTACGTATAAGTTAAGAAAATATATTTTTTCAAACTTTGTTTACAAAACAAAAAGTAATAAATGAGTACATTTATCTTTACTTTGTTTAATTGTTACTCTTTCTTTGAAGTATGTTTTATATATGGGTAAATAGTGGATAAAAATCAAGAAAAAACCTTAAATCTAATTTACAAGCACAAACTAAAGTTTTTTTTTGAAGAACATAAATAAATCTAGCTTTAAACTAATACAAATGTTATTTTATGAGCGATTATTGCAAAGAACAATTAAATAAATTAAATATAGTTAACTAGAATGAAGGTATACTAATCATAAACAATATGAGCATACTAGCATTTAATTTTTACCTAGAGATAGTCCTTATTGAATTTGTTAAATTAGTTGTAATGACTTTGGTTAGTTCTAGTCTAGACTGTATCCATGAATATTATACATTTATTATATTTAGACTATTAGTAAGTCTTTATTATTTAAATTAAAGTTTTTTTGTATAGATATTTTTACTAAGTCTTTGATATAAATGCTTCTCAAAAACTGATTTGTAAAATTTTATGTTAAATTTACTTCAAAAATATTAAATTCAAAACAACATTAGCTACCTTTTTTAACTTTCTTATTTTATAAAGTTTATTATAGTTAAAAGTTTACGTGTATTTTTCGTTTGTGTTTCTTCACGTTTACTATAGTTGAATTTATTGGTATAAACATATTTTTGCAGCTGTCAAAGTCTAAAAAGATTAAAAACATATAGTTATTAGTTTATACATACATTTTTAGAAGCACATATATATTAATAACTTTTACAACTTGAAATTAGTATAGGTCTTAGCGTAACATTTAAAACAAAAGTTATTTATATCATTTATGTTTCATACAAATTTTTCTGACTTAAAGTGTAATGTTTTGTTGTGCTTTTCCATTACTGTATATCTTTTTTCTAATATCTTCATTATAAATGTAAAAGTTTGTAGTGTAAAAAAGATTATTTTTTTCATTTAAAGATCAAAATAGTTGAAGAAAAAAAGTGGCATGTAGCTTAATGGCCTAAATTTCTTTGAATATACTTCGTTAAGCATATTTTTGAACTTTTATTTCTTTATATTGGTTTTCAAAGTACTTAAAGTTAGTAACTTATAACTTGTACATCTTGTCTGTTTTTTACGTTTTTCAAAACTATTGATGGCATGAAATTTATTCTTAAAAGCTAGTACCTTTACTTTACATAGAAAATTATACAAAAAAAAAAAACAGCAAAAAATAAAAAAAGACAGCATGAAAAAAAAAGTTGTAGAAAGTTTTTTCAAATCACAGTTAGTTCTACTTTTAAATTATAAAGACCAGCTAAATCAAAAATAAGATGGCAATTTTATGAAAAGTAACTATGTTAAGAAAAAAAAAAACAATAAATAGTTGTTTTTTAAAAGTAAATGTAACATTTACAAACAATTAAAAACATTGATTAAAACAGATTAGTAGACATTGAAGATGTAAATTGCGTTACCTTAAAAAATATTTTCAATTTGTCTAAGTTTATGTAAATTTGTATAGAATATATCTGCTGTACAAAATGAAACTATTAACATCTAATAAACATTTCATCTTATAATTTCAAAGCAAAACTACAAATAGTGCAGAAAAAAATCAAATATATTGCTGATGAGTGCGTTAAGAGGTAATACTGTGGAAATATTTTAATTTTGTGCAATAACTTTTTTTTGTAATACTTGTTAATCATGCATACTAACGTTTTTAAAAACAGTGGTGAGGAAAATAAACAGATTGTTTTTTTTTAATTTTTTGATTATGGTACATAGAGATTCAAATACATAAACTGAAAGTATTGGAAACATTAGAAAAAATGGAACAGAATTATCGTGTTTAAAATTTAAGTAAATTAAAAATTATTCTCCGATGAAGTTCTCTGGATAATGAGAATTCATTTTTCCGAGACACGAAGACAATCTATGATCAATTTGCCTGTAAATGTGCTTGTTTGCATTTCCAATGTTGATTGAATGAGCTTGGTCGGCGTAAAACTGTTGTTATTTAATTGCTAATATTATACTAAGTTAACTAAATCATTTGTGACTGGTTTCAATAAGTAAAAGCTGAACTTGTCAAACAATTAACAAAATAGTGAGTTGCACTTTAACAATGCTGTTTACATTAATACAAGTTATTATTACCTTACCAAATTATTAAAAAAATAGTATTGGAACGGTCTAATAAATCTTTTATAAGCTTACAGCAACAAATATTTTTTAGACGTTTACGGTTATTCTAAGTTGTCAAACTACAACTTTTTTTAACTAACAAAGTCGTCAAAATCAATATCAGCTTCAACCAAAGCTTTTTCCATTACAGCGGCATTTTGAAAATGGACATTATCGTCCATTGTCCCATGTATCAGGGTGTACCACTTTTTGTTTTTCTTGATGTTTGCGATGTTAGAGGGTTTGAAAATCTCAGAGTCCTAAATATCGAAAAATAGTTATTTATATTTTGAACTTATACTTTAAAAGTATTAAAATAATGTTTAAGTTTAATTAGCTAAAAAAATTAATTTATAATCGAAAAAAACCAATAGTTTCACAATTTGCACTTTGATTATAAATTTCTCAAGGCCTAATAGATCAATTAAAATGTTATATCTTAGATTTAGCTTGAAATAAGTAAGTTAACTTTATTATTTATACAATGAGTGCCTTAGAATTTTGTTTACACAGGTAGTCAAAATTAAACCTTTCAGTAAACTATTTAAAACTAACATCGTATCCTTTCTTATTGTCTCTAGGCAATGTCATGTATCTTTCCGAGTACATCGCATCTGTTATAAAGTAAGTTAATATTGGTTGCTGGTATAATATCTATTTTTTATATTTTTACAAACCGTAGAACCGGTAGCTGGCGCCAGGTGCAACTGCAATTCCGCATTTGAACGGATTCGGATTTGAATCATTTGAATAACCAAGAACGTGAGATGTTATTTGTCCTCCGTATGACTATATAATAACACTTTGATAACACATGTTAAAAGTTTTAGCGTTTTCTTAATGCAAAAAAAGTTTTAGATAAATGCTTAGTATTTAAACCGACTAATTAATTTTAACGCTACTTTTTTTATGTTTAAAAATTTAACTTTTTAAATTTAGGTTTAGGCACTAAAAAAGAAAACAAAAAAATATGTTTTAATTGTTTTTAATAAAAAATCGTAACTAGAACCTGCACTATAACTTAGGTATCAAAACCTTGTAAAAAATACTTAATAGATCATTAAACGCAGTAATAATGAAATAATGATAAATTGTAAGTAGTTACTTGACTGTATCTTTATAGACACACAAAAATATGTACAACTTACGAAAACAGATCATTTTTTGTATGTTAAGCCTATTTTTTAACTATAAACACAAATAAAATTTTGATACAAAAACAAAAAAATCAAATCTTTACCCATCCCCAAATAGCAACATTATCTTTATCGATATAATTATGGTTGTTAATTAAGTTATTTGCAAATTCAGTTTGATCTTCTGGTTCAAAAACTCCAAGCTTTTTATAAACTTCTCTCATAAGCTTGTAACCTTTAAAATAATGACTATTTTTTTAAATTTTGAATAACCGTATGTTTTGCTCTACTATAAAACTATTCAAAGTTTCTTTAAGCTTAAAAATTTCTTTTTAAACACTTACATGTTTAAATTTTAACAACTAATTTAAACTAAATGGAAGAATTATTTAAATTATAATAGATTTTACATCTAATAAAAAATGTTTTATACTAATAAGTTGCATATTATAACTATGAATTTATAACTTAACAAACAAAAGACCCTGATAAGCAGACCCTCTTGCATCCACGCTAGCAACAATAACTTCTCTGTTGCTAACCAAATAAGTCTGTGAAAACGACTCAGTCCATCTACTTTGAATTTTTTGAAACTCAGGTCCCGCGTAACTAAAAGTATAAAGTTTAATAAAATCAGTTGTATATTATTTTATAGTTTCCTAAGGTATCATGGCAATACATGAAGCGCTTAAATTATCTAAAAACTATAAAAAAATCTGTTTAAGTAGTTACTAATTTAAAACCAATCATAATTTTTTTTTTGCTAGAATTTTACCTGTCAAAGAGTAAATATACAAAGTATAGCACATATTTTTACTTTAATACACAAGCTTTGGATATAAGTAAAACATAATAATAAAAATAACAAAGTATGTACTGGGTAAACTTATAGTAAATTATAAAACAAATATTTGTTTACATATAATATATGTAATAACTAACACTTCTACAATAAGAGCATATTCTTTACTTTTATCAAAATCATACGGTCTCCATATTTCATATGTGTAGTCTGTTTTTGTTAGTACTTAATTGATAATTTGTTTAGTAAGAAGTGTTAAATCAAACATAAAAAAAATACATACTTTCTTTGACTAAGAAACGATTTGCGTCGGCAGATTTTTAAGGTCGCTTCTGATTGGCTAACTTTTTACTTTAAAATTTTAGTTTAAAGTAATAGTTTTTTTTCAGTTTATTTTTTTAATATTTGGGTAAGGTGGGTTAGGGATAAGGATATAAATGTTCTTAATATTTTGCGGTATTATCAATTAACCTCGTTTGCATAAATTTGCATAATGTTATGAATGAAAACATTATGCAAATAATAAAATACTAGACTTTAAGATAATTTAGTATTCTATAAGATATAAAAAAATGGCTTTTTAACAATGTGTTGTCAATGAAATTACTGATAAATTTTTTTAATGGTTTTTAGAAAAATCATTTATTATTAAGTATTAAATAAAGATACTTTTTAAATATTTTTCAAATAAAAAAATAAAGCTAGTTTAATTACTAAAGTTTTCTTTAAAATCTTTTCTAAGCACTAGTCTTAGATAAATTTCGAAAAAACTTTTCAACTAAAAACTGATTATACTTTAACTTTGAACGTAAAATTTAACAAAAAAACTCTAAAATCCATTTTTTCAAATTAACAAATAAAATAAGTTTATTATTTCAAGATTAATGCTTTTACTTAAATTTCTTACCATAACCGCTCCTTGATCTGAAACTGTTGAACTCTCGAACCGGCCATGCTACATTTTTTATACTTTCAACAAGTTTACTGTTGTTCACTTTAACATTTACTTCATCACTCCATATGCCATCGTTAATGGGTATTGTTACTGTCATTGGGACCATTGGTCCTTAAACAGTTTAGAGATTGTAATATATACAATAAATACCTAAAGTATATTAAAACAAAAATACTTATCTTATAAGAAAACTAAGAAAAGTACTATTAAGATTTTAGAATAAATTAAAAACTATATTTTATTGTTTATTTTTCTACGTAACAGGAACATTTTAAATGAAAAAAAACTAAGTAAAGTTAGACTAGGGTTGGAAAATTTTAGGTCGGCAAGTCATATTAAAAAAAAATTGTTCGTAGACCGGAGTTAATAAAAAAAAAAAAGATCAAAGTTGAGAAGTATTTTTTATAAAGCACTAATGTCTACAAACAATCGATTCATATAAATTTCAAAATACCTAAAAAAAACTTGGTTTTATTTCTTCTCAACAAGTTATTTTTAAGCTAAATTTGTTAGGCTAGAAGTTTCTGCTTGGCCAGCCGTATGTTGCCCTTAATTTAGACAGTAGTGAAACAAGTTTACAGAAAACTAATTTTGGATAACGAACGAAAAAGTATGTTTTTATTAAATACTTAAAACTGACTAAATTTAATTTTTCAAGGTGTTTGAAAATAAATTTTGTAATACTCATCTACTTAAATTGAAGGCTTATTTATTGTCTACAATGGCTTTTTCTATTGATAAAATAATTTGATAAAATAATTTGATAAAATCTTAAATAAATTTTAATGTGTAGTACAGTGCACCTCTTGCTTATCCAACCATGTTGGGCAAGCTTTTTTTTGGAAAATGACCGGGTTAGCCTTTGGCCAGATAAGAACGAAAAAGTTTTTTTTTATGGTCTACCCCTTTTATGCTATGCAATGCATGTAATAAAACGCACAACAAAACAGCCAAACAAGTAAAACAGACAAAAATAAACACACAAAAATTTGATAAACTTAAAAGCAAATTTAACGAAAAAAAACCACATCTTAAAAAAATTAACTTACATCGAACCTCTTTGCTTAAAAAGAAAAAAAAAAAGAAGGTTTGTTTAAAAGTGTTTTATCGTTTCTCAGCAGAAAACTCACGGAACTGGAAAAGTTATGACACACTTTCTGGTAAGATTTCTGCTTGACAACAATAGTACGCTAATAAATTATCCACCCTACATCGCTTCAACAGATCGAATGTAAATAGAATGTGTTTGTAGTTAGCAAATTGTTTACATTGGGAGATTTAAAGTTTTAAATTGAATGCGTTGACTACATCTGAGTTATTAAATCTACAACCAGACTGAAACCGGCCAAATAAGCGAGGATTCTTATTAGCGAAGGCTGGAAAAGCGGGGGTGCAATGTAACAGTAATAATTCTAGCCACCTCGACATTCAATAACAACTTGATTATTTTCTTTATTGAAAGTAGCAGCGACCCAACGACATCGATCTTCATACTTATTCATCAAATCGCATGTCATGCATTCAAGTTCTTCTCTATTCAGTTTAGTTGTATTTACTCTATAAATTTGCCTGTCTCTTGGCTTTGGGCTAGCTGCTAAGAAATATCTGTAGAATAAAAGTTTAGAGTTTTATAATATAAAAACAAATCGCTAAAAGAGTAAAGGGGATCAATTCATAGTTGCCAAAAGTTGCCGAGAGGCTAAAACTTCCTATGTTTCATAACAAAATAAATACAAGGAGAAAATATGGCAACTAGAGTGACTACTTTAACTTTTATTTATAAGTAGTTTTAAACAGATTTTATTTTTTAAAGGGCAAATTTAAAAACTAACAGCCAGTCATTATCACCATCGTAATGAAGAAGCTCAACAATATCATAAGAAGTATTTGTCAGCCAAGCTCTCATTGGATCATCTTTGTTAGCTGCAGTTACATAAGCAATTTGCCAGTAACCTTCACTGACGTCATCAGCATTTTCTCGTGAATATATCGTGTAGTAAGATCCAGGTGATGAGCTTTTAGTCTTTACTTTGACATCGAATGGGTTAAACTAAAGTGTTGTAATTCTAAATAGCAAATATAAAATTATCCTATATGTTTTGAATTGTTTTACTTAAATTATTTTTTAAAACCTGTTCATATAAGCTACTTTTCAATTATACTGACACATAAAAAATTAGATTGTATAAATTTATGCTGCAACTATTTGAATGTACTGTAATTTGAAATGTTTATGTTAAGTACTAAGTGCTATCAACTACTTCAATAAAACTTATTACTTTTTTAGTTAATAAAATCAAAGTTTACTTACATTTCCAACCCATCCTTTACCTTTGTTGCTTTCTTTCATTCCAATTCCAGTCTATGATAAAAAATAAAGGTATAAATAATTAGATTATCTAATTAGTTTCAAAATGGCTATAAAACTAGCATTTCCACATCTGGTGGTCACAACACCATTAGTGTCCACGTTAACTGTGCACTTGGTTGCTATGGACTCATCTTGGACGCGATTGGTCCATGTTGCAAGACCCAAGCTGTTCGACATCCAAACAAAACGTTGGAAATAATAACCATCAGGGTCAGTTGAAGTTCTAAATATTTACTAGTTTTTTACAGGTTTCTTCTATTATTTTAGTTTAAACTTACGTGTATGGAGCTTCAAAGTCGTAAATTGTATCAGTTACAATGTCGTACATCAGTAAGCTCACTTCAGGTATTTCAGTTCCTGATTTTGAGTAAGCTATTTTCACTGTTTCAGGGTATTGTTTATCATCAGGATATCTTTGGTTTAAAAAATATTTTATTTGAGTAATCTTTTATTTAACATAAGATGTTAAGTTTATAAGCTGTGTTATTTTTTTACTGTAATAAACAAAAACAAGACTGACGTGCTGAACTCAATTAGCTGTGTTTTTGTGTCGTCAGTTCTAAGAAAAGCAATTCTGGTAGCACCAGGACTCCAATATAATATATTGTTACTTCCTACTCCTTCTTCTGTAAGTAAATAAATAAAAACATTAGGTCGGTGATTGATAAAAAAGTCGATAAGTTTTACTTATAAAATTTTTGAGTAAGCAACTCAGACAAAAACAAAAATATTATCTACCTTCATACATCCAATCAGGGATTGCATTATAAATCTTATTTTCTTCTCCATCATTAGTTATTTGCTTCAATGTTGGAGTAGCTACATCAAAATCAATAAAATACAAGTTCCATTGGTAAACAATTGCCTTGAATAAAACATAATGTTTAACTACAAATGTCTACAAACTAATTTACTTTTTTTTACTTTAGAGTTTTAAGAAAAATACGTGTAAAGTTTTTGTGTATTAAACTACTTAAACGGGGTGAAACTTGCTTATGCATTTCGTTTCTGTTTAAAGTAAACTTTTAGTTTAAGATATTGTAAAAATATCTTAACTATAAATAAATAGAAAATTTATTAAATAACAACTATTAAAAATAAAAGATAAAAAGATTTAAGAATGGATATATAAATAACAAACAATTAAAATAACAATTACGTCAAAAGTTTTTTAAAAGATATGAATAACAAGAGAAGTTTTCAACAAGATTGAATTTTTTTTATTGACAAACTCAGTATTTTTCTTAATATATGACATTAAAGTTTAAAAATGCTTAACAAAAATAATATAAGTATACACATCTATAAAGCATAAGATATAATTTTTGTAAAAGTAAACTTACTTCAACTTTTTTTGGTTTTCATTATAACAAATAATTGGTTTAAATATGGATTGATTTTAAAAACTAAAGTAACTTACTTGTTTTTTACCACGAGGGTTACATTGGTCGAATATCTTTTTTTGCAATTTTTAAAAAACGTCCAAAATTTAGATCCAATTATTTTCCACATTTTTTAAGCTAACCTAGATTTTTTTATTCTAGAGAATGCTCCTTTACCTTTAGTTCAAAAAAAAATCCATTGGATTGGGGTTTGAATAAAGTAGTGGGGCCCCTTTAAAAATTTAACGTTATTTTTAACATTTTTACTTATTTCAGCTTTTCTCCGAAAACTAAATAAGACTTTTTTTTAAACTTACTTATTAAACTAAGTTTTTCATGATGTAAATATGCTATTTTTCTTAAAAATTTTTTTAAGATATCCTCAAATATCCCCAAACAAAATTTTCAAAAATATTCAAGTTTATTATGTTTTTACCGCAAATATATGATATTTTTCAAATAATCTTTATTTTCAATAGTTTTATTTAACTAAGTTTTATACTAAAGAAATATTAGTTATTACAACTTATTTTTTTATTATGTGACCTATGCAAGTTTTACATAAGTTTACATAATTTGAGGGATTTATGGTTCAAGTGCTATGAATTTATGTAAAACTTTAAGAAAAAAAAAATCTTATTTTATTTTTGCAGAAAAGCTAAGTTACGTAAAAAAATAAAAAAACGTTAAACTTTTAAGGGACCCACTACTAAATTTAAACCCCAATCCAATGAATTTTTTTAAGTTAAAGGTAAAGGTACATTCTCTAGAATTAAAAAATCTAATTTAGCTTTAAAGATAAGTAAAATAATTGGATCTAAATTTGGACACTTTTTAAAAATTGCATAAAAAGGTATTCGAGCCATAGTAACCTTAGTTTTTTTTTACAAGTTCGAGAGTTTATAAAACAAAATATCTATGCTTTAAAACTAAGCTATACTTTAACTTTCAATACAAATGAAACGATTTAATTTGTTTAAGATAGAAGTAAATACTTTATAAAATATTGTTAACTATGCAATTTTCAGTAGACATAAAATATAACATCTTATACTTATGATACAATGTATTAACTTATTATTAATATTATTTTAAATTAGTTTTTTTTTAATTATTTACCAGTTTATTACCAATTGGAGACCATTCACAGTAATGTGCTTGTTTTAATATCTTAATATTTTCTCCAAGTTCTACATCATTTCCTTTCTGGTAAACATAAAAATCAGCGAGATATGAATGTCTCCATACCTAAAACAGAGATATTTTAGACAAGTTATAAGATGCTTTTAAAAAATCATCGGAAAAGGGTTTAATTTATGTTATACTTCATCTAAAACTTTGAATATAAGAAAGTAAATACAAAAATTTTGTTTAAATTTGAACGTATTTACCTTCGTATAATTTTTCCAGAAAACTACATACTCTGATGTTTTTGATAAGCTAAACCCTTGGTAATCACTCGTATTGTACACTTCACTAGAAAAAATTACTTCTTCTGTTTTTCGATTTGTTTCTTCATTTAGTTCTTTTCTAATAATACTTCCATCATCTGACGTTGTTATATAGTCGGTAGGTGAAGGGGCTATTAAAATTTTAAACACTGTTTTAAATATTAAATGCATAAAAAAAATTTAATTAGAAAACCTTTTGCTTTTGGTATATTTAGATTAATGGTAATCAAGTTAATTAACTTTACTTGTTGTTGTAATACAGTTTTAATTTCTTTATTTAAAATTAGTCGAAATTAAAGAATATTAAGCTAGTTATATAAAAGAATTTGGGAAAAATTATCAACTAGATATAAAAAAATGTTTAAAAACATAAATGAACAAACTTATAAGTAAAATTGTATTCAAGTTTTAACAAGTATTTAGATTTAATTTTTTAAACTTAAAGTTAACTAACATTTTAATTTGAATATATTAAAAAAACTAAATAAAAAGTTCACCTTTATTGAAAATTAACTGTATTTCGATCAACTAAAAGTAAACAAATTTTTTATCTATTTGCTCAAACAAAAAATAAGTAAAATCTTGATCAACTAGTTCGAAAAAAAAGTTAAGGTTTAAACAAACTGAATGTTTACTTAGTTAATAAGGAAAGTAAAATTAAACTAGGTTTTTATTTTATACTAGAAGTGTATAAAAAATTTAAAAGTTTAGTAAACTTTTAAAGCACCTAAAAAAGATGAAACTCACTGCTATCATCCCAAGTGAATACGTCCAACATAAGAGTGTCGGGTCTATATTTGTTTGAAAACAGATCTTCAAATTTGTACTTAACTTTATATTGAATTTCTGTTACATTGAAGAGTTATTATTTTTTATCACTTCAGCATTTAAGTTATGCTACTAAACTGATAACTTCTATAGTTGTACAGTATAAATAGTAAGTGTTTGAAACTCAATATTTATTATATAAAACAATCTAAATTGTCTTTTCAATTCTACTAAAGCCAAACTTTTTGAATCGGTTTACTTTTTAAAATGTTTACCTTCCTTTTCTTTCGTAAGAGTCACCGCAAGAACGATAACAACAATTAAAATAATGGCTGATGTTATAAATGCTATTGCAACTTTCTTCCTGTTTGACTTATTTCTTTCTGTTTCGTTTTCACACATTTTGTTCTTTGTTTGTTTTTGAACATCAGTAACTAAAAAATAATCTGTTAAATGAATAATTACAGATAATTTATGTTGAGCTATATTTAGACAGTTTTTACCCTGGAAATATGCAGGCTTTTATATTAGATAAATAATATTTCTAGTGTGGTTATTAATAAATAACAAATTAAATAATAAAAAAATTGAAAAATATCTTAAAAAAAAATTTGATACTCAAATTAGACCATATGTTGAGTTTAAACTAAATAAAAAACTAACAAAACTTTTAAAACTACTAAGATAAACCAACCTTCTAGATAATCACAGCTTTACTAACAATAAAATAATGATATTTAGATTACGATTTCAATGAAAATTATCTGAATTTCTCATAAAACACGATCAAATATAAATAAATTATTGTCTTATGCATATAGAATAAGTATTTCAAAAATAAACTAATTCAAACTAAAAAAGCGCTTTGTAAAATTTTTACTTTTAAACTACTTATCATTGAAGTTTTATTATTTTCCAAAGTTCAAAAAGTTTAAAATCTGAACTAATTTTAAACTTTCATTTAGTAAAATCTGCGTTACTTCCTTAAAACCATCTTTACTTCACCACCCATTCACAGTCGTTAATCATTAATTTATCTCTTGTAGAAGTAGTAAACAGATAGTAAATACAATTGAGTAATTTATTGTCAAACCTGTTAAAAGTTTTATACATCATAAAACACGTTTGAAAGTAATTTTTGTAGTTAAACTAAATCCGTTGTTTACTTTGAATATTTAATTTGTCACATGCTTTGTAACACCTAAAGTTTATTAAACTATTTTAACGCTAATTTAAGAAATATTTACTACTTAAAAAAACTTAACTAAACTTCTTTAGTTTAACAACTTACAAAACAACAGAAGAGTTTATTTTATAAGAGTAAAAAATTCAAACTAAAGCTACAGTAAAATATGCTTTCATTATTTGAAACCTATTAAAAATTAGATAAACTTTATAAGTTTCTTCGTTTTAAGTCAGAAGCTTTAGAACGATTTAAATAATATATGTATTCAATAATCTACTCAAACCCCCTTTTTACGTCGGTTTGAACAAAGTTTATAAATAATGTTTGTCATAAATAACCTTCTGAAAAATGCTTCCGTTTTATAATTTTGTTATGTATTACAGTATTGTACTGTATATTAAACGAAAAAAATAAATAGCGCACAAAAAGACTGGTTCAAGGACCTCGTGTACGAAAAAACCTTTCGGTTATTGAGTCGTGCACCATATTATTGACGGAACACGTTCAAAATCTACCCGCGATCAAAATCCACCCGCGTTCAAAATTCACCCGATCAAAATCCATCCACTCAAATTCAGGAACCGCTTACCGAACAAGGGTAAGGGTTAGGGGTAACAGCGATAGTAAAAAAATGAATAAAAAATAAAAGAAATTCAAAAAATATATAAAATAAAATAGTAAATAAAGAAAATTAAAAAAAAATTGGGTGGATTTTGAACGCAGGTGGATTTTAATAGTATACCATTATTGACAGCTTTTATTATTGAAAAAAAAATATAACGTTGAGGTAATCTAGGTTTTTCACTGTTGTAAATTTTAAAGTTTTATATCGAGTATTTAAACACTGCTTCTGGTTTTTCAGCTTCTACTTCTGGTTTGATAGCTGTTTTATATTATTAAATTGCTTCTATCAATTTATACAACAAAGACATCAATTTAACCAGGTAAAAGGAGCGTGATTATTCTATAAGTTGTAATTTTTTATTAAAAACTTTTAAATTGTTATGCTTAATTTATAAGAATAAAACTAGTACAAAAATTATGTTAATTTCGAATAATATTATCTTGATGTTAAACCTAAAACAACAGTAATAAATATTACACTGTTACACTTTTTATGTGTGTACTTAGATCTGTTATATTCTATTTGTTTTTTAGTACACTTTAAAACCTTACATGCTATAACTTGCAAACAATGTTTTGTAGTTGTACCAGACTTTAAAATATTTTTTATGAGTTTTCAAAAACGTAAATCAAAACTAAACTTTTACCTTGTTAAATTTTTATTTAACTTAGATAGAAAACTGTTATTCAAAAGTCCTGTTTAAAGTTTACAAAGTTTTAATATAGTGTAAAATTACTTATGTTTAATAGTTTGAATCAAATTTTTTCAGTTCTTAATTATATTGAAATATATTTTATTACATTACAACAAAATAAGTTCAATTTTTGCAATTTTGCCAAAAAATTATTTTATAATAAAAACATATTATGATAAGATAGGTTCGTAATACTTTTTTACAAACGACAAGTTTAAATTACTTAAAAAAAATATTTTTGTTTAAGATGGTAAAAATAGTTTTGTTTTAAACTGACTTTTTAATTACAAAAACTAAAAATATTCAATCAGTCTTTTAAATCCTGTAAAGTTTAGTTTGAGGAAGTTTTTGAAAAAGGAAGCGCATGTTAAGTTTTATCTATAAAATAAAAAATACTTTATTCTAGTACTACAGATTATAAATCTTACAGTTTTAAAAAATTTACCTAATTACTAATCGGCTATTTAAAATTTAGATATAACTATTTAAAATTGAAAAAAATGTCTGTAAAAGCTTAGCAAAAAAAAACTTCTTAATTCAAATAACTAGTAAGTTGAACATTAGTCATGATAATTAGTTTAGAATTTTAGATATTCAACTAAAATGCAAATTTTACTGGAAGCATTTGTTTAAAACCTCTTGGTTAAATTTTCAGTCAGAAATAACAGACAACAAAATATCAGTATTCATTTTTAAAGTTACTTTACTTTCAGAAATTTGAATAAATAAAAGACAAAATTTTCAAATTAAAACCAATTATTAGTTTTTAAAACAAATATTCAACAAAAAAAAATTTTGTTCAGCACAAATATCAAGTATTGAATGATTAGAGATTTTGTAGGTCCTCTAAGTTGTTTCAATTAGCTCTCGTATACTTAGTTTATGTTTAATATACAATGTTCGTACAAGGTTCATCTAAGTTTTTTTTTTCCACTCTTGAGACTACTAAATCAATTTTTTTAAACAAGTAAATAGTCTTGTAGGCTTTCTCTGCTGTGTATCCAATAAAAAAATAGTTAATTGTTTGAAACTAACCTGGACAAGACGTGAAAAGGTATTCAAGTGGTGTCCTAGTAATTGAAAGTTTTTTTTTGTGCACCAGGTCCTACTACCAAATATTTTAGGCGCTTTTTATTGTCGTTCAATAAAAAAAGAGTAAAAATTTAAACTTTTTTTTTGTAAACTTTTTACTTTAGACTATTTAAAATAACAAACTTGAATTATTCTAGACATAAAGAGTCTTGTGTAATTAACATTTATTAACATTTGTTTTTAAAGAGTTTGTTTGAAAACGTGCATTTTATATGAACAAAAGTATATTAAAAAATTGTATGCTTTTAACTTTAAGTTTAGCTAAAATTATCAAGCTTAAAAATTTATCAATCAGATTCTTTTGATAAGTTTGTATACAAAAACAATTTAAACAAGCTTTTTATAAAGCGCAAGCACTTTGAAAAGATTTCTAGTGGTTTCTGATTTCCAAAGCTATTACAATTAGTTTAGTTTAAGAAGATTGTTGTAAGAAAAAATTGAGCAAAAAACAAAGAATTGTTATAGAAATTTTGATTATCATTACAATTAATTTTAAGTATTGTTTTTTATTATTAATTAATATAGGATTGATAACAAAAATGTTACAATTTAGGATGTTTACAAGAGCCAGGCAATATATACTAAATACAAAATAAAAGAAAAAAAACAGTATTTCGAGAAAATGTTTTTACAAATACAGCTTTCTTTAAACTATATCTTTCAAAAAACAAAATGAAATATTATTCAATTTATTTTAATTTTTATATTTCTTTTAACTAAACATATTAAGAAAGAGGTCTAGTTTGAAACTAATTAGCTTTACAACAAAGTTTTACAAAACCTGAAGATGTATTATCATAGAAAACTGTTATGAGATTCGACTGAAAAGTTGTAACAAAAGTTTTTGTAGGTAGTGGTTAACAACTTACAAAAAAAAATTTTTTTTGTTAGTTCTAATGTACTACATTTACAGAAAACTTTTTTGTGCCTTTCGGTATTAAAACTACAAGTTTTTTCACATTTCTGTACTTTGCTTTAAACCAGTTATTTAGTCTTTTTGTTTATAAAACTGTAAAATTTTGCATAAACGTCTTTTTTCTAAGCTATCTATTCTATATTTCACAAGAAGTATAAACTTAAACAGATGAAACAATGTTTCTAACCCAAAGTATTCACAGTTAAGTATTTTTTTGTATATTAGACTGAGAAATAGCGTATATCAAGCTTTTTTTATTTGTTGAATGGCATTGAATATTATGCATGCTATTTTAGGAACATAATTCTAAAAATAATACAATTATTTATGACATGATTTATTGAAGTACGAAGAAACATTCACTCTTATTTTCTACATACAACATTATCAACCTTTTCTACTTCCTTTAATTTTTAATCAGTTAGAATAAAGCAGCGTTGCAGCTCTTTGAGGCAAAAAGTAGCACGAGTTTATTAGTTAAAACTTTCTACGCCTTCTGTGCAACTACTTTAGAGCCAGTGTGCACTGTTCTCAGTAGTGTGAATACAATGTAGTTTTGTGTTCACAGGAAAATTTTTGAGGTTAAGAAACATTTAAATTTATGCATCATCAGTATTAAAAAATTTTTCAATCCTGTAATAGGTCATTCAAATGTAAATATTTAAAAAAGGTAGTATCGGTATTAAATGTTACAACAAAATTATCCATTGACAACAAATTTTTATTGGTTATTTACGTTGCACGTTCTTTTAGTGGATTACAGTTTTGAAGATGCTAGGAATCTTTGCTTTTGGATTATACTTCATCTTTTATCACTAATAGGACACCTGTAAATACTTTTACAACATTCTATCAAAATAAATTGTTATTTAATTTCAGTAGAGCGAAAATTTACAAAGTTTTTTCACAAACTTTTTCAAATATTGCCTGAAGTTTCTCAATTTTAACTGATGTTTGCTAAAAGGGGACAATAGTTAGGAGTGATTTTGGCTATCAGGAGGTGATAATTAGTAAATTGGCAGAACATTGAATTTGTAATTAACTAGCATTGGGGCAATATCTGGAAAACAAGGGAAACTTATTTAAATATCTGCCAAAGGGGCGTTTATGAAAGAGTTTGGGAAACCTTGCCCTAACATTTGTTGGTCGGCGCCAAGTTGGTCTTATAACAAATGAAACAAGATAACCTATTAGATAAGTTTTAGTTGCGTGGTTTCCTAATATAAAAACCTCTAGTATATTTTTCAGTTTCAAATTATTCATAAAGACAGGTTCCTGAAAAATATATATTATAAGTTTCTTTTTACAGAACTTAAACTGTTGTTTAACTGCACCAGGGGCTTAGCGTGGGGAGGAACACTGGCGCATGCGTGCCACCCAAAAACAGAAGTAAAAAAAAGAATATATTTATCCTTTATTTTTTCTGCTTAATTTTCCTTTTTTCAACTATGTTTATTTAGTATTCGAAAAGTTAAACGAAATTTTGAATACCAATTAGTGACAAGTGAGGGAAATTACCCAATATACTGATTCGGTGCGCAAGCGAAAGTGCGCACCGATGTTGATGAAAAACTCCATGAGGAAAAATTTTATAACTTCATAAGAATTTAGACTCAAAAAGAACGCAACTAATTAGTACACCGCAGTAGTATAACTTTGTGATAGATTTTTCTACAAAAAATTTACAAAAATACGTCACGCTTAAACGAAAATTAAACAAACTTACAAGTTTTTTTGATGCTGCAATAAACGTTAAGACTACTGCTAGTTTTCTGAACTTTATTTTTGTAAACATACAAGAAAAAGCGTGTCGGCCTATGAGAAATAAACTTTGTTTGAGATTTATATTTTAAACAAATACAATCAGATGAATAGAATTTAAAAAGTATACTTTTAACTATTTTACAAAGTTGTAATAAATTGTAATAACAGTTATAAAATTGGTTTATTTTAACTTCTGTGTAACTTTATTTAAAATATGTGCAATGCGGTGTTGTTATCAATGTTGAATTGTATATTAAAGAGATTGATTTTTTTTCGTAAATAAAACAGATACTTTCGTTTTATTGAATATATTCATTTTTAAAGATATAAAGTTTACTGTAAGTAGTAAAAACAACTTATTCAGTAAGTTTACATTTGTGGAAGCATAAGTAATTGTAATGAAATTTATACTTTTTTTTAAATTGTTTAATTTTGTAATATATAGGTAATATATATAAAAACACTTACTTCGAACTTATTTTACTTAATGAATTTATTTCAATTATATTACTTATAAAAAGATCTTTTTAAAGCTAATTACAAAAGTTTAAACTAAGGGGATTTTTCGGGAAAAAAAATTTGCGCACCCCCTGACCAAAATACCACGCTACGCCACTAACTGCTACAGATATGACGGTTTGTACGCAAAATTTTGAAAATTAAACTGAAATTTAACAATTTAGACCGACACTTTAAAACTCCCTAATATTTATCATTTGGGCTTGTAACCAGATAAAGCATCATAGCATGTTGTATTATTTCTAACCGCGTAACCTATTAATAATAAAACTTTTTAGTATACTTTTTTTAAGTTTTTAATTGATATGGCCCCGAAAAAGTATAATAAAAGTTCTAGGTAATTAAACTTTTATCTAAAAAGATTAAGCATGACGCGTACAACCCTGATCTACCTAACAATTAAAAACTGGAAACCAACAAGAATGAAGTGGTAGATAATAAGTTGACTTTTAAAATGTCTCAAACTTTATCAACTCAAACTAGTTCAATATCAAGCTTGAGGTTTTCAAAATAAGTTTTAATCTAGTATGAGTGTGTAGCAAACCATGAAAAGGTTTCTAAGAATTACGTGTGGAAGATACTTGAATTTTAGATTTTTTTGAGTGAAAATAATTGCTACGAATTAAATTTTGTTGAAAAACAAAGAGTTAACAACCAGTTGAAGCGTATTTAAGAAAAAACAAATGGATATATCAAACACAAAACAGTAAAGCCGTTTGTGAGCAATACATCAATTATTCATGAGTTTATTGCAGTGTTTGTACAACACGCGCTTTCGCCGTCACCACAATCCTTTTAATTGCATGCTGTAATTTTGCTTGAAAAATTAAAATTTTCAATTTTGATAAACTTTAAGTTTAATGTAACCCAACTTAGATACTCTGATATCCCGAAATTGGCAGGAGCTTTTTAGGTAGATTTTATTATGAAATTGTAGAACTTTAAATATAATTTTCAAATTTTAGTTAATTTTTCTACTAAAATTAAACTTCCTTCCTCAACCTAAAAAGTATTGCAAAATAATAATGAGAATAGTTTACTTCTTTTTGAATAGAAAACTAAGGAAACTAAACTTTTTAATTTCTCAATTTCAACAATATAATACTTCCTTAATTAAAAAAAACTTTATATTGCAACATTTTTTTTGCGCTAACCATCTTGTAGTTTTACAAATATTATTCATGTTACAAATGTGCGTTCAAAAATGAATTTATACGCATTTTTTAATTTATTTTTTCAAAAAAAAAACTGAAAACGAAAATCATGCACTGAAAACTTTCTTTAGAATTTATACACGCTTTATTACTTTTTTAAATAAAACATAAAGAAAGCAAGAAATTGAAAAGAAAGCTTCATAACGACAAATAAGCCAAAGTATTAGTATCCAAAACTGTATTTACAATTATTACTTAAAAAAAGTTTTATTACAACATAATAGAAATTAAAGAAGATAAATAGATAGTCTACCCGAACTTGTTTTGTAAAGCTTTTAAACTTGTTGTCATGAAAAAAAAAAAAAACATCTACAAACAGGAAAAAGATGGCAAAGAAAACTTTTTACGCCGGATACAGCTGTTTTGAGTTTCGAAGTGGGGGAATTCCGCACTGCGCGACTCTAATCTCTTCCACCGAACAGGGAGAGGATCATGAGGAAGATGTAGACGATGTCGATGTAGAGCTGCAGCGCTCCCATCACGTGCTCCTCCGGCCCGAGCTCGTACTTCTTGCCGCCCATCACGAGCTGCACGTCGAACGCCAGGAACTGAAAAAACAACAAAGTTAAACAAGAGCTTTAAACAAAATACTTTTGTTGACTTGGCTTTGAATAATTTTTCATTAGTTTTTGACGATGCCGACAATGAAATTTAACTGATTTGCCTTCAAAACTTTTTAGCACCTTTTTAGAGTGATCATAGTACATTTATTATGCTTTGCTTCGTCACAAAAAAAAATTGATTAAAAAAAGAATGAACAAACTGTTGTTGAAAAATATTTTAATTTATTCTAAGAAGTCAATACCTATTGAAATAACAACTAAAAAAATAAACTTGATAAAAACGTTATAAAAGTGTGGTTCTACTTTGTGAATTTTAATATTTTTACGATGATAAATTGACTGAATAATTTATAAGATATTCCAAGTGAGTTTTAATTTTTACCTAATGGCTTAAAATAAATGTTTAAAATGTTTATTGTTTAAACATATGCAAAAGTATTTAAATTCTGTAATAATTAAAAATACCTTTCACATAATTGAATTACAATAATTTTTTATCATTCGTTGTTTTATTATTTTCAGACTTTGTATGCATTTCAAATTTGAAAGTTCTATATATGTAAGTAGCAAAATTTGAGTCAATCTTTTGTAAGCTTGATAAGAAATCAAAAATAATAAACACTTAATAAAAAAGTTGTTTATCAGTATACGATAGAAAACAGAAAATATAAATTTAGTAATTACAAATTTAAATGTGAATTCACAAAAAGCAATTTGAGTAATGACCACATAGAGATATATAATGTATAAATCATATTTTCACTAATATAAACTTGAACAATAAATTAATATAATATCAAATTAATCATCTGTATAGTGTATAACATAGTTTTGTTTCTATATCACTTTTATTAAGCTGAAAAAAAATGAATAAAAGAAATAAATACAAGAACTATATAAAATTTTATTCATGGATTTTGTTAAACCTTTAATACAAAAATCTAAAAGATGCAATTAACTAACTTTCAAAAAACATTTTTTTTTACAAAAAAAAAAACAGTTTAAATACAAGTTAATTAAAAATATTAAATTTACATAGGCTGTATACAACTTATTAAAAACTAATAAATTTCTATGGCTATATAGATTAAGTAACATTTAAAAATCATCATAATAAAAGGTTCTTTGGAAACTTTTTAAACTTTTTAATACAACATTTTACTTACTATCTTTTAGCTTACTCTTTTAGCCCTATATAAACAAAATTATTGTTATTTATAACATAAAAACTTAAATCATATATTTATTTGAAATTCAGCACTTATGACACTATTAATTTAAAAAAATATAAACATTAAAACATAAATGTAAGCTAAACTATTTTTTAGCTAATTTAATCAGCCAAAACAGTTTATTAAAAATAATAGGTAAAATATACCTATTTTATAAAAACCTTTTTTAAACTAATATTATAAAAAAACATTTCATTTAATATTTAACATAGCAAACTAGATGTTATTATTGTTCTATTTAAATAATTAAAGTACAAAAAATATACACACTTAATTTTATATTTTAACCACTTGAGTTAAGACTTTTAATTATATTAGTCTAGACTATTTTTCAAAGAAAAATTTTGCTTTAATAGAAGCTGTTTTTTTGCACAAAATAAAAACGTCTACATTAATAATTTACTAAAACTTTGATATATATTTAGCTAGTTTGATACCTTTAAAGTATTACTCTGATTTAAATTAAAAAGTTTATTAATTTTTTTTAAGTCTTAAAAAAAATTAATATTTTTTATTTTTACTTTTATATGAAAAATTTGCTGTAGTAATAAAAAGTTTCTATCGAGTAAATCTATCTAAAGTAAACTTGTAACAGTTTAAAAAGTAATGTTATTTAAACATTAAAAAAAAACATAGCATTTACAAATTTTAATGGTAGTTAAAGGTTTCACTGCACAGCAAAAAGCTAAAACCTTTTGCACACTGATGTGCTTTTGTGAACTTTCTAGAAACATTTTGTGATTAAAACTTTCTGCTTATGTTGACAGGTTGTTTCCTTTAATTTGCACAAAATTAAATACCACGTTTTTTTTAATTTTAACAATGCTAGTACCCAAATATAAATTTTTGTATATTAATTTAAAAACAACTAGCACAAAAAGTACGTGCATTATCTTATCTTCACTTGAGTTTGTAGACCTTAATTTTTATTTTTTTCAACAAAAGTGGTAAGTTGGTAAAAAATTTCAAACAAATACTACATTTATAAGAACTTTTTTATAAGAGTATTTCTTATAAAAACTTATTTATAAGAAAATATTTAAGTATATACAAATACATTAGTATACTAAAATACAGTGTATAACGATGTAAACTATATAATGACTCATGGTAATCAGTTTTATTTTTAAATAAGGTTATGGTATGAAATAAATTATCAGTAAACTTAGTTAGTTTTATTAGTTTTTAATTTGTCGTTTTATAGCTTTTGTTATAAAACTTGATTTACATAACATATATTACTTTTTCATGTAGGTAGATAATGCTAAAAACTTCATTACACTATTTCCTAAATAAAACTAAAAGCGTACTCACTATTAAGATTTAAGCATTTCTATGCACAATAAAGATAAATAAAATTTATAATGTGAAAAACGCCAAGTTAAGTTTATAAACTTTTAAAAAGCAAGCAGAATTCCGAAACTCAAAGTTTTAATAAAAATTAAAATATTAAAAAACCACACCACAAAAAATAGTTTAAATTAAAGTTAACACGAGAGTAAAAAAACATTAACTTTTATCTATATATAAAAAAGTTCAAGTTTAAAAGCTAACTAAGTAAATTAAATACAAATAAATATTGTGATCAACTAATGGATAACAGGAATAAGCTTTCAATAGTTGCAAATTGTTTATCTCTAAACTGATAATTGTTTTGTTTAAACAAACACTTAATTTTTTAGGTTAAATGTTTTGTTTTAATGAACATGTTTTTGTTAAGTTGGCAAGCTTTATGACTAAGTATCTTTTTGTTAGGCGTACATCAAATCAAAAAAGTGTATATGCCATATACCTAGAAAAATTTTGAACTAACTTTTAAAAAACCACTACTCTTTCTATGTAAATTAGAAAAGAGAGGTTGAATAGAAATAAGCATACAACAAACTTTGGTTCCGCTCATTTATCAAAAAAAAGTAACAATTGTTTTCAAAGTAAAATAATAGTCAGCAGGAAAAGTAGCAATGAGTTTAGACAATAAATTTTATTTTAAACTTTGATGATACTGTAAGTAAACAAGATTTGTGGGTTTAGCTTTGAATTTGTTTGAATTACTAATAATAACTCAGTATACTATCTCAGCCACTACCGGCGCTAAAGAGCAGCAAAATAAGCTTTCTCATTACAAATAGAACGAAACGAAATCAGGTGATTTTAAAACAAATAAAACGGGTGATGATTGAGAACTTTGAACGTTCACTTTATCAAATATCGAATTACATGAAAGCCACTTCCTCTTTGAAACTGATATTTGAGCTTTCTGCTTATAACGCTTTCAAAGAAAATACATATTTCCAAACAACAACTTAACTTTTCTAAAAAGTAGAACTTTGCTTTCTGTTTTTTTGTTAGTTATATTTCTTATTTAAGCGGAAAACATGTTATAAACTTTCTTTATACTACGTATTTCATGTTTAAAAATTCTTAATGATCTTTTTGCAAGTTAAAGATTTTGAACTAACCAGTGTGAAGAGCAGAGCTCCCAGGCTTCCGTAGACAACTTGAATGTACTGCAAAAATATTAGAAATAAAACAAACTGAATACATTCGTTAATTACTATTAAACAAATGCAGAACAATTGCTTATGCTATAAAGTTCATCAAGTTTAAATACCACACTATAAATTTTACGCAGTCCATAAAGGTTAGAAAACAACAATAAAAAAAAAACTTTTTTCTATAAATTCTACGTTAAAAGAAAAATTAAAAATTTAATAAGTTTTGCAGGCTTTGTACCTTATTTTTTAGATCGAAGTAAGATTTTACACCTCAGTGTTAAAAAGCAAAAAACTTGAATTCACACAAAAGTACCAAAAACGTTTGATGTGTTCATTGTTTATAAACACTATAATATCATTTTACTAAGCTTGAAAAGCTAAAACGTTTCAAAATTCATCGCTTACTGAAATATTTTTTATCTACGGTAGCAAAGCCTAAATAACCCAGTTTTATACAAGTAGCAGTATCAAAGTAAAGACTTTTGTGATATCAAAAACTTAAATTCAACTGAAAACACAATTCACAGAAATTTTAATCAAAACGCCAACCCAGTTGTAGCTGTAAGTGAAAATGGTGATGAGGCCAAAGAGGAAGAAGCACATGGAGAGGACGAAGAGGAGGCCGGAGCACTTGGTGAAGTCGAACTTGGTTTGCATGGAGAACAGGATGACGGAGAAGCACACCACCTGCACACAACGTTGGTAATGTTTATTTAATTTACCTTTTGGTGGTTGCAAACTTAATATAAATGTTTTTTGATGTTTTTGCGACACATCAGGCTAAACAACCTTTGAATAAAATTAATGTTTTTAAAAGATGAATTGGGATTAGTTTGTCTTTTAAGCGCTATATCAAAAAAAAGATTTTTTTTCTTAATAGCTAAAAAGTTAATCGAAAAACTTTTTATGTTTTTTATTTTGATACAAATTTAACTTTCAGCCAAAAGTTAGTGTTCAAAAAAATTTTTAAGGCTAACTATTCAAAAGTAATATTTAAGCGCTACCAAAATAGCAAAACATAAACTTTTAGATAAGTTACATATATATCGACATAGAACAACAGTACTTTAAGCACTAAATGACATACAAAACAAACTCTAAATACCAAATAAAATTCAAAATATGTGTTAACACTCACGCAAGTAACGCCGAGGGCAATCATGACGGCTTGAGCGTCGTAGAAGCTGGCAATTGTTCCGGTCATGTACGAGAACGCCACTGTCTGTTTGATTTAAATTTTTATTAGAACATTTAACTGTTACAAGCTACATGATATCTCAACAAAAAGTTTTATTCAGTAGTTTCAATTTAAGGAAACGCGAATCATGTTGTAAAAAACGTATGAGAATAAAACTGTCTGTAAACGATTGTTTCTAATTTACAACTAACATATGAGAAAATAATAGAAGTATCAATAAACAAGTTTATGTACAAACTTACTAACTTATTTCATTTCAGAACAAATTTACACTACGCTAAAAACCGTACACGTTTCGTTTTTTTCGAACTTACAACAGCGTGCAAATTTATTACAAAAAAAATCAAGTTAAAGTGGAAACTAGTTCAGCAAACTTAGTGTATGCTTAAGATGTACATTCAGGGTTGCCATTTTTTTTAAGAAATTTGTTCCCGGTTTTTAAAGTACATTTTTTTGGGTCTATTTTTAGTTTAAAGCGAAGTTAAATTCAAAAACTGTGCTAAGTAGTATAACAACATTGAAAAGATACTGTAAGCTACTTTAACCTTGTTTTGTAATAAAAAATTTTTGGATGATGACAAAAAGTTTTTATCTATATGGTGGACTTGACATGTCAAATTAAAATTTTACTTCTTAACATATAAAAACTATTTAAAATTCCAGGTTTTTTAGTGATTTTTTTAAAAAATTCCAAGCTTTTTTTCTAAATTTCTTAGAATCCTGGTTTTTCCACGTTTTTTCAGTATAAATTGTCAAATTCCAGGTTTTTCCAGGCAACCCTGTACGTTATGTTGGAAACTGACGAATATTCCGAGGAAGATGAGGTTCTGGGGGTGTTTCCTCCTGACGCTTTCGCAGCAGACCAGGGCTATGTAGATGGCGAAGAAGAAGATGCTGAAAAAATCATTACCATAAACATACATTTTGTTGTGAATATACTTTTCAAATAAAAAACTAAAGAGTTTGTTGTACTGTGGTAGATTATATTATTATAAACCTACTATTGTTATAAACAGGGTTCGTGCGCGATTTTTTTTTTCTTTTAGCCTGACTGAGACCAATTTAGCCTGACATTTTTTCAAAGTTAGGAAAATCCCCTTTAGAAGTCATTTTAGGTATTGGGGGGTCTTGATTATTACTATTGTAGTCTCCGACTTCAACCAGTTTTATCTTGAAAGTATTTTGAGCTTTAAAAATCTGCAAAAAGCAACTCATAGCTTAATAAGAATTCAATAAAATAAAACTAAGTTGTGAAAAAAGTGGTTGACCCACTTCCCCCCCCTATGCCCTTAACATAACAAATTCAGTTACAAGTTTTAAAACAAGTGTTATATCTAATCTATTACTGGTGTAAAAATTTAATATATTACTAAACACAATTGTTCAATTTAATTAAGCACTAAATAAACACTATAACCAGAAGATTTATAATAAAACGACGTGCATTGTCGTGTTTTATTAAAATTTAAAATGAAACGCTTACACGAGTATTAAAATTCAAACAAACAGTTAAGTTGTTGAACTAAATTGTAATGTTCAAACTGTATTTTTTTATTGGTTTTTGAAAATTATGACGTATATAATCTACTAAAAACAAAATAATGAAGATTCTTTGAAAAACTTTAGAGATTCAACGAAAGGTTTTAAGCTTTTATTTTTACAAATACTGATTGATTTTGTCTTTAATAACTAAATCTTTATTTAGAAATAAATTCACATCTCAATTTGATCTTGAAAAGATTTCTCAATTCTTTTAATCAAAAATTTTCAGGCATTTGAACTGAGAAAAACTGAGATTCTCAAGTTTTTCAATAAAAAAACTGATTTAGCCTGACGTTTTTCAAATTTTTTCAAAAAAACTGATTTAGCCTGACTTAGCCTGACGCGCACGAACCCTGTATAAAACAGTAGAAAAATGATTTATCAAAAAAAATTCTTAAGTTATCCAACAAAACCATCAAAGTTAGAACTAGCATCAGTTTTTTGTTTAGAAATATTCAAATAAGTTTAACAATTTAAAATATAAGACTATTTACATGCTTCTGTGTTTAATTAATCTTTAAAAACTTATACAAAGGGGATTGCAACTTAATAGCTTAATTTTTGATGCGGATTTTACTAGTAAAGGTAAAAATATTGCAGTGAATAAATGTTTAATTCTAGCATGTCAAAATATTTATAGAAAACAATTTAAAAAATTATTAATGTTTAGTCAAACAATGAGTTTTATAAATTGAACTAAAATACTTAAAAAAAATTTATTTACTTTAATTTAATAAAAGTTTGAAAAATCATTATAACATTAAATACACAACTAACTAAGCGATGTAGTAAGTCCATGAATTTGCTCGAATAAAATTTTTGGTTGGTTCACTGTAAATAAATATTGGTTTGTTAAAATAAATTAAAACTTAAATAAAGCAGAAGCATAATAACTAACTCAAATTATTTTTTTAAAGTTTAACAGCTTTTTAGTTTTATTCTTATAAACTTTTACAGAAAAACTATTTCTCAAATACTTCTAATCTTATGCTTAAAGTTCATTTAATATTGGAACTTTATTTTAATTAAATTATTTAATACTTAGAACAATATTTACTATCCAAAGGATTACCATTTAAGGTAATTGACTAGTCAAGGTATAGTAGTTATACAACACAAATTGTCATAAAGAAAGTGATTGGTTTAAAAGAAGTTTAAAAAAAATCATAAGTAAAAATACTTGTTTTTTGTTACTTAAGGTATTTTATGAAACATGATATACATTTAAAACTAAAATAAAGTAACTTTATCATTGAAAGCCATCAAATTTATTTTTTATACAATTATAGAATGTTTAATAATTTTTATAATCATTGAAAACTTCTACTCATAAGAATTCTAAACTGCTATGAAGCAAAAAGAAATACTTAAAAAAATATCTTATAACATTGAAATTAAGTTTTATAAAATAATTTCAATATTCAAGTTTTATTTGTAATGAAGTTTTATTTTATTATTAGATGAATAATAATAATAAAAGTTACATATTTTTATTAAAAACAGTGTTCAAACATTTTTTTACATTTATTTTATAATCAAAAAAAAAAAAACATTATAACTTACTAAAAACTTACTGAAATGTGAAGAGACATACAGTTCCAAAAGTTATTAACAGCTGGATTCCTAAAATAAGAAACACTTTTTTCACAAAAGTTCTTCGCACATCATCACTGTCAAAACCTCTGCATTTAATAATTAAATAATTACTTTAATGTAAAATTTCAAGTACTTTAATGATCTTGTAAAAATTTTAACTATTAAGACGAACTAGATTTAGTTAACTTTGTAATTGTGTTATTCTTAAGATACTTCGTTCTATTTTGACAAATAAAACACCGTGAAATAAGCAAAGAAGTTGTAACAATAAAAATATTGCTTCTGAGAAATATATTTAGCTTTAGATGAAGAACAGCCTACTTGGTATTGTAAAATGATATGTACTTTTTTTGTTTAATTAAGCAACAGCTTTAAAAGTTATTGAGTATGTTAGTTAGTGTTACCAATGTAGCTTTTAAGTTTAAAATTATAAACAACACTATCTACTTTTTGTTTATGTAAAACAAAGAAAACAAAAACATATTTACTAGCAAATTATAAATAAGTCAAAAAAAAGTAATTTGATAAAGTTTTAAGAAGCTTAAAATAATTTAAATCATAAAGTTAGTAGCTAGCTTTATACAAGATGCTTTTTAAGCTAAAAAAAAAACAAAATTTTGAGTACGCATAGCTACAGACTAAAGTTACTTAATATTACAAACAAATAACTAAAGAATAAGGTAGTATTAGTTTTAAAAGAAAAATTATGTTCAAAACACTTCAATGACACTAATTCATGTATCTATAATTTATAATCATAATAGGAACTTGTTGTAAGCTTTCAAAAACAAAAAATATGTGATGCTAGTTGAAGTAGTTCTAGCCAACAGTGTGTAACATGCAATGGCACACAACACAATTGAATTTCAAACCTGCTCGTGAATCCGCCCGCTTCTTCGTCGTAAGCTGAAAGCAAAGCTGTTTGTTTGAATGCAAGTTATGTAAAAATTTGCTACACTATAAGCCTTATTAGAAGGTTATTTTTTTTAAATATAAAATAGTTTTTTAAATGAAGCATATTTTTATTTGTTTGAATACAAGTTGCCTACTAATACTTAGCATTTTTAGCATCAATTTATTGCTGCTAAATTTAAAGCAGGTTTATGATCCTAAAGCATATTTTAAATTAAGAAACTAACAACAACATAAAACAGATGTAAAAATATTGAGTTGTACTCAGTACAAAGAACATATTAAGTATTTTTTTAATTCAACCTAAAATACCAGATACAGACTATACTCTATTAAAACTTTTCAGAAATATACACCTACTAGTTTTTACTATCAATTTAAATTTATTTAATTAGTTTATACATATATACAAACTAATTAGATTAAAAACTAAAAGCTTGAAACAAATATTTTGAATTAGGTCTAGTTAGATGGTAGTAAAAACAAAATATAACTATTAAATTAAGAGCTATTTAAAACTATTGGAAAAATCTTACCTTTGTAGAGAAAAATTTATAATGTTAATTTTTGACTTAACAAACGGATATACAAATCTACACCAGTTTAAATGTTAAAATTATGGCTAAAAACAGAGCTGTGCACTAAAAATAAAGCACAAATGATTCACCTGAGTAGCCGTTGTGACCAGCTGACGGCATTGGTGCCGGCTTGGGTTCAGCAAACCCAGTTGCTGGCGGTTGAGCTCCTGGGTAAGCGTTGTACGTGTTGTTGTAACCAGGCTGAGGTTGTGCTGGAGGGTAAGGGGCGCTGTATCCCGGTTGGGGGTAAGGCGCGGAGGAGGTGGGGTAAGGAGCTGCGTTGTAGCCGGTGTTCGGTGGGTAGCCCGGCTTCTTGTCTGTTGAATCTGAGTAAGATGGTGGTGGTGCTGCCATTGTTTAACTTATAAATATTTTATCTGAAATTTTTAAACAGCAACGTTAATAAATTCAAGTATAAAATATCTTACAAATACATTGAAATATACAAAAATCACTCTATGAATTAAAGCTACTTTGATTAGGGTGCTTCTAAAAGTTTGACAAAATTTGTGTCTTTACTTTTAAACCCAAATTATAACTTGAAACAAGTATAGTTCTTTCTTATTTGTCCGGCCGGTTTTAGTCAAGAAGAAGATTCATTTTAGCTCAGCTAAAATCGATGTTTAACTATAAACACATGTCTAATTTGGTTTCAATAACTATGCAATGCAAGCAGTTTATAGTAACATAAAAATTTGTTAAAGAAAAACTTAAATAACTTAAACTTTTTATGCTATATAAATATAAGAATATCAATCCAGAGCTACTCCAACCATCAAACTTTTAATTGCAATGAATTATGTAAGAATGTTTTATTACTTCAGCATTGGTACACAACCGGCTGGATGATATTTAAAAATAAAATTTTACATTAAAAATACAAAAAAAATTGGTGTTTTTTTTAATAAAAATTTTATTATTTTAAATTAAAAAATTCCTGCATTCAATCTTTTTTAAATTTAATAATACACTTTCTCTGAAAGTTTAATAAAGATTTCTTAAAAAATGAGGGAGAAGATAGATTTTTAGTAAATTGGTCTTTTTTGCGTTTTTAGTTTGGGCCTTCCATTGGGAACCTATTGATGTCACTGACTTTGATCGCTAATATCTCAAAAACTACTTTGAATTTTTTCAAGTGGTTAAAAATGTCTGATAGCTTATTTGAAACTCTATAAAATTAGATTAACATGTATAAATCAAGGTGAACCCCCCTATGCTCTTGAGCTACCTACTTTTTCTAATAAAAAATTAATTTGGTGATGACACATATTTTTTTATTATTTATATAAAAATTTTTTTAATCAAATTGAAATTTTATTACTGAACATTTGAACATTAGTAAAATTCCAGGTTTTATTCAAAATTTCTCAAAATCCAGGTTTTTTTTTGCCTAAATTGTCAAATTTCAGGTTTTTCCAGGTAAAGTAGCAACCCTGGAAAAGGTTTCAAAATATTCAGAACTTTTCTAAAATTTAAAACAAACTGAGTAGGCTGAGTAACATAGCCTTAAATTCTGCTACTTAAGTTTTTTGACCATGGCAGAACTATAGCAACATTTTAATACCTTAATAGTTTAATACTAACTACAAATTAATGTTAGACCATTTTGATTAGATACTTAAAGATTATTATAATTATCTTAAAAAGTTAAACAATATTAACTTATAGTCAAACTTAGGTTACTACTCTTTGGAGCAAAAAAATTAGCCTGATTGACAAAAAACTAGAGTTAGTGAGAGGGTTATGAAAAAATAAGTTAGTTTAGTCATAAAATTTTAATGCTTTTAAATTAACAAAACTTATAAGTAACGTTTTTTTCTTATAATGTAAGGAACATTTCCTGAAATTTGAAGTAGACTGCTTGAAAAATGACCCCAAAAAATTTGCGATCCATACGCATGTATTTTAAAATTTTTACAAAAAATAAGATATCTCAAAAGTTAAATGATATTTTTAAATTCTATAAAAACTAGCTTGTAGTTTGTACTTGAAGCTTTCATAAAAATAGCAAAGATATTTTTTGTAAAAAAAAGTGTTAATATATCATATAGATAAAGCTATACCTTGCTAAGTGCCAAGTCTTGTAAATTGCATTTATATAAAGTAAGTACATTAATAAAATTCAATGAGTTTAAAACTAAAAAAGATTTGGTACAAAGCTTTTGAATTAGAAAATAACATTTAAGCAAATTAAAAAATTAAGTCTTAATTAATCTAAATTTAAAATACTTTAAATACTTAAACTAGTAGTAATCTGAAAACAATAACATACTTATAGCTGACTTAAAAAATTTAATACAAATAAATAATTATTGTTCAAGTATATAAAAACTTTTTATATTTAGACAATAAAATTACACTAATTTTAAAAATCTACGTGCAGTTTTTATGTTTATAAGTCTAATTCTTTTACTCTTTGTCAGGTGCTATCAATAATCATAATATCTAATAACTGAAAGTGCTTTACCTGGAAATTCATAAGTAAAAACACTTTGATTCTAAAATTCTGCAAGATCAACTTTTGTGTATATATCACAGTTTCACTATGGAAGTGTCCTTGCCACAGATCATCAATACTATAAAGCATACAAAAACTGCTTGTTCAAGTAGGGTAGTTGTTCAATATGTTAATAGAAAAATTTTGCAGTTTTATTAAAGAATTTTTTATTATTTTTTACCAGATGAAGGCATTGGAAATTAAGTAATTTCAGAAATTACTAGAAAAATTTTGCAATTCTAGTTTGACTTATAAGGACTTTAAATTAACTTTTTACCATTTGAAGGCTGTGGAAACTAAGGAATTTTGTAAATTTGAACTGACAATATCTGTCATTTTTTCCAAATTTTGTTAAATTTCCTGACTTTTTTCAAAAATCCCAATTGTGGCAGCCCTGTTTTGATGAATCCAAAACATATGTCCAAATAAGTCCAGCAAACATCACCCTAGTACTCCCTGCCTCTAGTTAACCTAAGGTTTTTTAAATTTTGAAACTAGCCTGACTTAATTTGAGTGTTAGATAATTATGCAAACTGGAATTTATTATAAAAAATAAACTGAATTACACAAACTTTAATAGACTATCCCCAATAATATTTAAACAGCTTAAAAAAAGTTAAAAACACTTATTATTGGTTACAATAACAACTTAACTTTTAAGAAGATTTTTAAATGTCACTATAGCAGAGTTTCTAAAAGTGGGCCATGACAGAAATTTAGAGGGCCATGAGGTCATAATTTGAAACTTACACTAGATATTCTGGAATTAATGATGAACACAGGTTTGCCTTGTTGTTTTTCCAATAATTTTTCGAGGTTTTTCAAATTTTTACCAGGTTTTCAAAAGTACATATTTTTGGGTCTATTTTTAGTTTTAAGTAAGAAACTGTGTTAAACAGTGTAAAAACATTGAAAATATACTGTAAAGCTACTTTAAATGTGTTCAATAATAATAAACAATTTGATGATGCAGGGTTGCCACTCTTTGGGTCAAAAAATCTTCCCTAAGTGACTAGAAACTTCCTTGAGTTTTTTTCAAATCCTTAAAATTTTTATTATTTGTTGAAAAATTACAATCTTAATTCTAAGTTTATTGAATAACTAGGCACAAGGCTTAAAAATTTCTAAATAAGCACTTTAAAATAAATAAAATTAACTATTTTGAACAAAATTTTGAAACTGGATTTACTAAATCTCATTATAGATCTAGGTAAAAATTTTCCCTAATTTTTTTATAATCTCAAATTTTACCTGAAAATTTTAGAGAAAATCAAAACTGCCCTGAGTTAAAAAAAATCATAATTTCCTGAGATTTTCTATAACTTGAAATTTTACTGAGTTTCCCTGAAAGTGTGGCAACCCTGATGGTGACAGAAATTTTTTATCTACATAATAGATTTTTTGTGTCAAATCAAAATTTTATTACTTAACATGTTGAAATTCCAAGTTTTTATAGTGATTTTTGTTTCAAATACCAGGCTTTTTTTCAAAATTTCTCAAATTCCAAGTTTTTCAAGGTTTTTGGGTTGTTTGGCAACCCTGTCTAAAGTGTTTATAATGGTATTTTTTTGAGTAATCTTATTGGAGGAGGCCATAGCTTTCTTAATTTCTTTAAAAGGGGCCTTTTGAAAAAAGTTTGGGAAACCTTGCACTATAGAGTAATAAATAATAACGATGATAGCTAAAACAACATTTTCAGTTTTTACTAAAAGTTAGTGTTTTACCATTTCCAAAGGCTTTATAGTGCTGGATATGACCATACAGGGTTCCTAATAAAATAAAAAAAAAAACTATAGGGAAATCCATAAAACATAGCAAATGTATAGGGAAAAAATAAAAAAAATCAATAATTTAAAACACTACAAACACGTTCCTTATTAATTAAATAAGGGTTATAATTCCTATACTAGTGTTAAACCAAAGTAATTTAAGAAGAAAACATTAACCAGAAAGTATTGTATACCTATAATAAATAAATAATCAAGTTTAACAAAACCCTAGAAGGTTAATACATTGATATTATTTCACATAATAAGTTTAATGTCAAATTAAACTTTCCCAAAATAATCAATAATCTATTCTTAGTTTTGTTTTATAACTATCAGATTTTTAGGTTCTTAATTCTATTTTAGTAAAAATAAATAACCATTTCGCCCTAATACCTTACCCTAACTTTATGTTGTGATATACTTTTTTAATGCTAAAATGTCATAGTTTGTATTGAAAATTTCTCAGGTTCAAAACTTTCAAAAAAGAATCTTATGCAAAATTGATTTATCTTATTTTATTTTAATGTATGAAAAATTAATTTAGTTGAGTTTTATTTTTCAATTTCTTAAGAAACATCTTTCGTTTTTATTATACAAAAATAAAATTTTACAGTAAAAGTGTTCTTATTTTCTTAAACAACTTTTTTTTTCAATATAAATAAACTTAAATTCCCCTAAAAGTTTTCCTGCTCTATGTATTATTAGAGTGCCATAGCTTCCAGATTTCTATGAGCGAACCGCCACACATTTACTCGAACAAGACTAGTTTTAGATTCAGTGTTCAAAACTCTTTGAATTTGGGCTTTTAGTAATCCTAGTACGAGTACTAGTGCAGGGTCGGCAGGTTTATGGTGGTCGCGGGCTAAATTTAAAAAATAGAAATATTTGCGGCCCGCACTGCAGTTGTAGTTTTATTTTTCACTTCTATCCTATAACTGACCGAAAATATCCCGGAAACAGTGCTTGAGACTTTTTTTTCACTTTTTGTTTCAAACTTCTGAATACTTAGTATTTATTTTCGCCGATCGCACCCATCAGCTGTTTAAAAAGATGTTTAAATTTTATAAATGACGAGGGATTCCAAACATTTTTATGCTTAAAAAGTGATCAAAACTACAACATTCTTTTGTACATATAGTACAATGTTTAATAAATGTTAGACAGTAGCTGATTTTTTTAAAATTTTACTATTAGCAGGACAAAATTTATAAAAAGGTAATTAAAAATCTACTGAAGTACTTATTGTTATTATTTTAAACTATAGATCAAATGAAAAAAATTATACAAACAACAACATATGATAAGTTGTTTAACATTTACTATACCAGCTTACTGAAAAAAAAAGTCAAACACAATCTTGTTTGTAAAAAAAAACTTTCATTCATCGAGCCATACATAACTTACTTACATTGAATATTTTGTGCTTAAAAAATTACATAAAAAATGTTAAACGTCAAAAAATAAAAACATTAGAAGAAGACAAAAATATTATAACACGTAGTTTAAGCACCTTTAAATAAATAATAACAAGGTTTTAGTACTTTTTTAAATGATTGTTATTTAAAACAGACTGAAACACAGTTCAAATTTTTTTTAGTGTTTTATTATCGTTTTGTGATTTTTTTTTTGTATGAAGCATTTGTAATTATCATTTATTTTATTACAAAATTTCTATTTGAATAAGATTTATTGAAGCACTGACGAGGTCTTTGACCGAAACTTAGTTTGCAAAATAAATTTTTGAAAGAATAAATATATTACTTCTCCTCCAGCAGTTGAGATCTCTCTATTTGTAATCTTAAAACCAAAGCATATAATATTTATTATATTACTTTAAAAGTTCTAAAACTGTTAAGTTTATTGTATGAGAAATTAATGTTAAACGTAGAAAAGGTTAACTGCACTTGTTGAATAATTAAATAAGAAAACTGTAAAAAAATAGTAAAAAATACCAATTGTACTTTGAAAATCTGATTGTTATAAACAAAATAATAACTTATAAAAAAAATATAAGTCTTTGAAAAACTAAAGCCTTAAAGATAGCAAGATTTTGAGCTTTTTTAGATATAAATTTGTTTTATTTTAAGCAATGAATACTAGACTGAATCACACGACCATCAACAGCAATTTATGTGACAATCTACGACTCTTTTTTTCCTAAACCAAAGGCAAAACCGAAACGATAATCATTCTAAAATAAGAAGAAGTTTAAGTCTTTTATGTTGACTTAAAAACTTCATAACACAACAATTTGTTTGTTTCTTTGTACTTAAAGAATATTTCTTATAAAAATTAATAGCTTAATGATACAGCTTAAAAAAAAAAACTTTTTTGTGTTTGGGTTTATTGGGTGATGAGTCGCTGCTAGAGCTCATAGAAAAAGTGGGACATTTTGGCTTTTTTTTTAGTTCTCGCAACATATCTCAAAATTTTCATATATTTTTGAACTAATTATTTTGAATATTCTTGAGTAAAATAATTTAATTGGCGAGTGAATTTTTTTTATATAAGCTTAATATTTATTGAAATGTAGGCCATTTCTTAGTTTTTGTGTCTTTCATGACAATTTCAATGAGTATAGTAGCTTAAGTGTCTTAGTAACCCCATGATATTCTGTTTACTTCAAACCTAATAGTTTACTTTTGTATTCTTTAGATTCAGTAACGTTTTCACAACTTTTTACAAGCTATAGTTAACTGTTGTTATTGGTTCTAGAATTTGTATGGGTGCCTTTTAGAGGTTACCTTTGTAAAACTGTAAACCTTATAGCTTGCCCAATGACAAGCAATCTTAGAACATATACTTAAACGTGTAGGTATTTTGCACAGTATAGCAACAACGAATTAAAATAATATTTGCTATTTGAAGTAGCTATAATTAAAAAAAAACTTTAAATAAATATACCAATTAAAAGCTTGTAGAAGTAAGAAAAGGAAATTACAACTTTCGTATTTTTGTAATTTTTAAAGCACATCAGACGTTAAAGTTATTAAATTGTTACAGTTACCTTTTTTAATACAAGTCAGTAAGGTTTATTGAAAAAAAATCTTTGTCAAGATACTATTTTTAATCTAAAGTACATACGTTTATAAACTTAGTAAAATAAAACAACGTTAATAAATTAGTGTAGGAACATATCTTACCATGTCTTAAATTTTTAGCAAAAAAGTTCTATAAAACGACATCATACAAAGCAATCAATTTCATTTAGATAAATTTCTTACAAATTGTACACATTATTAGATTAGTACATCTAAGTAGTATATAATAGTTAACTATAGACATTTTGCTAAACAATTTAATAAAGTGCTTTCACACAAATTTCACTTCAACTGGGAAATTTTACCGCAACCGAACCACAAGCTCGACTTTGTCATTTCGCACAACTCTGACGCCCATCTTTCATTCACAACGTCATAAAAGAACACTTTACTCGAACAACTGCATAGCACGATCAGTTTGTCGCCAATCAAAACGGCTCCGAAAGGCAGCTGCATGTTGTTGAACCTCTCTTGGGGCGCTTTAAGCAAAACAAACTTGCCACACCTTGAATCGAACACTTCGCTGCTCCACCCTCCGACCACAAACAGCTTGTTCCTTGCCGCAACAGACTTGTGACCGCACCTCGGTTCGACCACGCCAGGCATCGGCGACCAGGCGTCGGTCGCGTGGTCGTAAACCTCAACGGAGCCGAGCACTTCCCGCGCACCATTGCGCCCTCCGCTCACAACCACCTTTCCTTCAAACGCGCAGCACGCAGAGCGCGGCCTGGCTCGGCTCATCTCCGCAACGCTCTTCCACCTCAAGTACTTCGTGTAAAATTTCCAGCACCTCCTTCGGTGCCACCCGCTGACGACGTAAACGTCGCCCATGAAAGCGCACGCGCAGAAACCAAAGCGATCTTCTGGCATTTCACCCACTTTCCCGCTCCTCTGAACGAATATCTTTCAACAGAAAGAACCGTTTTGCCGTCCGCATCGTAGCCACCAAACACAAATAGCTCTTGATCGACGCAAACCAATTTGAACTTATTTCGACCCTCTATCATCTGTGGAATGGCGGTTGGTTCGTTCAAGTTGTTTGGATTGATCCTGTGCACCCCGCTGAAAACACGATGTTTGACGTCAACACCAACAATAATGTCAAATTCGTTTTGGTCGCAGTACCTGCTGGTAGACGAGTAATTTTTCAAGCTGCTTTTATCAGTTATGAATTTGCTAATGGTAGAAGCACACTCATCGTTTATAGCAAAGCAAAAATATTTACTCAAAAAACTACTCATTGCATGAACGGATAACAAGGAACAACGGACTGTGAACAAAAGATGTTTTGCTAATCTTCAAAATTGACAAGTATTTGTGCTTTTCACATTTCAGACATCCTAAAGTTTTTTTAATAAAAAAATATTTTATATGTCGAACACTCTTATCAGTATTTAATAATGTTTAAGCAAATAAGATAGCTGTGTATGTATTATTTTTGTATATCTCTTTAAAAATATCAAAAGAACTAGCTTTATTTTATACTAAATTCGTTTTATTGATTCTTATATTATACATATACTTTTTGAAAAACATAGCTGAGTAAACTTTCATTGCTTCAAACAATCGTACAAATATGACTATTTTTTTTTAAATTTAAACACAGTGGTACAATACCGTTTTTTTTTGTAAGTTTCAGTAGTAAAGAATATGCTGTTATATCTCGATGTGTTTAACAACATTTGACAATCTTAAATTTACTCGTAGTTTGACAACAGTCAACTTGCAAAAATGAAGAAAAAAACAATTTTAGTTTTTAATTACCAAAAAGTCAAGACCTAACTTAGGAAAATTCATTATTTAATTCACTAACCGTAAATTTACTAACTTAAACCTTTAAAAGATTATAAGCTTCAGTGCTCGATTTGCATAACAACCATTAGCATTTTCACAACTCTGGTTAAGGATCTTGCATATTTATTGTTTTAAACCAAGTCTCTAGATACAGCTAACTTTAAAAATTTCCCGGTTTTCGCAAAGCAGTATTAAATGTTTTAGATGAGTATTTTGCAATTAATCAAACGTTAATGTTAAAACCATTTAAAGTGTACCATAAATTTATTTTTTATATTATTATTTAATACATTTCTTATAAATTTTAGTTCAATATGTTTAATTAGTAGTTTTATAAAACTTTTTTGAGTTGCTTAACGTTTTTTTTTTTGCCGTTAATTTAGTAAACCTAAAAATTTTTAAAAAACTTCTGATATAATATTGACATGTACATGTAAAAAGTTTCAAAAACAATACACTTTTTATTTTTTGTAAAATTTTATATTTATATTTTTGCAGCTAAAAGTTCAAAATTTTCTTTTTACATAATCCCTCACTCATAGTTGCCAGAATTTTTCTGCTATTTTTGCCCTCATTCAACTTCTATAGGAAAATTGACATATATAAATTTTTAACCGTTAAGTATCGCCCAAGAGCTAAGTTTGGCTTTCTTTGAATTTCAGTAAATGAATTAGTCTACAAATAAAACACTATACTATAGTGCTATTCTTATTAACTTTCAGTTTACTGAAATTAACTTCTTTAGACTAAAATACTAAAAGAATAATTCTTGCAAACTAAAAGTACAAATTCCGGTATTTAAAAGTTGCTTACAGTTTTTTGCTCATACTTAAAACTATTTTCAAATGCAGAAGTCTATAAGTTAGGTTCGAGTTTTTTGAGTTCGCACAGTCGGTTAAATTTGCAAATATTGAGTTCGCACTGCTGTTTAATTTTGGATTTAGAATTAAAAAAAATTGCTTAGTATGTAACTTTTTCAATTTTAAGTTAAGTGAATTTAAGTTTAATATTTGCTTCAGAATATTATTATTAATGAGTTTTTTTTTCTAATTTATTTAAATAAATGTATAAAAACATTATAAAATTAAAGAAAAACAAAACAAAAAATTTTTAAATGTACTAAATGTTCTAATCAAAGAAATCATTTCTTGATTAAGAACTTTAATTATATATTTCTGTAAATTCAGTCTCAAAATAGCAGTAATAAACACTTTTTTTTGAAAAAAAGCAAATTATAAGATTTTTTTTATATTTTTATAAAAAAACGATTCTTTTAAAAATATGTAAATGAAATGGTACTTAATGTTTAGACAATGATTTTTTTATAATTTACAGTAACTTCAAAATATGTAACCTTTTTGTAATAAATTTTGGTTTAAATTTTAACGATAATAGTGGATAAAAGCTTTTTTTTCTTATTATTAGTAGAGTATTTTAAAAAATATATTAATTTATTATCGAACTGTAAATTTATATAGTTTTAGACTTTTATTTTGAATACAAAGTGAAATTTAGCAAGTGTACTTAATGAAAAGGTTATTTATCAGTTTTATAATAAATTTTTTTAACAAAAAAATCTTTATTTATTTAGTTTGAATATATTCCTACAGTGAACAGAATTTTTGGATAAACTTAAAAAAAAAGATATCTTTTCTAATAATTGGACGTATACAAATTCAGTACATTTACCTTTAGGATACAGAAAACTTTTAGATGTAAAAAATTCATTAGCTTAAAGTAGCTAGTTTAATTTTTGTAGCTAATTCAAGTATTTTTTCCAATACTTGAAATATATTAAGTAACTTAATGAAAAAATTTGCAATAAACTAGCTAAAAAATATATATTAAAAACTAAAGCTTTATCATAGTTAACATATAAAAAAAACAAATAATAAAAACAAATCAAAGCAATTGCAGAAATATTAATTGCAGAAATTGTAATAGTTCACTGTCTAAAATCCTGCAAAACTATTTACATAACTAAAAATCACATCTTATAAACAGTAAAACTTATTTTACAATATAAAACACCTAGAAGAATTTATTTTAAATTTTAAGCTGGTCTTTTAATCTTTTTTGTTCATCATAATAATGAAAAACAAATGGATTAAAGCTATTAGAATTAAATTGCTTCTATTGGTATTCCTTAAAACTAAACCATAAAAATAATAGGTAATACTATTTAAGCTTCATAACTAAATGTTTTATGTCATTATTTTAGGTATTTATTTGAAAAATTAATAAGAAAAAGGTCAAAAAACATCAAATAATCTACTGTGAAATTAAAAAGACTAATCAAGTAGATTTTAAAAAATTTCTACACTTTTTTTTCTAAAAGGTTTTCACATAAAAAGTAGAGCTTACATTTGTAGTTTCAAAATTTAAAAAGCAACTTGTAACTTGTAGTACTTAAAATTCAATATTATAAGACTAAATTGTAAAAATGGTGATCTACATCCCTAAGCCCTTAACATGTTTTTAATTGTTATTCGAAATTTTTGGTAGGATGATTAATTAAAATTAACTTTTTTCAAATGTTGGCTAGTATTAGCATGGTATTTAAGACTTGAGCATTTCGCTTGTAATCTCTTCTTACAATATCTACATCTTATGTGGTATAAACTAGAAACATCAGGCATAATCCAGTCTATTAGTAAATCATATTCTGTATTTAATAGATAAGTCTTATTTATGTAAAGCAATAATCAACTACTTTACCTTTAAACTCAGGAACAGATTTCCATTTAGAAGTCTATTTTTGTTTATTGTTCCTAGTAGGTGCTTCCATTTCGACTGTTATCATTTTTAACCAGCTGTGACAAATAAATGTTTTAGTGCTTTATATTAAATAGGCTGTTATAAAGTTAATTATCATAAAATAACAAATAATATTTTTTTAGTATTTTGGATCAAATAAATCTTGGGAATCATAATTGTACATATTTTTTACTAATATTGTTACTTTTTTTAAATTAATCAATTTTAAGTTCTTGACTTAAATGCCTATTTCAATATTTTGTTTTTAATTTTATTTTACTTCCATTTATTTGTTCAATTTTTTTTTTTCAGATTTGTTAACAACAACTGAGGATCTCCTATAAGCAAACATAGGAGTAAAACATTGTTTTGATAGTAATAAGGTATTGAAATAAATATTAAATATTTTTTTTTACTTAATACTTAATAAAAATTCATTAGTTAGTTAGATAGATGTTTTTCCTACTTTTTAAACAACTTACAAATGTATACTTTGCTTTTAACTATTCTAACTACTAAGTTGAAGTAGTTATAATTTAGCTGAGTTAATAATAATCAGAATTGCCTATCTTTGAGGCAAAATAGTCAGCCTGTGTTACCTGAGACTAGTTAGAGTTTATAATAAAATAGAAACAGAACGTTTTGGTTAGCAAATTTTCGAATAAAAATAATACTAGTTAAGTTTAAATACAAAAAGATACCTAAATAATTACAAAAGAACTTTAAAAATCAATATTTGTGAGAAATAAGAAATAATTGTAAGAAATAAAAACTGGTATGAGATACTTAAAAATCAACACTAGCATGAGATTTCAAAAAAAGTTCATACTAGCCTAAGAGTGCCACACACAGTACGTATATGAAACTTTTTTAAACTGAATATATCTTAAAAGTTAATTGAAACTGTTTTTGGTTGTATAAAAAATCTTACTATAGACTTTATGGATGATACTATAAAAATACTAATCTACTGATGTGAAATTTCTACATGATACAAACAAATTTTAAAACTGAAACATTAATTTTTAGCACAATCATTTTATCTAAAGTCCACCACAAAAATTAATGTACATTTTCATTGACTATTTAAATGCTTTAAAAGACATAATTTTATTTTTTGCTCATATATAGTAGGATATGGGAAATGTGAGCAGAAAATTTTTTTAATGAAGCAAATCCATCAAATTTTTTTAATGAATATTTTATTAAAACTGTTCTTAATGATTCCTTTTTGTAACAATTAGATGATTAAGATCAATTATTTAACTACCATTTTAATATACTTATTACACAAAACTTATTTTTAAATTTTTTAGGATTATTTTACATAATACTTTGTTAATTTTTTTAGTGAATAAAAGACATTGTTTAGATTTTGATTTAAACACAGCTGTTTTTAGAAAAATTTGTACACTTCTAAACTTAAGCTATAAAATCATAACTTCTAGAATTCTTGAAAAACATGATTTATCAAAACCAAAATTGAAACAAAAACATTTATCAAATAACAGAAGAACTTATTTAAGAAGTCAAAGAAGAGCTAAATAGAGTAAATAAAGTGTTAAAAATTAAAAAGAAAACATTATATAACTCTTAAGTTCTAAAATAGTACTTAAAATGTTTTTTACTAGTCTAAAGTCATTTAGCTAACTCTTGAATAATTAATAAGTATACAGTTAAAATATTTAGTAGTTACAAAAGGAGAGTGTTTAAAGATATTTTTAATAAGAGTTAGCTTATAAAACTGGACTAACTTAATAACACATGTTAACCAATTTTATTATTTTAATGGTTATCACAGTTATGCACATTTGTAGGCTACTTTGTATATGGCTACTATACAAACAGTCCTAGACTTTAAAAATGCGTGGCATTATTAAATTAAATTTTGCAGATAGGTTGTTTCAAGAAATCTTATTTACCCATTTCGTTAATACTCAATCTGTTGTTTTTTTTTGAGTAAATAGTGACCAGCAAAAATTTTCAAAAAATTAAGTCAAAGAGGCAATTTAAAAATAAAAAAAATTAAAACTTTATTTTTGTTTTTGAAAAAATGATAAACTTATGTTTAAATAAACAGTAATTTGAAACTTAATCAAGTCATTTAAAAATTCATTATAACATTCAAATATATAAAATAGATTACAAAAATTAAACAAAAAAAAAAACTTTTTGATAAAAATCTTTAAGTATTTTAAGACTTTAATTACAATTTATTTTTTATTTCTAGGATATTTTAATTTTTTATGGTAGACAACCATCAGATTTACTTCACCCTCTATTTTGCTTCTTAACATTAAATTGAACACTTTGTCAATTTAAAAATTTGTATTATCAGTGTAATTAAGAATTTGGAAATGTTTCATAGACAACTTACTAAGCTTAATATTTTGCTGAAAGTCTTATTTTCGTTAAACAATATAAAAAAGTTTATATAAGTTTAAATTAACATTTAAATAATTAATTTTCTACCTAAAATAATGAAAAATATATATAACTAACTGAAATTTACTGAATATACTGAATATACTTTTTAATACTGATGATTTTTTTTATAAAAGTTATGAGCATGAGCATTTTTTAAATATTTCCAAATTTAATTTATTTGAAGAGCAGTGTTCTTTTAAAACCTTTTATAATGTTTTAACTTGTCACAGTTTAAATTTATTATTTTAAGCCTTACAACTTGTAGTTACAAGCATTGTTACTACAGTTTATAAACTTTGATAAATTATTTTTCAAAATGTTTTGTACAACGAGATTCCCCTTTAAGTTTACGTGACGCCCCTCAAGGCCGTTCTGCTATAAAAATCAAAATTTAGGTTAAAAGAGGTTTGTGCTAAGCTAACAGCTATTGTGGAAAACAGCTCATTTTTTAACTAATTTTCTGCGTTTCAGCTACATTTGGCTTCTATGCCCTCACTCAATAAAATAAGGGATTTTTCTCCACCGGGTGTGAATTTATAACTAAAAAATTAGACGAAATTTCATAAAATATTTTTTTTCAAGTTGAGCAAGCTTCTTCAAAATTTTTAGTTTGGTATAAAACAATTGTAGGTCTTATGATTTTTATCAAAACTTAAACACAGTTAAATTAAAAAAATAAATATAATACATAAAAAACTTACCCTTCAATACTTTTTTGTAATCGATAAAAAAAACTTTTAAAAATGACCTTTTTATTAAAGGCACTTTTGCAAAATTAATTACCTACTGGACAAAGAAAAAACAATTATTTTATTAAAAAATTAAAATTTGTATTTATTTTGAAATTAAAAGTTTTATTAGAATAATTAGAGGCATGGTTTAAAAGTTAAGTTTACTCGTTTTGAATAACTTTTATTTATCATTAATTTTTAAGTCTGATTTTGGATTGTTGCTATGCTACTTTAAAACAAAACTGACAGCATAAACAAAATTAATTTAACCTTTTCCGAGCAAATTTTTTTTTTCCATGAACTTTTTTCTGCATTGGAAGACAAAACAGAAGTTTTGTTTACAATGGTTTTTACAATAGTTTTTGATTTTTAGTTTTTTTGTACTATAGTTGTTATATGGATTCTTATAAGGTGATATTTGTTGATGTATGACATTTACTTGATTCATATTTAAACTGTAAACTTATAAAATACTCTGAAACTAAATTATATTATGAATGATAAATAGATATCACTGACCAGTAACCAGTAGTGTCGCTCAATATTTTTCTTAGGTGGAGCAAAAAAAAATAACTATTTTAAATTTATTTTTGTTAAATGATGACTTTTTCTATTACAAATACATAAAATTGCTTATGCAAGCTACGAAATCTTGTTTAAAAAATAAAAGTTTAAAAAATTTTATTCGAGTTAAAAACTTTTTAAAAGAATTAGTCAAAACTAAAAACTAAAGTAAATAAAAGAATAAAGTAAGAAATTTTTTTGAGCAAGTTAAAAGACTTAAAATATTAGCTTAATTAATTGTGTTTATTTTAAGAAGGCTCTATAGTTAAAACCAAAAGTAGAAAAAAATTTAAATATAACTAAATTGTAAACTCTTTCAAAGGTAGAAATTACATTTCCAACAAAAAATTACTTCAACTATACATTTTAAACAAACAAATAATTCTAAATACCAAAAAAAAAAATTCAAAACTTATAAGGTTGCCACTCTTAGAGTCAAAAAACCGCCATGATTTACCCTGAGATTTTTTTTAATCTTGAAAAATTTTTAAAACTAATAAAAATTAAGTTACTTAAAAATATTTGTTTTAACAACGCAAAATATTAATACTCAATCAACTAAATCTTATTTAACTTTTTTTTAAACTGTCCTGAGATTAAAAAAAAACGTCGAAAATACTCTGAGATTTTTATAAAAATTAAAAATGCCCTTAATTTTCCCGAGTACCCTGAGTTTATGGCATTATTGAGTAGAGCTGAAAAGTTGTTAAAAATATTTTTTAAAACAAAGATTTTAAATTTTATCTAAAACTTTAAAGATATTAATATGTTTTTACCAAATATAGACATTTACTATCAAGTTTGAAACTAACTGAACTTTTGCTATACTTAAAGATAAAGCTTTTTTTAACATCTATTCTAGAATATTTTAGCTAAACTTATTTTATACAGTTTTTATTAAAAAACTTTAAGAGCTAAAAGTTTTCTTTTGCTCAATTAAAAAGTTCATATTTATTTTTGAGATTTATCAATTTAAAGTTGAAAAGTATAAAAAAATCAATATTGAAACTGAAAACTAAAATTACAATTTTTGTTTGTATGTTAGGTACCAATACCAAAGTCTTTATATATTTGTTTTTAGATTTAAAAAGTTTTCTAAAATAGATCTTTAAAAACTAAGAAAAAAAGGTCTGACAAAATTTTAAACCTCCCTCAAAAAAAAAAATCTTTTAAAGATTAAGCTGAAAAGTTTTAACCAATTAATTAAAAAATGAAGAAGAATAAAGGTTTATAAGTAAAAAAGTTTTATTTTGCTATTTAAGTTTGCTCCGTTTTATATAAACTTGTTTTACTCTGTGACTTTGACCGGTTATATTTAGAAAGTTCTTTTGAAATAGTTTATTAATAAGTAAATAATATTTGAAAAAAAAAAAAAAATGTTTTAACCACCCCAACCCTTTCCCTTCACTATTTTGCAAAATGTTTATTAATTACAAAAAATTTTTGCTTAAGTTTTTAAATTCAATAATTTTGTATTTAATTTTAATAGTTTTTTAGTGAAAGTCATTTTCACAGAAACTTAATTTTTTTTATGATTTAGTGGGTGAGCTGTTGAAAATGAACTTTTCAACAAAACTGAAAGTAGACTTATAAATATTAGAGTTAATGTAATTCTGAAAAAAGCACCTACTTTAGATAGTAAATTTAAACTGTCATATCAGAGACAAAACTATAAACTTATAACTAGTTAATTTTAGTTATATTATCAGATAAAAACACTTAAAATTTAGAGGTAACAAATACTATTTAATGTAATAATAAATTCTACTATTATTATAATTTGGCAGATATGGAAATATTGCAAAATGTGGCAAATATAGCAAATATAGCAGAAAATTTCAAAATTGATAAAACGATGCAAAAATTGGCTACTTTGCTAAGTTATTACAACTATAGTAAAAATGGAAAAACTTGGAAAAATATTACAAATATTGTAAAGTTTTGTAAAATTATTGCAAATATAGAAATGTTGCAAAATATTGCAATTTTGAAATAATACTGTAAAGTATTGCAAAAAAATTTCAACTATAACATTAACAACAAAACTAAGTAAAGTTTGGAGATATAGTAAAATGTTGCTAAATATTGGCAAGGATGGTAAAAAATGGCAGTTATGGCAAAGCTATCAGAGTTAGAGTCAAAAACGATATAACTAAAAGAAAGGCAATTTTTGCAAAGCATATCAAACATAGCAAGTATTGGCAACTATCAATATTAACTACATTATTTTTGTGCCTGATAATATAAATAAAACTTGTTTTACATTCGTAGTTTTTATTATGATGGTTTGAATTTACTAACTGTAACAGGGAATTTACATTCTTGTTAAAATAGTATCTATAAATGTGAAACCAATATAATGTGAACAGTTCTAAGATGCACAATGATAAAATTGCATGAGAATACTAAATTGCACGAAAGCACAAAATTGCACGAAGCCAAATTTGCACAAAGCCAAATTTGCAGTAGGGCAGAAGATTGCACGAGGGAACAAAATTGCACGAAGACGATTTGGCATCAACGGTCAATTTTGCACGAGTTACATTTTTGCCTTTATTTATTTTTATCTTCTTTATTTTTACCTTTTTTTTATAACTTTTAAGTTTTGATATTTAAAGTTTATGCTTTACTGTGTTAAATGCTTTAGCTAAATCCAAAAATACAGAAAAATTTATCAATTTTATCTCACCAGCCTCTATTAACTCGTCAACAATTTGATTCACAATTAGTTCAGTCGTACTAATTTTTCTTAACCCTTATTGTTTTTCATGTAGTACCTCATTCACCAGAAGAATTTTTTCAATCTCTCACACTCTAAAAACTCAAAAGTTTTAAAAATAGGGATAAAAGAGAAGTAGGTCTATAGTTTTTAGTTTCATTTTTTTACCAGATTAATAAATAGGGATTACCTCAACAAATTTAAGCGACTCAGGAAACACCCATACTCAACAGATTTAATATAAAATTTAGTAAGATAATGAGAAATTATTTTTGCACTGAGCTCAATAAAACGAATACTAGAGACATCTTTTATTTGGATTCATAGTTTTTATATAACTCAGAATCTCACTATCAGAAATTTCATTAAAGACAAAATAGTTTTTTCCCTAGTTATGTAAATATTCATCATTCTTTTCATCAAAAACTTCTTTTCTCTCTTTTAACAAGTTATCAGCAATATTTACAAAAATTTTATTTATTAGATTACCTATCTATTTTGGGTCATTAACAATTTTATCACACTCATCAAGCACACCTTGAGTTTTAAGACTAGACGTAGATTTAGTCGAGTTGATATTATTTACAACTTTCCATAAAATTTTACTATTTTCTTTATTCTTTTTCATTACTTGTTTATAATAAAGTCCGTTGGAACATTTTATTGCTCTGACTGTAAAGTTTTTTTCGTTTGTAGCTCATTATTATTTTGATTAGGTTGGGTACGCAACTCGATGACCGAGAAGTCTTTTTGCGTATCCAGGTCCTTGAACCAAAATATTTTTGAGCAATTATACGTTATTGTTCAATAAACCACTTTAATATATTTCGGTAATTTTTTGTTTTATCTTTAAACCAAACTTAAATATTAAGTTTTTAAAGTTTTAAGTTAGTTTTTTTTTTCTTTTTAACTTAGGAACTTAAGTAGAGCATTATCAAATACCGTCCAACTAAAAACACTTTCAAATTTATCCCAACAATTATCAACATTTTCACAATTTTTAGCACACAGGCTCCGCTCATGTTTCTCAATTTCACACTCAAATCATTCTGAAAAGCTTCAACTTCAAACTTACTGAAGTTCTGGAAGGACCTCAGATCACAATACTCATTTTTGGACTTTTCGCACTAATTTTACAGATAACAGGTATATCGCATATGATCAGATATGTCATAATCCACAACATTTAATACTCAATGCGTATTATCAAGGCTACTTTCAAAACATAATTAATTATAGTGGACATTATTTCAATAAAATTAAAATTTAATGTTCGTTTTAATTTAAATTGTCAATATTGAGTATTTTTAATTAAGTAAATAAATTAAGTATGACAAGTTTATTTAAAATTACTGATAGTAATGTTGCAGCAACTTTTAGACAAAGTTCAAAGTAAATAATGCTGACTAGTGAAGTTTGAATGTTTTGTAAGTGCAACCAAGCAGGACTTATAATTGATGTGGAAAAACTTAGCACTTACAGTCACTATTAATTTGTTTGGGTACTTTATACTAAGCTTAATTTGTAAGAAAGTTTTGACAACTTACTCTTTTAGACAATTACGCTTGTTTTGTTTGTTTTTTGTATAACGCTTAAAAACGTTAAATATTAATTTAGCTTTTATTTAGACGTGAAAGTGCTATACTGAATAATTGAAAGTTATCTTTATTATAAATACCTGACTGCTTGATATTTTTAGTTAAAATTGCATCCTTTTCTTTTTTTTTTAGAATATTGTTGTACCTACTATTAGTTACCATTTAATGACCAGTTAATGAAAACTATTGTTATTAGATTATAAGCCAAATTTGTTAGTTTTAGCTTTATTGTTTATAGTTAAAAAAATGATATAAGACAATAAATATAAAAAAAACTCTTGATTTTTGATAAAACACTTTTAACAATTTTTTTAAGTTTATATTTAAATAGATAAAACAAAATCCAAAGTAAAATTAATATTTACAAAAAAAAATAGATAAAAGTTATGTTTTTAAATTTATTTTCTTTAAATAATTAACTGTAATTAAAGTTAAGTAACTATCATTGAACAATTTTAAAATAAGACTGTAGTTTTTTGTTTTAAAACATTGCATTATTATAGTTTATTTACTTATTCTAGAAATTCATTTGATATATTTTATTAGTTAAGTTAGAAATTCTGTTCATTAATAGCAGAGTTGCTACAAAACCTGGAATCCTGGAAAAACCTAGATTTTAACATTTTGGGCTAAAATTACTCCGGAAGAAAGTAAAATGTGAGAAGTTAAAAAAAAAAGAATAATAAACAATTTTTTTCATGTTAAGTAAAAAGAATTTCATGTAACACAATAAGTATACTATTAAAAAAAAATGTCTTCACAATTTCTTTTTCATAAGAAAAAAAATTTAGAGCATTAGTAGTTTAAACCTACTAAAAGTTAATTTGAAAAAGTCTTTAACTTACAAACTGTCCTTTGTTAGATTTCTTGTATAATTTTAGTAGGTTTTGCTTAGCCTTGGATGTAAAACTTATCAGTAACTCTCAATAAGTGATTTTGATTGTTTTAAATTTAAGTAATGTTAGCCTTTATCAGGGTTTCCAAAAAACTGGAAACTTTAAAAAGCCTGAAATTTTACAATTTATGCTAAAAAACCTGAAATTTGAGAATCTTTGAATAAAGAACCTGGAATTTGGTGCTGAAAGTAAAAAATAATTCTAAATAATATTATAAAACTGTAAAATATACATATAAATTAAACATTTTGTTATTTTCCTTTAAAGAATTAAAAAATAAAATCTATGCAATGGTCTACGTCAGGGTTTACCTTTTTTTTAAAGGCTCCTATTAAACAAGATTACTCAAAAAAATACCATTAAAAACACTTAAGACCTTTTAATTTTTTTCTACCCTTCATTCGTAACTCAAGGATATCTAATGTAAGTTTCAAATTATGACCTAATGCTTCCCTGTGGCTCCTTTACTGCTCATGCTCCCCCCCTCCCCCCACCGAGCCTTTGGCCTGTTTGCTGGTTCACATTGACTTTTGTACCATTTGTAATAATTTCAAATGTAAATTTTGTTAAAGTGTTGTTTTCTATATGTAGTATAAAAATATATACTAAATATAGTTAACAGTTAATGAATAATTTAAAAACAATTATATTTTATAACCTTTAAATTTTGCTATGTGAACAGGAAAACTCTTAATTTAAAATTAATATAAACTTTATTTTTTTTATTTAGTTTTCATTAAAATGTTTTAGAGCATGTTTCACACTGGTCATATTTATTTTAAGTGTGAAAATATATCATTAAAACAATTAATTTTAGTTAGAAAAAAAGAACTGAATTTTCTTTTTCAGTTGTTTACTTAAATTTACTTGAAAGATTTTACAATCTTCTCCACATTTAACCATAAGTGATATATTTATAATAAGTCTTACTAATGTAGTTATGTTACTTATCGTACTTATTATTTAATTTTATATATTCTCAAGAGTTTTTAAACAAGATGCAAATTTAAAAACAGGTCTGCTTGTAATTATAGGCTGGCCAATAGTTATTGAGAATTTTTTTAAAGTTTTGAAAGTAAACGTTTTGAATCATTTTATTTTAAAGTTAAGTTTGACGTTAAAACCCGTGTTGATTAGTATAACAACATTGAAAAAGGCTACTATGCGTGTGTTTTTTAAAGAACTTATTTTATGAAAGAAAACTATATATATTATATATGTAAAATATATATAGTTTTCTTTCATAAAATAAGTTCTTTAAAAAACACACGCATAGTAGCCTTTTTCAATGTTGTTATACTAATTTTTTATGTTATATAATATATTTTATTATTATAATTTAATATAATTATTATAATTTAATATATATTATAATGTTATATATATATATATATATATATATAATAATTTTTTTGTATCAAGTCAAAACTTTACTACTTAACATGTAGAAATTGTTTAAAATTGCAGAATTTTTAGTAATTTTTGTTTAAAGTTCCTTTCTTTTTCTCAAGTTAATGTTTTCAACCTAAATTACCAAATTTCAGGATTCCAGGTTTAGTGGCTACCCTGTAAGAATTGTATTTAGTCAGGGGTTACATAGTGTTTTTGACAAGAATAATTTTTGTTGGTCATACAACTCATGTTAGTTTGAGCATACCTTACAGCACTTATTATTCCACGATTCGGCTCTGATAAATTTGCACTCATGTTTTCTTAAAGCATACTCCAAGATATTTTCTCAAACTTCAAAGTAAACATTTGTTGCCAAAATTGTAGTGCAGTGTGATTTTAGGGTTGTAGGTTTAGCTGCTATATTTTCATTAGAAAATCGCCAAACAACTACTAAAGCATGTCTAAAAAGAAATTGTCAAGAGTTAGATGTAAAAAAAAGTTCAATTATTTTATTTAGAGTTAGAAAACAACATAAACACAATTTTCATGTTTAAAGTGAAAATTTTTATTAATAAAAATTTTCTATAATTCAACGAAAACACCTAAACTA